>NC_083691.1:37065258-37373189 GCF_033118175.1 Dama dama
TCTATATGGGAATTCCTTGGTGGTCCAGTGGTCAGGACTTCACACTTTGACTGCTGAGGGCGAAGGTTCAGTCCCTGGTTGGGGACGTAAGATCCTGCAAGTCATGCCACATGGCTAAAAACAAAATCAACTACATATATATTAATATTCAAAAGTGTGTTAGTCATTCAGTCGTGTCCGACTTTTTTGTGACCCCATGGACTGTAGCCCACCAGGCTCCTCTGCCCATGGAATTCTCCAGGTAAGAATACTGAAGTGACAGCCATTCCCTCCTCCAGGGGATCTTCCCAGGGATTGAGCCCAGGTCTCCCGAGTTGCAGGCAGATTCTTTACCATCTGAGCCAGCAGGGAAGCCCCTGTATTAATATTATAGTGGCTCAAAAGCAATGACAGTTTTGTTATTGACATTCTACATTCAATTAAGCAGGTAAAATCAATTGAAAGGATGTAAAATCTTAATATGAAATTCCAGGAAACCTTTTATTTTTCTTGGTTTGATCTTTATTTCAAAAGAGGTATCTGAACTGTCTTTAAGAACTGCTCTTTAATTTGCATCCAGGGAGGTGGAAGTTACCTATTAATCCACTTGGTTCTGGATGTTTTTGCTCTGTTGGAGCTTGACCCTTGGGCAGAGTTAGTAAAAAAACCTCTGAATTTTTTCAACCTGAACACACTTTCTATTGACGTTTTGTTGACCTAGTGTTTTGCAAGTTTTTAAAAGAAGTTTGTTAAGTATTTTCAAACAGTTTTCCTACCTTCAGATCAGAGAGAAGACTGATGCTTATTGGATAACATGTCCTAACTTTGCAGTCTCTGGCATTCACAGTTCTGGCCATCTGAGAGCGTGAATGCAAGCAGCAAGTGCCTGGGAGAGTGAGCAGGAGTGAATCAAGTTTACCTTCTCAACTCAGCTTCAATGTTCTCATCTCATTTCATGTCCTCTTCAAAGGGAGAAGTCTGTGCTGTGGTGGTGTTTACAAAATTGAGGACTAGAAAAGTTATTTTTGGTAGATGACAAGAATTGGTTATAATTGCAGGGGATCTGGAGTAGGGCAAGTGACAGTGCTAGACTCATAAAGGTCCATCAAAGCTGGTTTTTGCCTCTGTGTAAAGAAATCTTGGTGCTATTTTTAGTTATTACTGCACATCAGTTCCATTTCCTCCACTTTTCTCTGCACACCAGAAAGCCCACTTGTGTTTCTTTAAATGAATTCTTCTTATTTCCTGTAGGCAAACCAGAGCCACTGGTTTTCCACATTCCTCAGTCCTTTTTTGATGCCCTGCAACAGAGAATATCCATCGGCAGCGCAAAGAAACGGCTTCCCAACTCTACCACAGGTACAAGATGTTTCTTTAGGAATAGCCGTAGATGTCTGGACCTTACAGAATTATGTTTGGAAAAACTGCAGGATTTTCAGGATTAGGTCTTCTAGTTACATGCTCAGAGCATGAAGCCTTAGCCCATCAGCTCTTAGAATAATGATCACACACTTCAAAAGCCTCATGCTTATTCTAGTAAGAGTTGATGAAAAAATTCAGAAAGTACAAACTTGATAAGTGAACCACCAATGAAGGGCAATGAAGGTGCCCACCAAGAAGTTTGGTATTTTCTAGATATGAGCCAGTTTCAACAAAAGCATTGCAAGCTCCCGTTGTTATTTGGGCTGGCTTCTTGGAAGCATATTACAGTATGTGTCAAACACTAAAACTTGTTTTTCAAGATTCCTGATTTTTGATGAAGGGAGATTTTCTTTCTGGAGTGATTCTCAGACTTGGTACATTTTACCATTACAGTATTCTGGTACTTATTTCTTGATTTTATATAATATCTTTCTACTAGAGATCTCAAGATACTTATTAGGTAGTACAGGAAAATGAGGGAGAAAAAAGGAGGAAGAAAAGATTGCTCAGGGGCAAATAGCCCAAGAGTGTCTATAGCTGGAAATCATAGCTATTTCTTCAGTAAATTGTTATTTGATGATATAATAGGGACCGAAGTTTAATTCTGGAGAATTCCATAAACAGAGCAGCCTGGCAGGATATAGTCCACGGGATCACAGAATTGGACACAACTGAGTAACTAACACTTTCACTTTCACTTTAAATGGTACAAACTGTGAATCACTCTGTTTAGGGCCATAAAAATCTCCCATCTTTATGCCTTATCTCTCTAACGTTTGAGACAATGTTGATTCTTCCCGTTTATTTTTATTTATTTATTTTTCTTCCCGTTTACACTTTAGGTCTAATATATTAATTTTAACCCATCCTTTAGATATTTTTAGGCCCTTCAGTGGAACTCCTTTATAATCAGGAGGCAGGGTAATAGATTGGCAACCGCATGAGCAAGGTTTAAACTCCATGTAATTATTTTAAGGACTCTGATTTGACCTCTGACGTATCTAAAGTTGTAAGAAGCTGTTTTATAATTGAGTCTTGTGTCTGTAGTTTTATGAAACAAAGAAAGAAGTTTCTAAGATGCCCAAAATTAGCATCTCAAGGAAGCATCAGAGGCTTCATATAGCAAAAATCCATATCATTTGGTTCAACACATTTTGCAAAACCCTGCTTATAGACTTGCTTCTAGAATTCCTTTTTTGGGGATTTCCCTGGCTGTCCAGTGATTAGGACTCAGTGATTTCAGTGCCAGGGCCTGGGTTTGACCCCTGGTCGGTTAACTAAGAGCCTGCAAGTCATGCAGCACAGCCAAAAAAGAAAACATAGGGTTTCTTTTTTTTTTTTTAATTTTATTTATTTATTTTTGGCTGTGCTGGCTCTTCCTTGCTGCCTGTGGGCTTTTCTCTAGTTGTGGAGAGAGTGGGGTCTACTCTCTAGTTACATTGTACAGGCTTCTCATAGCAGTGGCTTCCCTTGTTGCTGACCATGGGCTCCAGAGTGCTCGGGCTCCAGTAGTTGCAGGTCCCAGGCTCTAGAGCATAGGCTCAGTAGTTGCGGCACACGAGCTTAGTTGCTCCAGAGCATGTGGGATCTTCTGGGACCAGGGATTGAACCCATGTCTCCTGCATTGGCAGGCAGATTCTTTACCACTGAGCCACCAGGAAAGCTCAGGATTTCTTTTTTAGAGGACAAGATTCTATAAGGCACAAATATCACTTCACTGAACTCTCTAGAAACTAACATGACAAATTCAGTGAAAGAGCACAGGTAATGCTATTATTTTCAGTAGTCTAATTTTGTCCCCTTTTTTGCCTTAAAGCTTTTGTTCGCAAAGATGCCTTGCCACTGGGAACCTTTTCCAAGTATACCTGGCATATCACGAATATCCTGCAGGTTAAACAAATCTTAGACACCCCGGAGGTAAGAGCTGATTTCTACAACACTGGGAGGGCAGAGTGGGGAAGAGGGAGAAGCAAGCAGGAAGCACCAGCTCGTTGAGTTACGGACACTACAGAGAATTCCTTTTGTTTATCCTAAGAGATTATTCAGGAACATTCGTGACTTTATGGTTCCAACTCTGATTTTAATAGGTATTCACTGGAACTTGAGGTTGTACTCTTTTTTAAATTGGAACATCCTTTTTTCTTTGCCTTTGGGATGAGAAAACAAGGATGCTTTTTCTTGTAAATTAGATAATGCTCCCCTACTATCTGTGGTGAGCCCTAAATAAACTGGCAGGCACCTGGGAAGTATATGTATAATTTGAGATGATGTGCTACTTGTGAAGTCAGTAGGTCCAGCACAATTTAGTGTTCTTCTCCAAACTGCAACTGAGTTCTCATTAGAGAAATGATTCTTAGTTTGTGTTCCTTTTTACAGAGATAGTAGTAGACATTTTTAAACATTTTTTTCAAGCAGATCCTAAAATCTTGAGGATTTTTCCTTCCTATGATAATGAAATATTGTGGAAAACTCAACATCATGTGATTTAATACATTAAGATTAGCTTGACTGCAAGGCATTGTTATGTTCAGAAAAATAATAAATTGGTATCTGTAGAACTTACATGTGAACACTAGGGAAGACTTACGTTAGCCCTAAAGACAGTGGAGGAACTTCTTTAAATGCAGGATGTCACAGACAGAAAACATGATGTGCAGGGAGGCACTGAAACAACCCGGAGTAAAGTCAAATTGCTGAGCCTCTGTCTGTTGCGCATCACTTACATGTATCACCCCATTCCAGCTCACAGCCATGACTTGGTATGGACTGTATTTTGCAGATGAGAAACAGGCTGTGGGAAGCTCAGCCTGCTGTTTAGTGGCAAAGATAAAATTCGGTCCACGCCTTGTCTGACTCAGTGCCAGGGATGGTGGAAGCACACAAGACATGAGCTGTAGGTGTTGTTGGTATAGTTTTTAGGAGACTGCTGCCAGCAGAGCAGTGAGGAAGGAATAAAATGACTTTAGAGCAGATCTGTGCCAGCAGCAGTTATGTAGCCATGAAGGTATTAGGGGTTCAGGTCACTAGGGTTTGGCAGGAGTTCAAATTATAGAAAAAAAGGGAAGCCATGAACAATATATAGGAGAAAAGGCAGAATTGTTGAAAAAATTTACTTGAAAATACAAGGAAAACTTTTGAATGTACTTGAAAGAGTGAATAAAACCTACTGTCATCCAGTGTTCGTCTACTTGTAAAGGTTTTCCTTTCTCACCTTTCTTGGTATTGTCTCCATATCCAGATGCCTTTGGAAATCACCCGGAGTTTTATCCAGAACCGAGATGGGACCTATGAGCTGTTTAAATGTCCTAAAGTAGAAGTAGAGAGCATAGCAGAAACCTACGGTCGTATAGAAAAGCAACCAGTGCTGCGACCCTTGGAACTAAAAACTTTTCTCAAAGTTGGTAAGTAAATTGGTGGTTTCAATAGCACACCTTCCTTTGAAGGTCACCTGTGTGTATTATGCTGTCCTGGACTTTGAGCAAAGGACTTTGACCTTAAGCAAAGAAGACACATTCATACATTTTGTAAAGGCAGTCATGGGGTAAGGTGTTTTGTTTCATTTGAGCCACTGCTTTTAAAATAAAATTAGAGAAGTAATCTCTGTTCATTATACGGAAATCATAGATTTCACTATAGAGCATAAAGAAAAATAAAAACCACTGATAATGCCACCCACCATGCTTCCCAAGTGGCACTAGTGGTAAAGAACCCGCCTGCTGATGCAGGAGACGTAAGAGAGAAGACAGGAAGATCCCCTGGAGGAGGAAATGGCAGCCCACTCCAGTATTCTTGTCTGGAGAATCCCATGGACAGAGAAGCCTGGCAGGCTGCAGGAAAAGCCCACCAGGGTCCTCTGTCCATGGGGTCCCAAAGAGTTGGACATGACTGAAGTGACTTAGCACACAGCACAATCCCACCCACCATAGATGACATCACCATTAAGATTTTGGTGTACACTCTTTTTTTTCCTGTGCATAGAAAGAGTTTCTGAAACATGGTAGCATATCTAAATAGCTTTTTCCACTTAAAAATATATCATGAACAACTTTCCATGTCTGTCTTCAACATTATTTTAGACTTTTTTTATTATTATAAAACATATATAATATACAACTTAACATTTTAACCATTTTTAAGCATAAAATTTTTCTGCCATAAAGAGCTTTGGCATTGTTATGCAACCATCACTACCATTCATCTCCAATTTTCATCTTCCTCAACTGAAACTGTATCCATTAAATACTAATCCGCATTCCTGCCTCCCCAACCCAAGTTACCATTCCACTTTTTGTCTATATGAATTTGATTACTTGAATTAGAATCATACAATTTTTGTCCTTTTGTTACTGGTTTATTTCATGTACCATAATGTCTTCAATGTTCATCCATGTTGTAGCATATGTCAAATTTTCTTTCTAAGGCTGAGAAATGTTTCATTATATGTATAGACTACACTTTGTGTATCCATTCATCTGTCTGGATACTTGGATTGCTTGATCTTTTGGCTATTGTGAATATGACATTTTTAAACAGCTGCATAAAATTCATTCATTAAGTTATCTCACTCTGATCAACCCCGAGTTTAAGTTATATCAAACTTTTTGCTATTATAAACAATGCTTCCTTTTATAATTAACTTCCTTTTAGAAAAACCTTTTATGGCCTTAATTATTTCCTAACTTATTTAGGATATTTTGGGGGGTAAATTCTTAAAAGTTAAATTGGAGGACTTCCCTGGTGACACAGTGGAAAAGAACCCGCCTGCCAATGCAGGGGACACAGGTTCGATTCCTGGTCTGGGAAGATTCCACATGCCTCGGAGCAACTAAGACTAGGTGCCACAACTACTGAGCCCGCACTTCAGAGCCTGAGCTCTGCAACAAGAGAAGCCACAACAATGAGAGGCCCAGGCACCACAGCTAGAGAGTGGTCCCCATTCACCACAACTAGAGAAAGCCCTTGCGCAGCAACAAAGATCCATCAACCAGAAATAAATAAAATTATTTAAAAAAAGGAAAAGTGAAATTGGAGAGTCACAGTTTATTTACATTTTTAGGACTTTTTTTTTTTTTGACTTTTGATTTTTTTTGTCACACTGCTCTCCAGAAAGATGGTACTAATTCTACAGTTTATTCCTGCTAACCATGTATGAAAGAGTTTCTCTTTTTTAATCTTTGTTGATCTGATAGGCAAAAAATATCCTATCATTCTTTTAATTTACATTACCCTCAAATATTAATGAGAGTAAAATTTTCAATTAGTCATTTGTATTTGATGAATTGCTTTTGCTTTGTCTATTTTTAACTGAGGTATTTTAATACTAATGACACCTGCAACAAAATGCACTTAATGAGCTCTGTGCTTGCTGTTATTTTAAGTGCTTTACATAGATTAATTCATTTAATGCTCATCAGCCTACTCAGGGGTAGATACTGTGATCCCCATTTACAGATGAATAAATCGAGGTGAAGATAAGTACAGTAACCTGCCCAGCGTTACACAGCTAGTGAAGTGGTAGAGCTGATCTTCAACCCCAGGCAATTAGAGCCTTCACTCCTCGCCATCCAGTACTCACTCACCTGTCTTTCCACTAACTAGGCTATAAGCACTTTGAGGGCAGTGAACTATGTCATGGAGAAATTTAGAATCTGTAATTATTTTGTCAAACTCCTGTGAAATATATTTTTGGCTACTCTTGTGAGTAAGATGTTTATCATGTGTCTAACTTGTTACTGCCAGTGTATGGGAAGCTCTTGATTTTGGTATGCATGCATGCTAAGTCACTTCAGTCGTGTGACTCTTTGCAAACCCAGAGACTGTGTAACCTGCCAGGCTCCTCTGTCCATGGGATTCTCCAGGCAAGAATACTGGAGTGGGTTGCCATGCCCTTCTCCAGATTTTGGTATCAGTTCAGTTTAGTTCAGTCGCTCAGTCATGTCCAGCTCTGTGACCCCATGAATCGCAGCACACCAGGCCTCCCTGTCCATCACAAACTCCCAGAGTCCTAGATAGCATATAAAAAGCAGAGACAAAAAAAAAAAAAAAAGCAGAGACATTACTTTGCCAACAAAGGTCCGTCTGGTCAAGGCTATGGTTTTTCCAGTGGTCATGTATGGATGTGAGATTTTGATATAATTAGTATCAAACTGCTGTCCTTAATGAGTTCCTATTAGTGATGATAGTTGTTTACCTGTTGGTTTCTGGAAAATTAACTATATCACTTGAAAAGTGATGATAAATTTATTTCCCATCAAATGTTTATACCATTGTCTTTTTCTTATTAAATTACCTAAAACTTCAAGAGCAACAATGAATAATAGTAAAGCTAGCAGCTGTGGATTTTCATTTTATTATAGTAAAATTATTGTTTTTACTATAGTTAAACTCCCCCAGCATAGCATTTTCCAACTGTCTTGAAGAAGAGATAGTGATAAATATTCTCTGAAAAAAGTATCCCATCATCTGATAAGTTTGAAAATGCTACATACTGTATTTTTTTTTATTTGAAGACCCTTGAATGTAAGATGTTCAGTCAACTTTGTAATAACTTTTTTGGTGGGAAAGGAAATTTTGCCACATGAAAACTTCGCTAGTTGTAAGATACACTCAGATCTCAGAAAATGTTACAATTGGAGTAGGGAGGCAGTAGTGAGTAATGTCTTACAATATAATGTATCTCTCTTAGTAACTCATCCTATAAATTTGCATATTAAAAAATCCTGAAATAAAGATTTGTATTGAACTTTATGTAACTTAAATTTTCCCCAATTTATTGGACCAGTGAACTCTTTTCAGGGGAATGCCATTAGTATTTCATATAGAATCCATTTCTGGAAAAAGCTGCTCTAAGTTTCACTAGTAAATAACTATTGATTATTAATTTCAGATAAAATTTTTTATTTTAATAGCATATCATATTCTTAGTTTATTAAGTTATTTTTATTAGGAGCTATAATTGATTTGTAATATAGTTTTTTTTTAATTATTTTTATTTATTCATTTAATTTTTGGCCTTGCCACACAGCTTGCAGGAGTTCACCAACCAGGAATTGAACCTAGGCCACGACAGTGAAAGTGCTGAATCCTAACCACTAGACCACCAGGCAGCTCCCTGGAATTGAATTTTTTAAATACCTTTTTACCATCTTTTGAGAAACCTCTAAAGATAAACTCTACTGACCCAAGTGCAATGAAATTTAAGTATAGTTGGTGTATAATATGAATTTTAGGAATCAATTTCTAATATTGAAATAATCTTACATTTCTGGAATAAATCCTATGTGGTCTTTTTTCTTTTAATATATATGTAGATTCTATTTGCTAATACTTTATTTAGGATTTTTTATTATCTATTCATAAGTATTAATTGCCTACAATTTCTTTTTTGGAGGCTATCTTTTTTGGGTCTTGGTAATAGTTATATAGAAAATTATTTGTAGGAGAAGGAAATGGCAACCCACTCCAGTATTCTTGCCTGGAAAAGTCCATGGACAGAGGAGCCTGGTGGGCTGAAGTCCATGGGATTACATGACTGAGCATGTGTGCACGAGGGTGGAGGGAGATGGGTTGGTAGCAATAAAGTGGTAGAACTAAAAAAAAAAAAAGAAAGAAAGAAAATAATTTGTATGTTTTGAACTGTTTTCCACTTTTGTCTGTTAAACATTCCGAATTCTTTAAAAACTTTTTCTAACAGTTTCTTATAACTTTTAAATTTTTATACCTTTTGGAATTATCAGTTACTTTTTAAAATTCATGTTTGATAATAGGAACATTTAAGGTTCTTATTATTAATAGCTAAATAGCCTATAATCATAGTTTAGTTTCTGTGTTCCCAGTACTTTGTATTTAAAATTTCTATTTGGTTGAGGCTTTTGATTTTTATATTCTTAAGTATCCATTCCTACTTTTATTTTTTTGAGTTCAGAAGATGTGCCTTTTCAATTTTTTTAAAGGAATTTAAAAATATTTTCTCACTAACCTAATTCATGATATGAATTTGTGCTAGCAAATGTGTTATTATTTATCCAATATAAAATCTTGTATAGCTTTAAGATTTATAAAACTTAGATAAGCAGAGCTGTAATACAATTTCCTACTACAGTTTTGTTTCTCTAAATGTCTTCGGATACTGCAAAAGCCTTTAAGTATTGTAATGCAATGTTTTTTTGGTACATTAGAGCTTTTGACAGATGTCAATGTAAATATATTATCTTAATCCATTTGGACTGCTGTAACAGAATACTGTAAACTGGGTGACTTATAAACAATAGAGATTTATTTCTCACAGTTCTGCAGGGTGGGAAGTCCAAGATTCCTACAGATTCAATGTCTGATGAGGGCCTGCATCCTGGTTCAAAGATAGCCATCAGCAGCCTTCTCTTTGTGTCGTCACATTTCAGAAAGGGCATAGATGTCTCTGGGGTCTTAAATGAGGGCATTCAATCTCACTCATCAGGGCTCTTCCCTCATGACCTAATCACCTTCCAAAGGCCCTGCCTGCAAGTACTGTCACATTGGGGATTAGGTTTTCAATTTATGAATTTTGGGAGGATATAATAATATTAGGAAGAAATTTTAGAGAATATAGATTCAGCCTATATTAACAGTTCATCAATTTAAAAATAACATTTGCCCTTAATTTGTCTTTATTCAATATTACAACAGTGACACCGGCTTTCTTTTGTTTTACATTTTTCTAATGATTGCCATCCTTTTAACTTTTTTGTGACACTTTGTTCTTATTGAATCTTATCAGTATTATATTGTTTTTATTTTTCTCTGATTTTAATATATCCCCTTTACTGTAATTAATATAGTTAGTCTTCTGTCGTCTTGGTTTTTTATTATTATTATTTATTATTTTTGGCTGTGCTGGGTCTTCTTTGCGGCACAGGCTTTTCTCTAGCTGCGGCAAGCAGGGGCTACTCTCCAGTTCCCCTGTGCAGACTTCTCATTGCAGTGGCTTCTCTTGTTGCAGCACATGGGCACTAGGGTGCACAGGCTTCAGTAGTGGCGGCTGTCTGGCTTCGAGCACAGGCTCAATAGTTATGGCTCATGGGCTTTGTTGGTCCTCAGCACAGGGTATCTTCTCAGATCAGGGACTGAACCCGTGTTTCCAGCGTTGGCAGGCAGAATCTTTACCACTGAGCCACCAGGAAAGCCCCCTGTCTTTTTGTTTTTTCTGTTTTTTGCTAAATGGACTATGTTTTCTATGTTTATTGTCTCCATGTTTTTGAGGTGATACCATATGCTTGTTTTTAATTCTGCTAGTACTTTATATTTATTCAAGAGCATTCTTTAACCTGAGTTTTTCACATGTAAATCTTTAATATTCTGGACTTTATCTTGATGTAAGTTATAAAGTAAGATTCTGTCATCTTTTAGTTTCTTCCAGATAGTTATGTAGTTGATGCACCCCATTTGTTATAAGAAACACTTACTTGTATTTCTTACACTGATTGAAAATACCATTTTGGCCTTATCTTAAATTCCTCTTCTTTTTGTATCCATTTTGGATCTTTCTTTTTTGTTCTTTTCGTCTGTCTAGATATATGCCAGTACAACACTCTTGTGGTTATTATGGATTTGTAATATATGTTATAACCATGTGGATTTTAGTTGTTTGTTTCTGGTTTCCTTGAAACTTGACCTTTTCTTGCTAGTCTCCCTTTTCATCTCATCCAGCTGTCTTTTCCTCTTAGCCTGGCCTCTCCTTATGATTCTTTTGGCCCTATTTTCATAAAGGCTGGGTCTTATTTTATTTGAGAATGCCAGACAGTTTTGGATAGATAAAGCAGTAATCACTTTTCCCTTCCCTTGATTCTTCTTGTTGCCCCACCCCCTTTTTTTTCTTCTCATATAGGTTTTTTTTTTTTTAACTTCTTTGTGCTTTTAAAATTTGTGCAAATTTATTTTGGAATTGTACTAATCAATTCTTTTTTCTTTTCTTTTTTCTCTTCAGGCAACACTTCCCCAGATCAAAAGGAGCCAACACCTTTCATCATCGAGTGGATCCCAGATATTCTGCCCCAGTCCAAGATCGGTGAACTTCGAATCAAGTTTGAGTACGGGCATCACCGCAACGGGCATGTGGCAGAGTACCAGGACCAGCGGCCGCCCTTGGACCAGCCCTTGGAACTGGCGCCTCTGACCACCATCACTTTCCCTTGAAGCAAAACAAGAGTCTTGCTGCTAAATTTGCACATCCCCACCCTTTGACAACTTTAAATACTAGTTAGACACTTAGATGGCTCTGTTCCTTAGTGAACTACTCTTAGCTAAGATGCAGCTTCTCAGTGCATTCAAGTGAATTCTTTTGAAGAAAAACTCTTCTTGTAAATAGCCCTTTTGGTGCTGCTGTGTATAGCCTTCATTTAACTTGGATGGTATTCCTGGGTAGAGTTTTTAAAGAAACAAAAAGAAAACCAGCTCACTTACCTTCCTGAAGGACTCACCTTTAGAGTTTGTTTCAACCTTTTCCTAATTCTCTAGGAAGTCAGCAGCCCTCCACCTTATACTAACATGTTGGAAAATTAATACCTTGGTTAGGGCAAAATGTTGAAGATCATCCTGACAGAGTTCCAATCATATCCTTTTATTCTCTTCTCAAATAATGCACAGTGTCACTAGTTTTTATAAATTATATCTTGTGTTGGTCTAATTATAAAATTATAAACCTTTTGGGAGATTTAGGTGATAGTGAACCAGGAAAAAGAGATTCAGGTGTCAAGGCAATATTGATTGACATTTCAAACTAATGCTTGTAATTGCTTGTTCACTTGATTTTTATTTCCTTCTTTACTCTCCAAAAAGCTTAACAGGTGGTAAAATTCAATTTCTATTTTTTAATTCATTGATCACAGAATGGAGATACTGAAAGTCACAGAATAGAAGCCTGCCTTTAAGGAGAAAAGAAGAGAATGGAACATTTCCTATTTGCCTATTACATCCCAGGCATTTTCATTTCCAATCTCACTTAATCATTTTTCTTATTTAGTCCTCATCATTATTTGAGTTTAGCCACCACTCCTTCTTTTATAAAGTTAAACAGTCTCTCTGAGATTAAGTATCTTACTGGAAATAGCATTAAAAATGTTTCATTTTATTCCAAAGTGCATGTTCTTTCCACTTTATCATCTTGCTTTATAAATTCTTCATAATTCATTCTCTTTGGAAGACGAGAAAAGTGTATAGGTAGGCAGTTTTGACTGCACATAACAAAAAGCCAACTCTAACCAGCTCAGGCAAAAGTAGGAATGAATGACTGGTTCAGGGACACTAAAACAGGGCTAGACAGCTATCCTTCCGTGAAGCAGGGGTGTGGTTAGGCCTCAGAACCCCTGCAGCCAGGGTCCATCTGACCCATCTCTACCTCTCCTGAGGCTTCATTACTATCAACACAGAGCAGCTCCTTCTGGTAGGCTATCTGGCTCCTAACATATCCTGGACAGCAAAGAGATCAAATCAATCAATCCTAAAGGAAATCAATCCTGAATATTCATTGGAAGTACTACTGATGCTGAAAGCTGGAGCTCCATACTTTGGCTACCTGATGTGAAGAACTGACTCACTGGAAAAGACCTTGATGCTGGGAAAGACTGAAGGCAAAAGAAGGGGGTGGCAGAGGATTAGATGCTAATTAGATCACCAACTCAATGGACATGAATTTGAGCAAACTCCAGGAGATGGTGATAGACAGGGGAGCCTGGCATGCTGCAGCCTATGGGGTCACAAAGGGTCGGAAAAGACTTAGTGACTGAACAACAACAATAAATGCACCTGAAACTATGGCTTTCACTTCTGCTCTAGAGCAGGACTGACTCCTCTGCTTAACTCGAAAGTACAAAGTCCAAAATCCCCAAACAAAGGTCTGATGGACCTAATTGAGGTGGGAGACAGGTCTGTGAGCATTTTTGGTAAAAGAAGGACCTGTGCCCCTACATGAAGGAGATGGGTAGGCAAATTAAGGGTTGTTTGTCCTCTACAACTGAGGGGCTGGCTTGTGTGGAGAGTTCTCAAGTGCTTCAGACAATGGGGAAGATCCTTCAGGAGAACCCAGAGGTCCAGGGAGAATTAGACTTTGTGCTGAGATTTAAAGGAGAGGAAAAGGGGAATTCCCTGGTGTTCCATGCCTCCATTGCAGGGGACACAGGTTTGATTCCTGGTCAGGGAAGTAAGATCCCGCAAACCCTGCCACGTGGACAAAATAAAAAAGGACAGGAAGGGTTTGGATAAGTATAGAGAAGAGGAGATATTAAAACTAGGTGAGGCAGAGTGCCTGCCTGAAAAGTAAAAATACCCATGGAAACACAGTGGCTGGCCTATTCTAAGTCGTTCAGTCTTTGAGGACATCAGTCACAGTTTTTTTATCAAGCTAAACCTGTGAGAGGCAAATCCTGGCTCAGTCTAGCAGTACTTGACTCCAACCTTGGAGGCCATTAGAACCATGTGGGCCATAAAATACATAGCCAGGGCAAATAATTTACCCAAAGAGGCCCCCACTTCCAGTGCTGGGGTGTTCACCCAGGACCCCCCTGGCCCATCAACACAGTCCATCAAAATCTGGCATGGGTTCAGAGTTACATTGACACCTTCTCTACCAGGTTGAGCACAGTCCTAAGAGTACCAGTAGGGTTGCTGCACCCACTCCCAGCATCCAAATACCTTTGGGACACCATCAGCAATGACCTCATTTCAGACGTGCCCCTCACTCCAAGAGTAGAATGGGCCTAGATACTCCCATCAGTCCAGTGCTCTTCAAACCCTGCACCCACCCAGACACACTCCCTCCTGTACCATCTGCTGCACACCTCCTCCATTAATTGTTGGACTCTCCCAGCTCTTTGAGGGCTGCCCATCTGCTGCCTTTGCATGCTGCAGCCACTGTTTGTATTCTGGACTGGGCAGTGCAAAACCTTCCCATGTCCTCACAGCCTGCTGCCTACTGCACAGACTGACCATCTTCAGACTGAGTGTATACTGATGGGCATCCTAACTCCTCCTTCAGGCAACACCGCCAGGTCCCTAACACAGTGGGCACAGTGAGAACTACTTGCTGCTCCTACACCCAGGACACTGTGGTTCACATTTGCCTTTACCAAAATTGCTAGCATCTCAACAGCTTGCTACTATTCAGAGGCATGAGAGGGCACTCAGAGACCTTCAGAAAATCTGACTCTAAGAACCACCCGTCTGAGGGAAGTTCTGTAGGCCTGCCATCTGGTTCTCTCAAGGTACCAGAGGTCATCAGCTCTGTGACTTTCTGGGGGAAAGGTCCCCCTCTTCTCTCACTGATTCCTGTTGTGTCTGGTCAGCCAATCACTTCCTTTTCCCTCCAGCCCACATGTCCATACACAGGCATCCACACCAGCCCCCATGCCGGGCCACTTACAGAGTGCAACCTGTATATGTCACCCCAGAGGAACTCCTCTATCACTGCCAGGTCTCCTATGTCAGAAACAGGCCAAGATTTGCCCTCCACTAGAAATCAGGGAACTCCTGCTTTATCCACTGAAGGTGAGGGAATGAATGGGCAGGGGCTGCCCTCCTCCAGCCCTTTGAATGAATGGACTCTCTCAGCCAAAAGTCACAGACAACACAGAAAAGTCAGTCACAGAGAACAACCCTGTGTCTATTTTGTCGGCGAATTTCCCAAGATGAACCTGCTTAACTCAACGTAGTGCCCCCCCCCCCTTTTGTTTAATTTTATAGATTCTGATTTCCTACTTTTCCTCTGGCCCATGTCATGATATTTCCTGGCATTCCTTATTTGATCCTCTTTTTAAACGTCCTTAAAAGGAGTTCCCTCGTGGTCTAGTGGTTAGGATTCCAGGCTTTCACTGTTGTGGCCTAGGTTCAATCCCTGGTCAGGAAACTGAGATCCCACAAGTCATGTGGCCCAGGTAAACAAAAAAATAAAACCTCCAGTCTGCCTGCCCTCCCACAACCAGGCTCCCTTCACATCTTTCTACCATCCCACCTATCTCAACAAGAAAGGGCGGGAGGACATGTTTACACTAGTGTTTTAATGTGCACAGACATCACCCACGGATATAGTCAGACCATATAGTCATAAATTCCAGGGTGGAGTCCAAGAGCCTGCAATTTTATCATCCGGCTGGATGAAGCAAGTCGCTGGACTGAAGAAATGCTGCCAGAGTGCAAGCTGCACTTCGAATTGCAGGATCTAATTCCAGCGCTGGTGCAGACCCTCACCTTCCACTGCTAATGGGAGAGGGCAGTGCTTCTGGTCGGTAACAAGCACAGAGCGAGGTGGTTCAAGGCATGTATTAGTGGGAGCTGTTTTATGGCACACTACTGCAAAGCTGATCCTACGGATGAAGCCTTGCTCCTGGGAACTAGTCACCATCTGACGGTTAAAGAAATACAAAGCCGGTCTGCCACCATCTATTTTCCCTGCAATTTTTCACCCTCTCCCCAGAACACCATCTTAAGGTTCAGAGTTAAACCGCTGGGTTCACATCCCTTACTCCGTTACCCGCTTATGAGCCCTGTAACCTTAGGCAAGTTTTTAAAATCTCCGAGCCCAGTTTCCTCCTGTGGATGATGTGCATAGTAAATGAGATAGTCTTGTTAAACGCTCATTAAATACTATTACCCTTAACCTATTCTGTTTCTCCTCTACCGTGTTTTTCTAACTTAGTTTTGGTGTTCTTCGTCCCTCAAGAGCTTTTGTACCCAAAACCATTGCTAAAAAATTAAAAATTAAAAAAAAAAAACAAAAAACATTTCTATACAGGGAGTTCACAACCTGATTAAAAGGCCATTAGTAAATATGAAAAGGGATATTGCTATTCCTTTCCTTCATATATTTTCCTTTGCTTTTCCCACCCAAATTTTCTATAACCAACAATGTAACTTACATTGTTAAGTTCGAGAAAAGGCAAGGTTATAACCTCAAATGAAAGGGGAATAAGCTACCACAGTGTACTGATAAAAGAAGCAAAAGGAAGACGCGCCGGCGCCGAGGGCGGAGGCTGGTCACGCGGCCACCGCCCCCTCGGTTCCGCAAGCTGACGTCAGTCACGTTCTCCTCTCGCCGGCTCCGCCGCTTCCGGCCATCTTGGGGTTTTTTTTCTTCCACCAGGCGGCGCCGCAGGACGTTCTGTGGCCGACGTCTCTTGCGCAGCCGCGTAAAAGCCCCGGACACGTCACCACCTTCGCGTCCTTTCTGGAGAGCGCGGGAAGGCGAGAGCTGGAGGACGGTGACGTCACCGGGGTTCCCCGCGTGGCTCTCGGGGGCAGGGGAGGAGCCGGGGACGTGGCGCGCGCCGGGTGGGGGCCGTGGGTGGCGCCGGGCGGTCCTGCCGGGACTGACCGGGCCGCGCCCGCCGCCGACGCTGCCTCGTGACCCATTGTGGGGCCGGGCCGGCTGCCCGAGCTGCGGCAAAGGTGCTGAGGAGGCGGGCTTGGAGGGGAGGGGTGCTGGCGGCCCGGCGCGAATCTCTCCTGAGGTCTTTAACCGGCCAGGCGTGCCCCAGTACCTTCACATCCTCTGTAAGGCCGGGCACCGACTTCCTGACACCCTCGTGCGGTTGGGGCCGATCCTGGACTCTGGCCGGCTAATCCGCCGGGGCGGCGGGGCACGTGGGGCCTAACTGCACCCAGAGCCGCCGCGCCAGACTCCGGGCCCCTCCCCGCCCAAGCCTCGCCCTGGCTGTCCTGCCTGGTGTGGAAGGAGAAGGGAGCGTGGCCTCTGGCTGGCCTGTCTGCCTTGAGCGAGTCGTTCAAATCTCCTTTTCAAAACACTGTCCACTCCAGAGGCTCACTAGTCTGTGCCTAGCAGCCTAGTAGTACTCAGCCAGTCAAAATGTAAAAAGTTGTTTTTCCACTTTTTCCCACCGGGTTAGTGTCACCCTAACCCTTAGAGCCACGTTGCAGGGCCGTTAATCTCTGGGTAGTTCTTTAAAGGCTTTGTGTGGTTCCCAGTACTGAGTTCTAATGGAGAGAAACTTTCCTTTTCCTACCATGAGCTCCACAGCCTACCCAATGAGTGGCTTTAGAAGAAAAGGTGGTAGGGGGCTCATCCATTATCTGATGAGTTGAATGTGGGGCCTGATGAGAATTTACGGAAGGGTGGTTAGGGGAACTTTCTCTGGGCCCCAGCACCTGTGATGCTGCGAGGCCACAGGATTTCCTGCTGGGAGCCTTGTCTAGGGCACACTGCCTTGTGGCACCGTGCAGTTGTCTTTCTGTTCTAGCTGCTCCTTCCTAGAATTTTTCATCTCATGTTACAGTGCTGTGGCCATTTCCTGGGATGGCATGAGAGAGCCATGGGGACAAGCCACTCCAGTAGCTTATAGGAAGCTAGTCTAACAGAGTAAACAGTGCAGGACTATCTCCTGGAAGGAAGAAAACGAATGTATCCTGGAGTGCTTATGTAGCAGGGACTGTGTTTCACACAAGTTAGTTCATTAGATTCCCACAGCCGGTCCTGTGAGCTAGGTTTGAATTATCCTTTTATAGAGAGGAGGAAACTTCTGGTTCAACAGCGTTAATGGTGTGCATCATCACTTCTTATAGCAAGAATGTGATAGAGCAAGTGATTTCAGAGGCCCTACTGAAGTTCCATTGCAGCACTCAGGCAGGAAAGAGGCAGTAGGAGTCAACCCTTTTCTAGAGTATGAGGTGCTCAGGACCATCCAGAGAGTAAGAGTGAAGGCATATTACACTAAAACCTTCCTCTCCGTATCCCAGTCTCTTGGCTACACCTGCCATGTGTATAAGTCAAAAAAGCAGGTTAAGTGATGGAGCGCTGAAGGGCAGCCTTTGAGATCTTAGAAGTCCCCAAAGACAAAGAAGGATCACCACTCCTGATACACACTTCGCTTTGGTCATGGATGGGTTAATGGAAAGACTTGTGTATCAGACTGGGGCCTTTTTTTAGCACCATCTGGCAGAAGCCACCTCTCCCGCACCTGCTCCATGTACAAACCATTGCTCATTTGCCAGTCGGCAGTGTGAAAGGCAGAAATGTGGTGTGTGTGTAAGTTAGGTTTACTGCTATCTCAGAGAGGTGTTTGGAGAAGGAAATGGCAACCCACTCCAGTGTTCTTGCCTGGAGAATCCCAGGGACGGAGGAGCCTGGTGGGCTGCCGTCTATGGGGTCGCACAGAGTCGGACATGACTGAAGTGACTTAGCTATTCTGGTGCAGAGAGGTGTTCTCTGAACTTCATCCTGAGAATGACAACCCGTACCCACTGCTAGTTGTTTATGGAACTGAAAGAGACCTGAGTAAGGCAACAAAGGCATAAGTCCTCTCTCCACCTTCTTTTGTTTCCTTTCTTTTTGTAAAATCTTGAACTTGGCTAGATCAGAAGGTAGACACATTCCCGGGATAAGGCAAACTAATAAGGGCCCAGGTATTTCAGAGTCCTTCCTCAAAGCCCAGGACTTTGTAGGTAAATATTCCCTGGTTTTGAACAAGATAGGTAGCTGTTGTGTTTCGGATTAAGAGAGCAGATGAGCCTTGTTAGTTGACCCTGGGCCACTTTAAATGGAAGGTGTTTTTTTTTCCTTCCTCTTTGCTGCCAAAGCAATTCTTTCTGTCCTGCCTTAGGACCTTAGTTTGAAACCTACAAGGCACCTGGTCCCCCAGGTGCTTATTTGGAGAAATTTCTTCTATTTTGCCAGTGCAGTTTACACACCACAGTGACAGGAAATAAGTCTGCTTTCATACCAGTAAAATCCACATGTAATGGATGATGCGCTCTCCATGAGAGTAAACCTAGAAAGTGTCGGTAAATTTGTTGCCCAAATGATTAAAGACACTCCAAGCACTAATCAGACGTCTGGGAGCAGTCTCAAGAAGAAAAGGCTGGAACATGGTTGTAATTTAGGTTAAGTGATAAAGCAGTTTAGAGTCTAAACTGAGCAGAAGGGGTTTGGCCATCCTTGGAAGTAGAGCATTGGCCCTGGTACTGCCTAAAGAAGGGCAGGCCTTAACTGAGGGAACTTGGGGCAGGCCTTAACTGAGGGAACTTGAGCACTGTGATGGCCTTGATCAGACTGCTCCTGTAGCAGGGAAGGGGGCCCTGCCATAAAGAGAGATGGGACTTTAGGTTGATTACTTTTGTTCTCAGTTTCTGTTAACAAAGCACTCTTCAGCCCTTGAGGAAAAGATCAGCCAGTCAGGCCAACTCAAGCATTCTAGTCCATTAGAATGTCCACAGTTCCTTGGTATGAATCATTACATTGGCATTTGGTTTGTATGCCCTGCAACCTCTGTGTGAACTTGGTTAATAGGTGTTTTAGAGGTGGATCCCTTCACATGGGATGGCTTAAACCTGTAAGGCCCAGATTTGGGTCTTGTTAAATCAGCAAGAAATTAAGTTGGGGAGGAGGGGCAGGAAGCCAGCTTTGCCAAGGAAATACTACCCTTGTCTTATTGTTGACCTTCCTATTGCAATCACGTTCAGGAAAATTATCATTACAAGGCAGAAAGTGTTAAATTCTAGATGAGGGATACAGGCATCAAGTGCTATGGATTCCAAGGTGGGGGGAGATTGCTGTGAGAGGTTAAAGAAAAGATGGTGTCACAGAAGAGCTGGGTAGGATTTGCCAAATGGATAGGATTTCAATAGATGGAGATGTTGGAGATGGAGAAGAAATATCCTCTGCTATTTCAGTGAAGTCCCTCTAGAGCTGATGTAAAATGTATGGTCATCTGATCTCTTAACTGTTAAGCCAAAGAAAAAAAACACTGTTGTGGCAGGAGAGGGAGTGGTAGGCCCCAGAGAAAAGGAAAGAAAATGAACTGTTTAGTCAGCAGCTTGTTTATTTAACCTGTCTTGAGTTTTTAGTATATGCCAGGCGCTGAGCTGTGTCTGGGGATATATAAATGAACAAAACAAACAAAAGCCCTACCTTTCTGTCTAGTGAGGAGAAAGACTATGGAAGGAGGGTGGGAAAGAAGGGTTGGATGACGGGCTATATAGTATGTCAGATGTGCGGTGGAGAAAATTAAAACAAGGGGTGGGGAGGTTGGAGGATGTACTGAGGGTTTTTTTCTTAAAATTTTTTTTTCTCTTATTTTCTTCTTTTAAATGTTTAATGAATTATGTGCAAGTTAATATAAAGGTAAAATATATGTGCAAGCTAAAGACCCAGATCTGGGCCTTTGATCATTTTCTGTGAGAAGGGGGAGCTGACCAGTTGTGACCCAGAAGATAAAATTTGTCAGTGAATATGACTCACTGCCTGGGGAAAAGTAAGCCATGATGTATGAATGGAGCACTTCTGAAAGCAAGAAAAACCAGGTGCAATGATAGAGGAGAACAGAATTGTACCCTAAACCTCTAAATATGAATATTATGGGTCTAAGAAAATAGGTGTTGACCTTGTGAGATGTGATAGGCCTAAGCGGGGAAGAGGAAAGAGCTAGAGAAACACCTCCACTCCTTTTCCTGCTCGGGGGAGCGGGGTCTGGGGGAGCCGGAGGGGAGGAAGTCAGGCCTTGAGACAGGGTGGCTGTGGAATGTGCAGAGACCACATGTGTTTCCTCGAGAGGTTCACTGTTCACAGATGTGCCTGTGAAGCTGGAGATACAAAGTTCAGGAGGGACCTCAACCTGCTCAGCTTGTGTGTCACAGCACTATTTTTTCCTTTTCTTTTTTATAAAAAATTGGAAAAAAAATAAAAATTGGGGTATAGTTACTTTATAATGTTGTGTTGGTTTCTGCTGTACAACGAAGTACGGTTTGTTATGTGTCTGTGTCTATGTGTATACATATGTCCTCTCCTGTTTGGACCTCCCACCCCTTCCACCTCTCTAGGTCACAGAGCATGAGATGAGCTCCCTGTGCTACATACAGCAGGTTCCCACCAGCTGTCTGTTTTACACATGGTAGTGTATATTTGATGGTGGTTATCTCAGCTGAAAAGTCTGGTCCTGACCAACCCTGGAGTGAGAAATGGCAACCCATGCCAGGATTCTTGCCTGGAAAATTACATGGACAGAGGAGCCTGGCAGGCTGCAGTCCATGGGGTCACAAAGAATCAGGCGTGACTGAACGACTGAACACAGTGTATATATGTCAATCCCAATATTCCAATTCCCCCATCCCCATCTCCCTGCGTCCTGTCCACATGTCCATTCTCTACATCTGTGTCTCTACTCCTGCCCTGTAGCTAGGCTCATCTTTACCATGTTTCTGATTCCATATATATGCATTAGTAGATGATACTTGTTTTTCTCTTTCTGATTTACTTCACTCTATATGATAGATTCTGTGTCCATCCATGTCTCTACAAATGATTCAGTTTTGTTCCTTTTTATGGCCAAGTAATATTCCATTGTAGATATGTACCACATCTTCTTTATCCATTCATCTTTTGATGGACTTTTAGGTTGCTCTGTGTCCTGGCTATTGTAAATAGTGCTGCAGTGAACATTGGGGTACACATGTCTTTTTGCATTATTGTTTTATCAGGGTATATGCCCAGTAGTAAGATTGCTAGGTCATACGGTAGTTCTATTTTTAGTTTTTCAAGAAACCTTTGTACTGTTCTCCATAGTGGCTATACCAGCTTACATTCCCACCAACAGACAACACTGTTTTCTGACCAAGACTCAAAGCTGTAAAGTTTATCAGACTACTTGGTGCCAGAGGTGAAACTGGGACAAAAATATTGACACTATAAAAATGTTTTTATGACTTACAGAATAGTAGAAGTAGAAACTTGTGGTTGAGGCGAGAGCAAAGGTGGTGGTATGAATACTAGTTATTAGATAGTACCCCCAGAACATGGCTGAGAGATGTACAACAGGGCCTCAAAAGTCTACACTGACCTGTAACAACAGTCAGAGTCAGTGGTCATCTCTCTTCTCTTTGAAGCTGGGGAAACTGGTGTGTCTGGTAGCTGAATTGGCTCAGCTTATACCTGTCTCCACCTCCCCTTCTGTTAATGATAAGGTTAGGGGAAATTTAAAGGACTTCCTAATGGGGTGGGGGGTGGGAGTAGAGATCACACGGTGTTCTTGGCTGTCCCTCCCTGTTCTGTTCCTCTCTAGGTCTGTCCTTGGGCAAGTCTCTCTCCCTCTTGGAGTTCTGGCTTCCTTTCTGTGCACAAAGGACTTTAATTGTTCCCTCTGACATTCTGTAAAGAGATTGGGGCACCTTCATCTTAACCCAGCCTGTTCATTTGGACAGAGATTGGTCACTTAGAGATAGTTGGGTGTCATCCTTTTCTGAACAGTGTTGTCCTTTTTTGCTTCCTCTGCCACAGAAGAGGCAGTGGGAATAAGTGCAAGAGAAGTTCTGTGGGGACCTGAGAAGTGGCATCTTGCCCAGACACAGTCATGGACAGTGGAGACCACCAGCTTTATAGTCTCAGTCTGTGATTTTGAAGAGTCTTCAGGTTGGCCAGTAGTTTCTGCATGTGGTCTGGCTTTGCCCATGAGACATGATAAACATCAAGCATACTGTTTGACCTAAAAATGGCAGCCCCCTCTCTCCTGTCTGAGGTAGTGATCCTGTGTGCAATCACTTCTTTCCACTCCCACTGGCACTACCTTAGTTCTGCCCATCTTCATCTCTTCCCTCAATGACTGCAGGTCATTAAGGTCATCTGGTCTTCCTGCATGCACTTTAAGCCTCTTCAAGTCTTCCCCGAATATGCCTGTATCCTATGCAGCCCAGGTCATGTTACTCCCCTTAAACCCATCAGTGCTTAAAACCCATCAGTGGCACCTCACTGTCTTCAGATATTTATTGGCAACTAATATGTACCAGTGTCTCCAACCCCTGGGGGACACAAAGGGAGACCCAGCTCCTGCCTTAGCCTGACAACAAGGGCCTCGGTCACCTGATTCTAATTTCCCCATCCATCCTCATCTCTTCCACCCCACTTTTCCCGCCCTCTATTCTCCATGCACACAGCCATGGCTTCTCTCTCTCCTCTGGACCTTTGCCCATGATGCTGTCACTGCCTGGACATTCTTTGCTTCCCCACTCCCCTGACCTGCTTCTGTTTACTCTCAGGTATGCATCTCAGGCATCACTCTTCCCTAACTCTCTGCATGCCACCGTGTTTGAAACAAGGCAGGCACACAACAAGAAGGGCAGTCACATTCAACATCCACACAGTGCATTACTGGACTTGATCTTCTTGGCTCTCCATCTCCAGCTGTGAACTCTCAAAGGCAGGGAACCGGGTCTTATTTGCCTTTGTGTTCTCAGACCCCCAGCATAGTGCTTAAAACCTCAGAGGTATTCTATAAATGTTTGTTGAATGAGTAAATGAATAAATGAATTAACAGATGAGTGTTCTGGTCTGGAGCTTGCCATGACAAGCCTGGAGAACAGGGCCCTGACTTACAGTCT
Organism: Dama dama; assembly: GCF_033118175.1. Classification (NCBI taxonomy): domain Eukaryota; kingdom Metazoa; phylum Chordata; class Mammalia; order Artiodactyla; family Cervidae; genus Dama; species Dama dama. Next base: position 37,089,004 of record NC_083691.1, read on the forward strand.
CTTCTCCTTTTAATGGATCCTCTTTTTATCTTGTGGGCTTCCCTGGTGTCTCAGTGGTAAAGAATCTGCCTGCCAGTGCAGGAGATGTACCTTCTATCCCTGGGTCGGGAAGATCCCCTGGAGAAGAAAATGGCAACCCACTCCAGTATTCTTATGTAGGAAATCCCATGACAGAGGAGCCTGGCGGGTTACAGTCCATGGGTTGCGAAAGAGTTGGACATTACTTACCAACTAAACAACTTTTATCTCATGGTTCTCCCAGGGAGATGACTTATAGTGTTCAAGATATAGCCTTATACTGTTTTGCTGAACTGAACTGTTCAATGTGGGTGGCAAACCCATGGGACAGTGGGAATTCTCAGGTGATCTTCAGAGTCACAAGCGAGACAGCGCGTACCATCTTATATGGTAATGCTTATACCCCAAGTTTGTTAAATCTTGTTGTAAATTTGGTCCAAGGCTGTTTAAGCCAGGGCTCTGGAAGTTCCCTGATGGTTCCGTGGTTGGGACTTCACACTTCCACTGCAAGAGGCACAGGTTTGATCTCTGGTTCATGGGAAATAGATGGAGAAACAGTAGAAACACTGGCTGACTTTATTTTTAGGGGCTCCAAAATCACTGCAGATGGTGATTGCAGCCATGAAATTAAAAGATGCTTACTCCTTGGAAGGAAAGTTATGACCAACCTAGACAGCATATGAAAAAAAGCAGAGACATTACTTTGCCAACAAAGGTCCGTCTAGTCAAGGCTATGGTTTTTCCAGTAGTAATGTACGGATGTGAGAGTTAGACTATAAAAGCTGAGTGCCGAAGAATTGATGCTTTTGAACTGTGGTGTTGGAGAAGACTCTTGAGAGTCCCTTGGACTGCAAGGAGATCCAACCAGTCCATCCTAAAGGTGATTAGTCCTGGATGTTCATTGGAAGGACTGATGCTGAAGCTGAAATTCCAATACTTTGGCCACCTCATGTGAAGAGCTGACTCATTGGAAAAGACCCTGATGCTGGGAAAGATTGAAGGCAGGAGGAGAAGGGGATGACAGAGGGTGAGATGGTTGGATGGCATCACCGACTCAATGGACATGAGTTTGGGTAGGCTCTGGGAGTTGGTGATGGACAGGGAGGCCTGGCGTGCTGTGGTTCATGGGGTCGCAAAGAGTCGGACACGACTGAGCAACTGAACTGAATTGCGGAACTAAGATCCTGGAAGCCACACAGCATTGCCAAAAAATAAAAAGACTTTGTCTGCTCAGAATGTGTACATGGAGTCTTCCCCAGGCCCCATTGCTTGAATCAGTTCATGCCTCCTCTTTGTCTGGAAGAAAATCTACCAGTTATTAATGGAAATAGGTGATTTTCATACCTGCTGGTGAACTCCTTTGCAAACTGACCGATTTTCTGAGATTCTCAAGGACACATCCTGGCAGTCTCCCATCTGTCGACTAGCTCAGATTTTTCAGTGACAAAACCGTGTTTCAAGCCAGGATGTCCTGACAGGAAACCTGAGAAAGGCAACACTCCTTCCTGCCACTGTGTTTTATATGGATCTGTGGAAGCCACAGTGGTGCAGCAGCTTCTGGCTACTTCTTTCAGTCTGTGGTGTTCATTTATCCTCAGCCTGGTTGGGGTTTTCCCTGAGAATAAGCCAGGGCAGATGAATCTCATGGTGTCATTCCTGGGGATGCTGTACATGTGTAATACATGTGGGCCTCCAGTCTTTGTGGTGCCATCTGCTCTGTTCCCAGCACATTTAGCAGCACTCGCTCAATGAGAGTGTTCCAGCCCAGTACTCTGCGGGGGTGGGGCTGGTTATATGGTTCTAGACGCCTGATTCCTTGCCAAGCTCAACGCTGCTGAGAATGACTTGCTTTTTGACTCACGTTTGATTTGAGCAGAACCTTTCATTGAACGCACCTGGCATACATCTCAAATTTCCTGCATATTAGCCAAGGAATTCTAGCTACTGAAAGCTGAACACTATGACACTGTTATAACTAATTAACACCCTGAAAGGTTAGTGAATCTTGTGTGGATTACATTACCCAGAGTTTGAACTCTTGCTATGATCTTTATAATGTAAAAGCTATTTCTCAGAAGTCTTTAAAAAGGGAGAAGCTAGAGAAAACCATCCCTGTAAATCATATTTCTGAACACGGCTAACCATGAAAATGTTCACAACTTAGTGGTATAGTTGATACCTTGCAAATGATTTAAAAGAACAAAATGAATGAGCCCAGAACATTTATGAGCTGAAGATGTCCTAACGGGGGATTAGAGATTGAGGGCTGGAGCTGGGTCTCACATTTGTTTTTGTCCCCAGCACAGGGCCTCAGACAGCCATGGATACATATTAGGTGTCAATTGACAGTCACTGAATTACTAAATGAAAATTTACTGGGGCTCTCTGCTCTGCTAAACTCGACACACAATTAGTCCTGCCCCATGGGATTCTTAGCACGACCAGACATTTTATGAGAGTTGTCACTCCAAGTTGATTGGATAGACAAAGTGAAACCAAGGGATTGTGTTTAAAACCAAGTACATTTACTCGGCTAAATTTTTATAACTGAGATGTTCTACTTTGGATGAAGCTGGACAAAATGACTCCTAACTTGAGGTTTGTAGGTTTGGGAAAATACAGTTGGTTTTTTTTTGGTTGTTTTTTTTTTTTTAAGACACTGAAATGAACCCAGCAGGCCAGCTGGCAGGAAGTCAGACTGCGGTCCTTGCCTCAGAGGATGACACAGGCCAAAGGAGAGAAGGAAAACAAGGCAGCCAGAGCAAGTAAGTCATTTTGCAAAGCTTTGCAGAGCTTTCCAGGTTTTTCTGGAAAAGGGAAGAAAAGAAAGAGGAAAGGGCAGGAAGAGGATTGGTTAACAGCTGGCTACAGAAATGCTGATGAGTGACTTTGTGTTGGTTTTGTTTTTCTAAGTTAGGAGTAAGGAAAGAGGGCGTGCTTGGCCTGGCCCTGCTTGCCTGATCTCTGTGTTGAGCTGTTGTTCGAGCCACTGGAGGAGTCCTCAGGCCTACTACCCCATGTGTCTCATTGAAAAGCGGATGCAGACTGCCTTCCAAAGATGTCTTAAGGCATGTGGAAGAGCAGAAAGGACAAAGTTTTATTTTATTTTGCTTTTAAAATGTTTTTGTGTTTACTTTTTTGAATTGGTAATTCATATACATGGCTCAAAACTAGAATAGTATGAAAAGGTATATAACGAGAAATCAGCGTGACTGAGCGACTGAACTGACTGCGAAAAGTCTCTCTCCTGTTCCTGTACCCATCTGCCCGTTTCCCCCATCCTAAACAGAAAACTCTTGTTACTAGGTTTTGTTTATCCCACTAGTGATATTTCTGTGCATGTGTGTGCATGCTCAGTCCCTCAGACATGTCTGACTCTTTGCAACCCCATGGACCATGGCCTGCCAGGATCCTTGGCCCATAGAATTTTCCAGGCAAGAATACTGGATACTGGAGTGACTTGCCATTTCCTACTCCAGGAGATCTTCCCAACCCAGGGATTGAACCTGTGTCTCCTGCATCAGCAGGCAGATTCTTTACCACTGAGCCACCTGAGAAGCTTTTTATGCATATACAAGCTAAAATATATATTCTTCTTTACTCCATTCTAACAAATGGTGCCATGATGTACAGACCTTTTGCACCTTGTTGGGGTCCCCATCCTCCACCCCTACTTAACACTGTCCTGGAAACATTTCCTTCTACGTGTACAGAGAGCATTCTAAGTTTTATTTTTGTGGCTGCAGAGTTTTGTACTGTATTAATGTAGTGTAATTTATCTGGTTCCCCTGAAGGAGGTTTAGGTTATTTCCAGAGTTTTGGTATTATGAATAAGGGCATGGACCTTAAAAACAGATGTGACTTCAAATCCTAGTCTGATGCTTGACTTTAGGCCTTCATTGCCTCATCTGTAAAGTGGGGATTATTTTATATTTTTATTCTGCCTCATAACATTATTGTGAAAGATTAAGTAATATATAAAGTACTTGAGAAATAGTAGGTACCCAGTGAAACCAATATATTATACCTTGCAACCAAGCATATTAGAATTTTATCTTGAAAAAGAAGATACTTTGATTACTCCTTATTAGAGTAATCACATAAATTTAAATACTTTTTTTCAGAACCAATGTATATTTATTATTTTTAAAAATCCAGATAAGTAAAAAGAGGAAAATACAGATAGCCTATAGTGGCACTAGTGGTGAAGAACCTGCCTGCCAATTCAGGAGACATAAGAGACATGGTTTTGATCCCTGGGTTGGAAGGAAGAAGATCCACTGGAAGAGGGTGTGGCAACCCACTCCAGTATTCTTGCCTGGAGAATCCCCTGGGCAGAGGAGCCTGGCAGGCTGCAGTCCATAGGGTCGCAAAGAGTTGCACATGACTGAAGTGACTCAGCACATAATTGTACCACTGAAAAAAATTACTGATATGTTTTGATCTATCTTTTGAGTTATTTCTCTAACCAAATATGCATATAGTATAAAATTCTGAATGGAATGGTGCAGTACATTTTTATAACCTGCCTTCTTCAATTAACAGTGCTTGCAATCATCTCTCCATGTCATAAAATATTTTTCTCATTGTTTTTAATGACTACCTAGTATGTCATCATTTGGATTTACAATAATTTATAATTTATTAAAAATTATCTCTGGGTAGAGAATTTACTTATACATAAATATTTAATTTCTCTAGAATTAATGGTGATTCATGATATGAGTTAAGTAATCTAAATTTTTTTTTTTTTTTACAAATGGTTAATTAGCAACTTGCCTGACATCCTTTATTGAACAAGCCACACTTACCCCACCAGTCTGGAATGCTATCTTAATCATATTCTAAATCCTTATATAAGCATAGATAGAACTGATTTTAGATTTTATTCTATTCTGTAGATTGACTTCTCTGTTCTCATGTAGTAATCACAATTTCATTAAAGCACACTTAAATATCTACTGGTATAAGTCCTTCTTCATTACAGTTCTTTTTTTTTTTTTTTCAAGAATGTTTTGGCCATTTTAATTTTCTTATTTTTCTTAAAATGTTAGAATAATTTTTACAGATTCTAGAAAAGTGGAGTTGAATGAAAAATTGTATTGTATTTAATTTAAACATCCTTTTGGGGATGTTTTTGTTTCCTATGGCTGCTATAACAAATGACCAGACTTTATGGCTTAACAACAACAGAAATGAATTCTTGTAGTTCTGAAGGCCAGAAGTCTGAAATATGTGTCACTGAGTCAAACTCAAGGTGTCAGCAATGCCACACTCCATCTGGAGGCGAGAATCCATTCACTGCCTCTTCTAGTTTCTGGTGGCTACTGGCCTTCCTTGATTTTGAAGGTACTTTGATTGCTCCTAATTAAATGGGAATGGGTGTGTGCTAAGTCTTGTCCAACTATTTGTCTCCAGGGATTGAACCCAGATCTCCCACATTGCGAGCAGATGCTTTACTGTCTGAGGGGACCATTTTTCAGTTTCTTATGGGGAAAATTGACATCTTTATAATTGGGATATTGTGATTTATTATAATACAAAAGTATATTTTGTCTTCATCCCATTTCTAAAACCCTTGGAATTTCTTTCTTTTTTTTTTCTTTTAAACCCTTAGAATTTCTAAATGACAAGAGCAGGGCTTCTCTGGTGGCTCAGTGGTAAAGAATCCACCTGCCAGTGCAGGAGACTTGGGTTTGATCCCTGGTCCGGGAAGGTCCCACATACCACAGAACAGCTAAGCCTGTGTGCCACAACTCTTGAGCCTGTGCTCTAGAGCCCGGGAGCCACAACTGCGGAGCCCATGTGCCCCAACTAGTTTGCTGCCTGTGCAGCAGTGAAGCCTGTGAGCTGTGGAGCCCATGCTCTGCAACAAGAGAAGCCGCTACAATGAGAAGGCTGTGCGCCACAAGAAAAGAGTGCCCCCTGGTCACCACAACTAGCAAAAAGTCTGTGCAGCAATGAAGACCCAGCACAGCCAAAACCAAATTAAAAAAAAAAAATTATTAAAAAGAAAAAACACCTTTAAGTAATAAGAGCAAAAAAAGTGTCTTGATATGTGTAACAGTCCCCTTTGAACCACACCTGGAGTTTATGTTAATGAGGTGACTTTTGAAAAGCATCCAAAGATGAGGGCTGGTTGCCAGGGGAACAAACCATGTGATTAGAAAGTTGGAACTTTCAGTCCCAGAAGGGGAGAGGGGCTGGAGTTAAATCAGTCACCAAAGACCAATGATTTAGTCAATCATACCTATGTAGTGAAGCCTCCATAAAAAGTCCAAAAGGATGAGATTTGGAGAGCTTCCAGTTTGGTTAATCAGAATTTTCTACTTGCCAGGAGGGTGGCATATGCCATACTCCATGGGGACAAAAATTGCTGTGTTCTGGACCCTTCTAAACATGGTCCCATACATCTCTCTCTCATTTTCCTTTTTCCTTTTTTTTTGGTAGTAGAGCACTTTCCTTTTATTATTATTACATATATTTTTAATTTTACCTATTTATTTTGGCCACACTGGGTCTTCATTGCTGTGCTCAGGCTTTCTCTAGTTGCAGTGGGCTCTGGCTCCTCTTTGTTGTGGTGCTCCAGCTTCTCATAGCGGCTTCTTTTATTGTGGAGCATGGGCTCTAGTGTTTGCGGTTCTGTAGTTATGGCACAAGGCCTAGTTGCTCCAAGGCAACTGGAATCTTCCTGGACTAGAGATCAAATCTGTGTCCCTTGCATTGGTAGGCAGATTCTTATTTTCTGTACAACAGGGAAGTTCATATTAATTCTGTTTTATGTTTTGGTTTTTTGGCCACAAGGCAGGTAAGATCTTAGCTCCCCACCCAGGAATTGAACCCATGCCCCTGCACTGGAAGGCATAGTCATAACCACTGAGTCAACAGGGAAGTCCCTCCCATCTCTTCTTCTGGCTGTTCATTCCCATCCTTTAAAATCTTTCATAATAAATTAGTAACCTAATAAGTAAATTGTTTTCCTGAGTTCTGTGACCCACTGTAGTAAAGTAACTGAATCAAAGGAGCAGGTGATAAGAACCTCCAATTTATAGTTGGTCACTCAGAAGCATAGGTAAGAATCTGGACTTGGAATTGGTGTCTGAAGTGGGAGCAGTCTTGTGGAACTGAGCCCTTAAACTATGGAATCTAACACCACCTCCTAGAAGATAGTGTCAGAATTATTTTTTGTCGATGTCCACTGAGAATTAGTGTTTGGTGGCATTGGAAGCACAGACATTGGAATAATCATTTTTTCATGCAAATCAGAATGTTCCTCTAAATATTCTTTTAAGTCTTTGGGTAATGTTTGAGAGTTTTCTTCACATAGGCTCTGGATGTTTTTGAGGTTTTTTTTTTTAAACCATTATATTTTATAACTTTATGTTATTGGCATATAGAAAAATCTATCATTTTTTGCACATTTATTTTGTAGCTATTTTATAACTGGGATATACATAATTAACAATTTGTCTATTAATGCTAGGTGATTTTTCAGAAAATCTAGTATTTTCAGGTAACGTAGCATATCATCTGCAAATATTGATAGTTTTGTCTTCTTTCAAATATCTAGAGCTCTTATTTCTTGTCTTACTGCAGTGGCTAGAATTTATAAAAAAATATTTTAAAATAATGAGCATTCTTTCCTTGTTTAGACTTTAAAGGAGTAACTCTAGAATTACTCCATTAAGTATGATCAAGGGACTTCCCTGGTGATCCGTCGGTTAAGAATCTGCCTTCAAAGGCAGGGAATGAGGGTTTGATCCCTAATTGGGGAACTAAGATCCCACATGCTTTGGGGCAACAAAGCCTATGAACCCCAACTAGAAGCCTGAGTGATGCAATGAAGACCCAGTGCAGCCAAAAATAATAATAATAAATTGAAAGTTTTTTAAAAAGTATAATCAAACTATTGGTTTGAAAACTTTTACAAGATTCTATGATCTTCTGATCATAAAGAGGTCTTCTATCAATGCCTTTGCTTCTAGATTTGAAATTAATTAGATCAGTGCTAAACAAGCAAACAGGTGGCACTAGTGGTAAAGAACCCTCCTGCAAGTGCAGGAGACATGAGATGCAGGTTTGATCCCTGGGTTGGGAAGATGGCCTGCAGAAGGGCATGGCAACCCACTCCAGTATTCTGGCCTGGAGAATCCTTTGGACAGAGGAGCCTGGTGGGCTATAGTCCATAGGGTCACAAAGAGTTGGATGTGACTGAAACAACTCAGCACACGCGCAGACAAACACAGCTGATTCACTCTTTCCTGCTTTGTTTTACCCTGCTTTCAAGCAAGAAGTGCCTGTTCTGTAACCTATACTTTGTTGTTATTTTAGTCATTAAGTCCTGTCTGACTCTCTTGCAGCTCAATGACTGTAGCCCTCCAGGCTCCCAGGCAAGAATACTGGAGTGAGTTGCCATTTCCTTCTCCAGGGAATCTTCCTGACCAAACGATTGAGCCAGTGTCTCCTGCATTGGCAGGCAGCTTCTTTAGCACACAGGGCCTCATATATCACAAAAACATAAAATAATAAGTTTATTTAAAGAACTCACAGGAATCTTTGTCACTGAGTATCTTGTATTCAGTGCCAGTCCAGTCCCACTCAGAACCCTAAATATCTACGCTTATTACTAACTGTATTCAAGCCTTTAGAAACTCTCTTCTCCATCTGTTAACCTGTGCTCTCAAAAGAAAAGGGGACTGCAACCAAATGCAATGAAGTTTGTGGGTTGTGTGCCTCTATGTTGGAAGATTGCTTTGGCATTCAGGAAGGATATGAGGAACAGACCACTTTATTATTAAGAGAAAAAACAAATTAAGGACTTCCCTGGCAGTCCAGTGGTTCGGACTTTGTGCTTCCACTGTTGGGGACAGGGATTCAATGCATAGTCAGGGAACTAAGATCCTACATGCCACAAAGTGTGGCCAAATACATAAACAAACATTGAAACTATTTTTTTTTTTTAATTGTTGGATCCTTCTTCTTAGATGGCAGAGGTATTAGTTTCCTATTGCAGCTATAACTAATTACCACAAACTTAATGGCTCAAAATGACACAAGTTTATTATCTTCCAGCTCTGGAGGTTAGAAGTCCTAAAACTGAGGTGTTAGCAGGGAGAAGCTCTAAAAGAGAATCTGGTTTCTCCCCTTTTTCTAATTTCTAGAGGCCAAGTATATTTCTTGGCTATGGCCCTATCCTCCATCTTTAAAGCCAGTGATGTAGCATCTTCCAATCTGTCTTTCTCTCTTTGACCTTCCTGCCTTCTTCTCATATGAACCTTTGTGATTACACTGGCCCCACAAAGATAATCCCCCCCCATTTCATGATCCTTAGCATAATCATACCTGTAAACTCTCTCTTGCCATAAAAAGTAACATGTTCACAAGTTCTGGTGATTAGGATAAGGCCTTCTCTACCATCAATGTACCATAGTAGAGATACAACAGATTCCTGAAAAATAAAGTATGGTTTCCCAGTAGTGCAGATCATCAATTTTCCTTCTTCTTCTTGTTCATGGTTACAGATGTACTCATAGTTTACCAAATACTCACAGCATTGCATATGACAGTTTAGGAAATGAACTTTTTCAATATTAAAAGACTCATATTACTCTTAAATTTTCATAAATATATCTGTGATGTGCATAATTCTTTGTCAAGTTTATATATATATATATATATAATCCTAGAATTATTAATAGTTCTAGTTTTATAGAAATTAATGTCATTCTGTTTAAACTATTTGTTAAAAATTAAAGTCTGGATTCACTTTAATGTATTTAAATGTTTGATATTCATTAATTATGATCTGTATTTTTCCTTTTAATTTTAAAAAAACTTTAAAATTATTTTTTTGGCCACATTGCACAGGATGTGGGATCTTAGTTCCCCGACCAAGGACTGAACCCTCACCCCCTGAAGTGGAAGCTCAGAGTTCTAACCACTAGGCTGCCAAGGAAGGCCTTTTCAGTGTCTTAGAAAAAATATTATTTGTGAAAACTTGAAAAATAATTTAAATTTTTTATATTTTACATTCGTTAAAATTTTTGAGTTATTCACATTTTATACACTTCAAATTCATTTTAATTTTTAATCCTTAGGTCAGCACTGTGCTATGGAAATATAATGCAAGCTAAAAATATAACTAAACTTTTTGTCGTATGTCTTAAAAGTAAAAGGTATAGGTGAGATTAATTTTTTTTAAGTATTTGTTTATGTTTGGCTCTGCTGGGTCTTGGTTGCTGCTTGTAGGCTTTTTCTAATTGTTGCAAGCAGAGGCTTCTCACTGCAGTGGCTTCTCTTGTTGGAAAGCACTGGCTCTGGTTGCTCAGGCTTCAATAGTTTGGGCACACAGGCTTGGTTGCCCTATGGCTTGTGGAATCTTCCTGGATCAAACCTGTGTCCCCTATAACCAGGGAAGTCTGGTGAAATTAATTTTAATAATATATTTTATTTACCAATGTATCCAAAATATTATAGCTTCAATATATAATAAATACATATTTCAATGAGAAACTGTGCATTTCTTTTTTTTTTTTTTTGCAACAAGTCTTCAAAATTCATGTGTATTTTACACTTACCACACATCATTAGCTGGAGAAAGGAAAGGCTACCCACTCCAGTATTCTGGCCTGGAGAATTCCTTGGGCTGTATAGTCCATGGGGTCGCAAAGAGTCGGGCACAACTGAGTGACTTTCACACACACATCATTAGAGGTTTTGCCAAAATGAGCACAAGAGAAATAATCTCATGGAATGGATGATAATTTAAGAATTATGTTTCTGAGGACTTCCCTGGTGGCTTAGTGGTAAAGAATCCACCTGTCAATTCAGGAGACATGGGTTCTACCCCTGGTCTAGGAAGATCCCATGTGCTGAGGAGCAACTAAGTCCGTGAGCCACAACTATTAAGCTCACGTACCACAACTCCTGAAGCCGGTGTGCCCCAGAGCACATGGTCCACAACAAGAAAAACCACTGCAGTGCCCACGCATCATAACTAGGTAAAAGCCTACGCAACAACGAAAACTCAGAACAGTCAAAAAGAAATTTTTTAAAATTATTTTTAAAAAAAGAATTATGTTTCTGTTTATTTTATTTATATTGCTAGTCTTATCAAGGTATACCACAATTTATGTAAAATTAATTAAATTCAGTTGACTTTAGTGAAACTTTCAGTTGTATAAAACCATAGTTCATATTTTGTGATTTTGCTTTTATGAAGGTATGTGGTATTTGATAAGGGGGCCTCCATTACACTCTCGTCCCTAGCCCCACTCATGCTAGGACTGGGCCAGATGACTGTCTCCACCATGTGGAGGTGCAACTGGAGGGGAGAATCTAGGCAACTTAGAAGAAGCCTTCTATAGCAGTGCTTACTAACACTGTGCCTTCTTATTCCTGAGCAGCTTCCCATGTTCCCTCTGTGATTCTCCTCAACTCTTTCCCTTTCAATGAATAAGTATTATTGACTAAATAAATTCACATAGGTTATTTTTGCTATCTGTCAAACCTTTCACATATATATCTACTTGATAGATAGTAAATGCCATGAGGAAGGAAACCACAGATAAGGAAACAGGCTGAGAAATATTAGGTGACCTAAGTGTAACAGTTAGTAACCAGGGCTTCTCATTCTAAGTTGTTATTTTTTCTATTTCATTTTGTTGCGATTCCATACAAGGCTCTGTGCTAGGCCCTGGAAGATGTAGTCATGGGAAATCAACTCTTTTTGCCTCAATCTTATGCTTCATTCCCTGGAGAAGGAAATGGCCTGTGTTGATGAAAAATAGAATATGTGGCAAAGGATAGGCCTGTTTTGATGAGCCCTTAGATGTCAACTTTGGGATTCTGTATTTTATTCTGGTGATGGCCTGAATCCCTGAAGACTTTGCAGACAAGAAAAAGGCCTGCTGAGAGCTCCGCATTAAAAAGAGGAAAAGTCAGGAACTTCCCTGTTGATCCAGTGGTTAAGAATCCACCTACCAGTGCAGGGGACACAGGTTCAGGTAAGCCTGTGCGTCACAAATATTGAGCCCACACTCTAGAGAAAGCCCATATGCAGCAATGAAGACCCAGTGCATTCATAAATAAATAAACAGTGCTTTAAAAAAATAGTATATAAATACTCAATTTGTGTGTGTGTGGTCAGTTGGGTCTTTTTGTGATCCATGAACTGTAGCTCACCAGGCTCCTCTGTCCATGGGATTTTCCAGGCAAGAATACTGGAGTGGGTTGCCATTTCCTACCCCAGGGGATCTTCCTGACCCAAGGATCGAACCCAAGTCTCTTGCATCTCCTGCATGGGCAGGTAGATTCTTTACCACTTTGGCACCTGGGAAAATACTCAGTAGAATATTTTAAAATATATATATATATAGGAAAAGCCAGGAGCATGGAAACCAGATAAAAGACTTTTTAACAGTCCAGGAGAGACTCAGCCAGGGTGGAGGTGGGAATGAAAATAAAGAGACATCTGTGGGACACAGCCTGGCTGCAGAATCTGTAGAAACTGACCACTGACTGACCGTGGAAGGTCAGGGGCATGGGTAAAGTCAAACAAACCATACTTTTTATCCTGGGAAAGAGTGTTTTTGTTCACATTAGCATCGAAGTCACAAGGATAAGGTGGTCAAGAGGGGTAAGGCAGGAGGGGGTGGGAGTGATGGAAAGTTAGAGAAGTGTTTTCTTGAATTATATTGAGTTTCTGTGGGACATCCAGGTACAAATAACTGGTCAGTTGTTGGAAAATCAGTTCTGTAGCTCAGGAGAGAGTTTTCAACTGGGGGTAGGATTTAAGAGACTTGCGCTATAAGAGACTTGTGAGACATTGGAGTTATGGGATTGAAGGAAGGCATGCGGGAGAAAAGAGGACCAAAGGAAAAAGCCTCAGGAGAGGACATCTTTGCGAACTGAGGGGAAAAAGAGGAGGAAGTGAGGGAGGTGGAAGAGTACCAGGGAAAGGGGAAGTCCTTTGTGAGTGACGAACCTGAAGAGTTCGCGAGGAGTCTCACCCTTTTGTTTCCCACATCCATCACTATGCTTGGCATACAGCAGGCACGACTGAGTGAATAAACAAATGAATGAACCAGAGGAGAGATATATGCCCCCTCCCTACCCACCCACCCACCCCCCCACAGAAAGGAAAAAAGGCTTTTCAGAAGAAGATGGTTAATAATATAAATGCTGCTGAGAGGAAAAGAGTAATATTGACCAATAAGAGGCTCTCGGCTTTCTTCCTCTTCTTTTCCTCAAAACTCAAGTGGTCACAGGAACATGTTCCAGGTGGGACAGAGATAGTGACCAGACAGGAGAGAACTGTCTCAGGGAAGAGTTGAACCCTAGGGACACTGGGGCCTGGGGAGCTGTTGGAAAGGATACCAAATGAGGCCCACGTAGTGCCTTCCCAACCCTCCACCCCCACTGTCCTCTTTTATTCATGTAGTTGCCGGTATTTGGGTGCTGGGCTCCTCCCTCTGAGTCAGGAAAGAATCATTTCTAATCCTTTGGCTGACTAAAGTGAGGGACCTGTGTTGGCTTCTTTTAATGTTGGACTCCCAGTGAATGGGGGAGGCAGGGAACACCCACACATGGAAGCTGGCTTTACCTGGAGTGAGGCACGTTGGTCCCTGGACTGTAACTGAAGACATCCCCAGCCCTGGCTTCCGACATAACATCTTTTAGAATGTTTACTGAATGTTCAGAAGGCTTTTCCCTCCAAGGTGGGGCCTGGAAGTGCCTCAAGAGAGGCATTTTGTGATGCAATAAAACAGGGTTTCTTTTTTTTTTTTTTTTTAAGCAGGGTTTCAACTAACCATCATCTCTCCTATTTGGGCCCCTGAGCAATCTAGGAACTTCCTAGAAGTGTATGAAGGGAGACAGAATAGGGTCACTGCCGAAGACTGGCGGGCCAATCCACAGAGATTCTCCATGGTGTCAGCTCACTTCAGGGCTTAGTCAGACTGGCCCTCAGCCTTGCCTGGCTTGAGACCTCATGTATTAACACACACAGTGGATCAGCTCTCTGGGGGCTGATTCATTAATCCAACTTTCAGATACTTATGTACGTGCAGGGATGATATTTTGACCTCCTAACCAACGTATTTTTTTTTTCCTGTTTCCTGTAACCCTCCCTCCCTTTGAGATGACTGCACCATGAGGCATCTTTCACCTCAAGGCTCCTGCCATAGAGCAGAATGCAGAGACCCAAAGGCTGACTTAGTCTGAGGGAGTTTCTTCCCGCAGCCCTAGATCAAGTTTTCCCAGACTGAAAAGTGCAGGACCCCAGGCACCTGTGGAGGGTCCACACTTGCCCCTTGAGTATTCTCATGCCTGAGGGCGCAACAAAAAAAAGCAAACACCATAACAGGTGGCAGAGACTGCAGAAGAAAGGAAAAAGCTTTTTTCCTTCTTTTATGAAAAAGAGATCCCACATCTTCATTTCGCACTGGGTCCCCCAAATACATAGCTGAACCTGCTGGCAGATAGAGCATTCCTGAAGAAGTTAGCCAAAGTCTAAGAATATTCTGGGGGTTTTGTGGCTTAAGTAAGAACGTCAGTTAGCCCTGCCCAAATTTGGAACAATGTTGGGACTATTTCAAGCTACATGAAATGTCAACAATAGAGGTGAAGGACTGTTACCAAAGCAAATATGTAATGACCGCACAAGGGATAAGTAAACATAAATCAAACTTGCCAAAAGGTGTTTGTGGCTATTCAGCTTCCTTTGGAATAGGGACGAGGTGGATAGAAAGGCTGTCTGGCTAGCTTCCCCTTGAAGCCAGAACTCTGCTTGTTTACCCTGGTAATCTAGGAGTATATCTGAGGATTGAAACTTCAGAAAATCTTGATTTGAAAAAAGAGTTGATCTCCCCACCTCATCTTCAAAATTAGGTGCCGCCAAATTCTGGTTGTTGCCAATTTGTTACTGAGCAATGGTATCGTGTTTATTTTCATTCAGTTCCTAGGATAGCTGAACTTATTTCAAATGGGTCGTCCTTAAAAAAAAAAAAAAAAATCAGATATTGGTGTCCTTTTTTGAATTCTCCACTTAAATTCTTCATATTCTTTTTTTTTTTAATTTTCATATTCTTATTTATTTGCAGGCACTTCCTATATTAAAAATAATATTTTGCTTATCATATATGTTGCAAATAAGTTTTCCCAGTTTGTCCATTTCTTTTAACTGTCCCTCTGGACTGTCCCCAAAGCACAACATCTGATGGGAATGAATGAAGTCACAATAACAATAACACCAAAATTCATTAGTTCAAATTAGTAGCCATCTAATTTACCACTAATAATCATCTACATTTACTGAGTACGTACTAAATGCTTCATGCACCATTGAAAGTGTTAGTGAAAGTGTTACTCAGTCCTGTTCCACTCTGTGGGACCCCATGGACTAGGGTCCGCCAGGCTCCTCTGTTCATGGGATTTCCTAGCAAGAATACTGCAGTGGGTTGCCATTTCCTTCTCCAGGGGATCTTCCTGACCCCGGGATGGAACCTGGGTCTCCTGCATGGCAGGCAGTTACTTTAACGTCTGAGCCAACAGGGAAGCCCCATCTACCATTAATCCTTACAATGACCCTATAGGGTGGGTACTACTGCTGTTAGTTCCATTTTATAAATGAAGAAACAGGTGAAAGAAGACAAGTAATTTGTGTTTACACAGCCTAGTAAGGGATGAAATATGGGTTTTGATACCTGTCTGACACCCACCCCGGGTTCCAACCCATATGTGGCTATTGAGCACTTATGTGACCTCCCCAATCTTGAAGCCCAAGGATGAAAGAATGATATATATCTCATTTTTTAAAAAATTGATTATATGTTGAAATAATATATTTACTACATTGGACTAAGTAAAATGCTTTACTGCTTTGAAATTTTTGTTAATGTGGTTACTAGAAAACTTTATTTATTTTCTTGGCCACCCCACTTGTCTTGCAGGATCTTAGTTCCCCCCAGCACCCTAGACAGTGAGAGTACAGAGTCCTAACCACTGGACTGTCAGAGAATTCACTATTTTATTTTACTTTTTTTGTTTTCCTTTTTTAAAAAAAATTAAATATGAGTCACTTTACATTTTTATTGACAAGACAGTTCTAACTGCTTTCCTCCACTCCCATCCTTCACTTGGGTGTAGTCTTTGCGGTCCCTTGATTATTTTCCAGCTGCACGCTGTTGGCCTCTCTTTTTTTGATGGTGTAAACAACGAACATTTATTTCTCACAGTTTTGGAGACTGAGAATTCCAAGAGCAAGGTGCTAGCAGATTCAGTGTCTAGTGACAACCTCTTCCTGTCTCGCAGATGGTAAACCATCTTCTTGCTGTGTCCTCAGATGGAGGAAAGCAAGCCTTTTAATAAATGTTAAATTGAAATCTCTAGGATTTTGTGTATTTTCTTAATGTTTTCCTTCCTTTTATTAATTTTAAAAATATGCATTAAAATGGTAAATTTTAGGTTGCAAAAAAAAAAAAAAAAAAATGAAGTCCTCATACACAACATGAGTGAATCTTCAAAACGTTATGCAAAGCAAAATAAACCTGACGCAAAAGGCCAAATATTGTGCGATTCCTGACAGGAGATATCTAGAACGGGCAAATTTGTAAAGATGGAGAAAGTAGATGAGAGGTTACCAGGAACTGAGGGAGGTGGGGGCGGAGCAAGGGGCGATAAAAAAGAAAAAGGGGGTGCGGAACAAAGGGCTGCTGGGCGGCCCGAGAGCGGGCGGCAGGGCTCCGCGCCCGAGGCAGGCATCTTTGTCCGGACGGGAGGCGGCGGCGGCCCTGCGGCGGGAGGCGCGGGGCCGAGCAGAGGAGCGGCGACCGCGGGGGCACGCCAGCCCGGGCGCAGGGCCCGGCCGCCCGGCGGCGCGACAAGGCGAGGCAGGGCCCGGCCGCCGCCCGCGCACCCTCCCCTGCCCTTCCGCAGGGGCCGGCGGCGCACGCGCCCTGCCCTCTCCCGGCCCTCCTTAACAAAGAGCCGGGAGGAAGCCCTTTCCCAAGCCCAAGAATTGGAAACAAAGCTGCCGGGCCTTCCCTCCGCTCTGGTGCGCCTCGGCCTGCGCCCCGGGCTTCTTGGCCTCAGGGACTTTACCGCGGATCTCGGGTACTGGGTGGCTCCTGCTTTTGTTTAGCACTTGCTCCTTTTTACTGTGAGTAGGAAGGAGTGCCCCCTCTGCCTTCCTCATCTTCCACTATCCCAGTTTTAACCTGTATACGTCCGTGATTTTCCCCATGACCACGTAAAATCTCGCTCTCGCTCGCTCTCTCTCTCACACACACAGTACTCCTTTTGTTTTACACACACGGCACTTCCTTTTGTTTTCCAAAATGGCATCATATAATGTACACCGCTCTGCATCTTTTCTGTTTCTCATGGGAACCCCAAATCCCAGTTGGGATTCACTTAATATTAATCCACGGCATGAAGGGACCTCCTGCCATGCCGGGTTACTTAACAGTTCTGTCGTTTTGCCACCGTAAACGGTGCTGCCTTGAATGTCAGGCCCCGAGAGCAGGAGCAATTCCGCTTTTCACCAGGGAGGTCTGAGAGGTCGTTCTCCCCAGGTCCACGAGCGTGTTGCCGGCCCGCCGGCTGTCGGTGTCACGCCCGCTTTCTGAGCGGAATCCGCGGGCCACACTCCCCCCATTTTCCTCCTCCCCACCCTGCTCTTCCTAAACGTCTTCCTCCTCCCTGGCAACCCGACTTCCTCGGGGGCCTCGGAGCCCTCTCCTCCCACTCCCGGGCCACGGTTCACTATCCCCTCCCCCTCACATTTTCAAGGTGCTCAAGTCTCCCCTTCTGAAGGAAAAAAGAACCGTTACTCCTTTGTGTTCTTTTCTTACTTCTTTCCTTCCATTTTCTATACAACTTGAAAACCTTTTTCTAATTATTTTGCTCTTAGATATTACATGCCCGTGGCTCATCATCCAAAGAGGTATATCTGAAAGGGAGAGACCACAGACAGACCCCTGTCTGCTAACCACCCATTTTTCTCCCAAGGCCCTGAGTGATACCACTTTTTTGTGTATTTTTCCAGAACAATTATAGCGACGTATGTATCTTTCACAAACAGTAGCCAGAGGTGCAGACTGCTCTGCAATGCTGCAGGATTTTTTGGAAGTCTACCTGGTTTCTCTGGCTCCTCACTGACTTCTCCCCACCCCCACCCCTCTCACACCATCAAGCTGCCTTCTCTGAGGGGCTGGAAACTGAGATCTAGTCCCTTCTCCATTCCCTCCCTTATCTGATCAGGTCCTGGCTGTGTGACCTTTGCAATATTTATCTCTCAGTTCCCTCCTCTTTGTTCCTCTGACTCCTCCTCCTTCAGACCTCCTCTGTCACCTTGCCAGGCCACTGCAGTAGCCTCCTGGCTTTCTCCTCCCAAGGTCTGGTGCTGATCTCTCATTTTGCTGCAGGTCCTAGATCCATCGCAAAGACTGTGCCATGGAAATGGCTCCTTAGATTCAGGAGATCAATCAAGTTTATTGCAGGGAAGAAGCACTGGCTTGGGTGACCAGAGGCTAGGGTAGAACCAAGAACCTGCCCTTTCCTCCCCTCCTACTGCCTTCAGCAAATTCCTTCCCGTCTCTGGTTTCCTCGGCAGATGAGCTCCAAGGCCCTCTGGCTCTAACCTCTGTGAGGCTACAATTACCATTCCATTCCTCTCAGCCCCACCCCACCTACCTCTCTCTCTGCTGCTCCTTTCTCTATGCAATCAGCCACACTTTCTTTTCGCCCTCGCTGCGCCTCTGGAAAGTCCTCCTTCTTACTCTAAATGTCCAGATCTTACTCCTCTTCAAAGACCTGACTTTCAGTCATTTTTCTCCAAAAACCTCTATAGTGTCCCCCAGTGAGAGGAACTGCTTTGTCTTTGCAAGGTCCATGTTGGTGTTACTTTATCTGTTTGTCTCCAGTGGCATTCACCACACTGCTTTGTAGAGTTGTTCCATACTTGTCCTTCTACTGCTGTCTGTCCATCTCCTCCCCCAGGACACCCTAGCCTAATACTTTGCACATCATAGAGGATGTGGTTTTAGGAGTCCCAAGACCTGGGCCCAAGTCTAAGTTCTGACACTCAATAATTGTTGTATTGAACATGTCATGTAGCCTTTCTGAGCCTCATTTCTCCAAATGTAAAATGGGAATAACAGCCTGTTTCATAGTGTTGTTGTGTCCATTAGATGACGTGGGGAAAAGAGGTTTATGAACTGTGGAGCTATATACACATCTAAATAGTAATAGTAAAGACAAATATAACTCAGATGATGGTGAGAGTGATTGCCCTTCCAAAGATTTTTTTTTTTTTTTAAAGTAAGGAAATCTTTGAAAAAAGAACTTTTCCTCTTGGAAAAATTTTGTAGTCTCAAAATTTGGGGATTGCATTCTAATTCTTCCTTTTAGATCAGATATATGGTATTTAATACAAAGAAAAAGCTAGAAATACCCTACACTTTAACAATGGGGGAGTGATTAAAGGATGGTTAGGTAATGAGAATAATATATGTGATCATCAAAATTATATTTTTGAAGAATGTATAATGACATGGGAAACTAGTCATAATTTGACTTGAAAGCTTATAAAGCAGGATACTAAACAGTGTGTGTGGAGCAGAGGTGTAAGAGGGAAAGAAGCTTTCTGCATTTTTCTTTGTAACTTTTTATTAGACCTCCAAATCAGAAGCCTGCTGCCAAAGAACTTGGGATACATTCCTGGGCCATGGCTTATACAAATAGTTCACTCCCTGCCTCCCCAGAGTTGGGGCTTCAGGACAGATGAACCAGGAGCCCAGTGCCTCAGGGGAGGCCACGGCCTATCCCAGATCCAGGGCCAGCCTCTAGCCTGCCTGTGTCCCCCTGGCTGACATTCCGGGTCTTCTCTCCACCACTTCATCCAGCTGAACTGTGGCCTCCAGACAAATAGAACCCTCCAAGGCCTGCTTTGACAGTTTCCAGACTGGGTTTACAGGACCACTCCCTCCAGTCAAAATGCAGGCTCCACACACAAAATCTGGAGAACTACACTACAAAAATGAATAAGCAAAAATAAGCCATCGCAGGGCCTTGGGGGAGCTAAGGGACTCCAGAGAGGAGGTAGCATTTCTGCTAGCCATGGAAGGATGGTAGGAATTTGGCAATGGGAGATATTAAAATAAAGCCCTGTGATTGTTATCTTACCCATATTTTATATCCCAGAGCGGGGGAGGAGAGATGTTTTGTTTAAAATGTCTTTCCTACTGATGATAACTTTTATTATAGAAAATAAAACAAAGATTAAAGAAGAGAGTCTCCTATAACCTATGACCAATGTAGAGCTGTGGTTTTCAACCTTGGTTAGCATCTTCTTGGGAAGCTTTTACGAAATATCATGAACTATCTGCATGCAGACAGTCTGATTCATTTGGGATGAAGTGGGGTTCCCATGTACACACACACTCACACACGAACACACATAAACCAACATCTCACCCCATCCATTAGCAACTCCTGCCAGTTTATCTTCAAAATATATCTAGGATATGAACACTTTTTACCATTTTCTCTGCCATCATCCTGGTCCAAGTTACTGCCTTCTGCCTGTGTTATTGCTGTAGACTTCCAACTATCTCCAGTTTCTATTTCCTGCCCCCATGCCCGACCCCAAAGTCTGTTGTCTACATTGCACTCTGCAGAGTGATCCTTTAAAAGCATAACTCAGGTCATGTCCCTTCTCTACTCAAAAATCCCATTATGGCTCCCTGACTCATTCAAAGTAAAAGGCAAATCCTTAGAGTGGCTATAAAGGCCTACATAACCTGACCTGGCTGCTTCACTGACTCATCATCTCTCACTCCCCTCTTTGTTCACTGCATTCCAGCCCCAAGTCCCCTTTGCTGTTCCTCCAACACAGAAGTGTGTTGATGCCTCAGGACCTTTGTACTTGCTGTCCCTTCTGCCTAGACTCCTTTTTTATTTCTCACCTTTCCTTCAGGTCTCTGACAAGTGTCAATCCATTAGAGGGGTCTTCCCTGACTACCCTCATGGAAAAGAAAATGGCAACCCACTCGGTAGTCTTGCCTGGAAATCCCATGGATAGAAGAGCCTGATGGGCTACAGCCCATGGGGTTGCAAAGAGTCGGACACAACTGAGCAAGCAGCCGTTCCTGACTACGCTAAATAAACTTGCAAAGTACCCCCCTCACCCACACTCCCTGTACTCTTATCTGCTTTACTTTTCTCCAGGAAAGTTTTCACCACTACGCTTACCTATATTGTTAATCCCACGTGCCAATTTAGTCTAAAAAGTCCCTCATGAAAACAGCTTTTCTGCTTCTATCTCAAACCTCTTTTTCCATGTATTTTCAAAGTCCCATTGTCTGCCTTTTCCTAATCTTGTGTTCCTCAAATTTCTTCTTCTTCCTGCCTTCACCTGTCAGCTCAGGGAAATGAATTCCAGAGGAGTTATCAGCCTTCCAGCCCCACAAATGGCCCAGACTCTATGCCCAGGCTGGACCTAACTAGGACACTCTGCTATGCACGTTATTTATTTCAATTTTTACACAAAGAAGACCTTAACGCTCCTATTGTTGGACAGTTAGGGTGTTTTCCAAGTTTCTGCTATTGTAGCAACCTTGAACACACCCATCATTGTTTCCTTGAGATAAATTATTTGAAGAGGAATTGTTGAGTCAAAGGGTACATGATATTCAAGGCTTCTGGTGGGGATTGCCAATTTTTCCTCCAGCTTATCTAATTATAGTCCCACCAGCTGTATGTGATGCCTTTTATATTCTTACATCTTTGACAAAACTGGGTATTTAAAAAACACTGGGAGGTGAAAAAAATATTTTGTTTTAAGTAACATTATTGGTGAAGTTGGACATCTTTGCATCTCTCCCTTTTTTGAATGATTTGCCTTTACCCTTTTTCCTTCTATTGGAATATGCAGACTTTTATGTATAGCCATTTTAAAAATATTTTATTGAAGTATGGCTGATTTACAGTGTTGTGTTAGTATAGTCATTTTTATATTAATAACATTGACTCTGAAATGTGTAAGTATTTTTTTCAGTTTGTTTTTTACCTTTCAATTCTATTTTATACTTTAAAAAAATAATTTAATTAATTAATTAGTTTTTATTTATTTAGTTTTGGCTGTGCTGTGTCTCCGTGGGCGCGTGGACTTTTCTCTGGTTGTCCTCTGCAGGCTTCTCATTGCAGTGGCTTCTCTGGCTGTGGAGCACGGGCTCTAGGGCACACAGGCTTCAGTAGTTGCCACTCCTGGGCTCCAGAACACAGACTCAGTAGCTGTGGCCCACTGGCTTAGTTGCTTCACGGCATGTGAGATCCTCTCTGACCAGGGATCCAACCTGTGTCTCCTGCATTGGCTGGTGGATTCTTTACCACTGAGCCACCAGGGAAACCCTCTCTTTTATACTTTTTTAATGCAGAAAATTTAGAAATATTTTTAAAATCTAGTTTCTAAATCTTTTCTTTCCAGCTTTTGGTTTTGGTTTCATGCTTCTACATGGCAAGTTTTAAATAACCCCCATGATATTCCCTGACAGCTGAGACCTAGTATAAAATGCAGAGGTTTATAAACCTAGGCATTCCAGCTCTCAATCCACCTAGTCAGTGGTTTTTAAACTTTTTTTTTTAACTGACTTGTTGTAAAAATAAATAAATAACAGGTTTTTTTTACATTGCAAGCCACTACCCTCAAAAATGTTTATTTAAAAAAAAATGTTTATTTTTAAAAATTATTTTAGGGAAGTACCTGGTGATCCAGTGGTTAGGACTTAGCACCTTCATTGCTGGGGCCCGGGTTCAATCCCTGGCCAGGGAACTAAAATCCCACATGGCGTGGTCAAAAGTTTTTTAAAAATAAAAAAGTATCAGTCTTAGTAAATTGACTTAGCCCATCAGTGAAACCTGACACAGAGTTTGTAAAACACAGATCAGAACCACGAAGAGGCTGCTTTTCTCTCTCCCAAATCTTACCCACTTCCATGCCACTTTCACTCATCTCCCACGCCCAGGGGTGACGGAGAGGCCACACAATCATCAAACCATAGAGAACACTGAAGACCTTGTGTATAAGCACTGAAGCTGAACTAAGCTTTGATTGACATCTAACAGGCAAAAGCAAAAACTGGTTTTGGATTTCAATCCTGAGGTTTAGAATAAGGTTCTCTCTAGTTCATGGTCCTGAAACCCTTACCTTAACTATACTCACTTTAACGTAGTCCTAGAAAACCCCTCTTGTCTACTGTGTAATCCGGGATTTGGCAACAAATGGTCAACAGGATCTGCTCCAGCTCAGCTGTTCTAGCAATCAGAGCATAGGGAAAGGGTGACAGTATTTTCTTGGGCAGAGAAACTAATCCGATGCAGTCTTTAAAGGTACCTTTGTATGGAGAAGTCAGCCCTTCTGTGTAAAGGTGGAGAATCATTAGGTAACATACTCTGGGGTCAGAAGACTGAATTCAAGTCCTCATTCTGTCTGGGATTCCCCAAGATTCTGTTCTAGGGCCAAGTCAGAACTCCTCTGTGTCTCATTTTTCTCATCCTTCAATAGTTGTAATAACAGCTTTCTCAGGATTGTAGAGACATGCAGTTGAACCAGCAGTAAGGTGTTGTGCAAGGGTAGTTGTTGCTGCTGTGGGTTCACTCACAGGCCTTCCTGACTTTGAAAGGCTGGCCATTTAATGTGGTTAGTGATCTGTGCCTATAAGCTGAACTTGCGTTAGAGTTAATGGTTCTAATAACTTTAAATGAGTTTTAGAATTTAGACCAGGCTTGGTTATTGCTAGACAAGACTGGCCGTGGGGACAGGTTTCTATGCAATGAGCCCAAACACACACAGCTAAATGGAGTCAAATGCATGAAATACATATTAATCATCTTTTTCAGAGAGCCCTCCAGGGTTCCTGGAGAGTGAACACAGCCTGCCACCCAGGCAGCTCTGAGCTTTCTCGATTGTAGTAGGCCTTCATTTCTTCCTCCCCTGAGCAACCCTCTGACCCACTAAACCCCCCAGGGTGCCTTTGGAAGGCAAATCCCAGAGGAGACACCTTGGCACAGGTGAGATGAATTTTAACAGTTTTTGAGAAGTCCGCTGAGGTTAAAATTGCAGATATGCTGCCAAAGTTTGTAACTCTGAATAATGATGAAACCATGAATGGAACAATATGCAAAGCTTAGGCTGAATTTATATAGCTCAGAGCATTTCCACAGGGGCCTCTCGGGGTGACAGGGCACTCCTGATGCCTTCTTCCCTCCCCCAGAAAATTTCCTTCTAGGGACACACCAAGAGGTCTGCCTAGCCCACAGGGACTCCCCCCACTTGTCTGAGAAGAGAGCCAGCACCCAGGATGAGCCCCAGTGGCCCAGTCTGGGGTCCAGAACTCCATTTCCCTGGCAGAGCTAATTGATACATCTGGAGATACCTAACCCAGGCAGGAAACCACATTCTCCTTCCTGAGAATTTGAAACCTGAACAGAGAGTCTCTGAGCCTGGTAAGCTCAAGTGTGTGTCACATGAACCACTGCATTCTAGATAGAAGGTCCCCTAGCCGCCTGGTTCCTGCCAGTCTGGCCCTGTTTGTTAGCCGTTCCTTCAATTATCTGAGCCCCTAGTCTCCTTCCAGTAAAGTCCTATTTGGATCAAGCAGTCAAAGTTGTGTTGAGAAAACAAAACAAAAGCCATACAAACTACTATGTATAAAATAAATAAGCAACAAGGATATATTGTATAGGGAATGTAGCCAATATTTTACAATAACTTTAAATGGAGTGTAATCTATAAACATTTTGAATCACTAAGTTGTATACCTGAAACAAATATAATATTGTAAATCAACTATACCTCAAAAAAAAAACAAAAAAACGGCACAAACGAAATAAAAACCAAACCAAGTGATATAAGGAAGACATGATAAATATTACAGCATCCAGGAAGTCAAATCGTGGTGAAATCGAAAGAGCATGAACTTGAATTTTTTTTTCTTTTAAAACTCTTTCCACACTTGAAGTAGTCTTGAATCTTGGTTCTTTAACTGGCCAGGTGTATAAATTTAGACAAGTTACCCTTTCTAAGCCTCAATTTCCTTGACCATGAAGTGGAGATTGCCAACCTTATAAAATCAGCTCTTTAATTAGTCTAGTGACATTTATTGTGGTCACTCAAGAGGCTATTTTTGCTTATTTCTTAGATCTGGGCTGCATGACAGCTGAAACTTCTGGCAATTAGTGGTACTAGGGTACTTTGAGTATCATTGCACTTGAACATTTTGTTAAACCAGGAATCTTCTCTTTCTCTATTTTCTTTAGGAGGCATTGTGGTCAGAATGGCCCTTTTGAAAAAATGGGGGTGAAAGACACGTAACATAAAATTACTGTCTTAACCATTTTTAAGCATACAGTTCAGTGGCATTAAGTACATTCATATTGTTATGCAATCAGAGGATTTACTAAACATTTTTATGCTTTACTAAAAATAAACAAAAACCTTTCAAACCCTTTGTCAGACCACTTGTCTCTATTTTTTCTGGATTGGAAACTGCAGTGACTGTTAGTATGAACAGGGTCATATTCTAAGCAGGTTTGAGCTTGGTCCAGGGGAACAGTTCTCAGAAGCTAGTGCCAGAAGAGAATTTAGGAATTGTCTTGTCCAGGGGCCTTAATTTACATGATAGCTCAGTTAGCTGGTCATTTAGGCAGCAGACCTTAACTGAGCCTGTATTCCCGAGAACTGGGATGGGTGCCGGAGGGTGGACACAGCTGGAGTGGCCCAGCCACTGTCCGTCCTGCTGGAGCTGCCCAGAGGGGGATATGACACAGGACAGTAGGAGGTCAGCAGGTTCGGTGGGCTGGAGAGTAGGAGAAAGGCACAGATCTACACAAGATGGAATAAAAATTGTAGCCTGGGACCAGATTTTGAAGGGCTTCAAAGGACATGGAGAAGAAACTTAGATTTTACTGATTTTTTTTTCCTACTGGTCATGGAGGTAGTCTGGTAGGAGTCAAGTTGGAGACTGATTTTAAGCTAGGGAGGAACATGGTCAGATGTGCATTTCAGAGCACTCACTGGCAGCATGCAGACAGATGGTGGGCTGGAGAGCCACAGAATGGGACTCGGGGGTTTGGAGAGAGGCCTTTTGGCACCTAATGCTTGGAAACATGAAACATCTTTTTTCAAACGATACAGTGAGAGAACCAAGTCCATAGCTCAGTCCCATGTTCTTTCTGAGTGACCTTGAAGTGAAGGGTTTTTCAAATCTTTGCGTATCAGAATATGCTGATGTTTCCTTTCCAAGAAGACTCCCCCACCCTGTCCTTGTTTCTGCCTACATTCCATCACCAGTTTCCCCAGGGTCTTGTTGGAGGAGAAGTCCCTGCTCTGAGAATATGGTAGGAATAAAACTTGCCAGAAAAATGTGAAGCATGCAGAACCATGCCACCTCCACACTAGCCACAGGCTTTGCAATGCTATCTTTATGCCTCCAGATAAAGAGATCAAAGTTTCTCCAAGATCTGAGTTCCCAGGCTAATTTACATGAGGAGGGTGGGGGTGGGAAGGGTGGGATAAGCAAGATAGGATACAGAGGGAAATTTTTGTTTCACAGGTGATGTCTCCATCATGGCCAATAGCACAGGATCTGCTGTAGAGAGGGGACCTGCCCTGGGGAATCAG
The DNA here is from genome assembly GCF_033118175.1 of Dama dama. Taxonomy (NCBI): domain Eukaryota; kingdom Metazoa; phylum Chordata; class Mammalia; order Artiodactyla; family Cervidae; genus Dama; species Dama dama. The sequence continues at coordinate 37,115,702 of NC_083691.1, forward strand.
ACACAAAATTTAAGGCAGAGTCTGCCCTCAATCTAGAATTCTGGAATGGGGACTTCCCTGGTAGTAGCTAAGATTCTGAGCTCCCAATTTGGGGGCCTGGGGTTCCATCCCTGGTCAAGGAACTAGATTCCACATGCCACAGTTGAGTTCCCATGCCACATGGCACAACCAAATAAATAAATAAATAGAATTCTGGAATGTCAACACTAGAAGAGGTCTTCAGTTCAGTTCAGTCACTCAGTCATGTCCGACTCTTTGCAACCCCATGGACTGCAGCAGACTCCAATATTTTGGCCACCTGATTGGAAGAGCTGACTCATTTGAAAGATTCTGATGTTGGGAACGATTGAAGGCAGGAGGAGAAGGGGACAACAGAGGATGAGATGGTTAGATGACATCACTGACTCAATGAACATGAGTTTGGGTAAACTCCGGGAGTTGGTGATGGACAGGGAGGCCTGGCGTGCTCCAGTCCAGTTCAGTTCAGTTCAGTCACTCAGTCGTGTCCATCTGTTTGTGACCCTATGAACCGCAGCACACCAGGCCTCCCTGTTCCTTCCAATGAACACCCAGGACTGATCTCCTTTAGGATGGACTGGTTGGATCTCATTACAGTCCAAGGGACTCTCAAGAGTCTTCTCCAACACCACAGTTCAAAAGCATCAATTCTTCGGTGCTCAGCTTTCTTTATAGTCCAACTCTCACATCCATACATGACTACTGGAAAAAGAAGAGGTCTTAGGCCTGCCTAAGCCAACTCACCCATTTTACAGATGGGGAAATTAAGATCTCTGAAGTGGCAGACTGAACTGGAGAGGAGTGCTCTTGGCTTTTTAAAACATTTTTTCCAATTGAAATATATGTGACATATAACACTGTGTGATTGTGTAAATTTAAGGTGTTCAACATGTTAATTTGGTACCTTTATATATTGTAATGATTGCCATTGCAGTAATAATTAGCATTTCTGTAATGATACATAATTATCCTTTCTTTCTAGTGGTTGGACATTAAGTTCTGATCTCATTAGATATGATGATTATAAAACAGTACTGTTGTCTACTGTTTACTACACTGTGCATTAAATCTCTGGAGCTTATTTACTACTCTTTGCAAGTATTCTTGGCTTTCTGTCCAGTGTACTTTCCACAACTTCCTGCTGATTTCCTCTGCTAGCATATGTGTATGTGGGTATAGATTTATAAATACATAAAACTTGAGCAGTAAATGCAGTGGAACAGAGTTTGCCCTAGGGTAGCTGTATTAAAAAATGCACAAGTTCAGAAAAAGTCCAAGTCAAAATGCTCAGCCTTTACGAAGCTCTAGAGCTTTGGACCCCTTTCTTGTATTGAGTTCCGTTCACCCCAGCAGCCTCTTGTCATGAGTTCAGGACATGGGCACACCTTCAGCTGGTCAGGTGGGCAGAATGAACCAGAAGCAAACAAATGAGAGAGCCTGGGTTGGGAGATCCAACCTCCATATGGACCAGTTAACTTTTTACTCCGGTGATTCTCATCCATGATTGCACATTAGAACCACCCCTGCCTGGGCAGCTTTAAAAAAACCCCAAACCCAGACCTGAAACCAGACTAGTTACATCAGAATCTCTAAGGATGGGGCCCAGGTGTCAGCACTGCCCCAAGCTCCCCAGCTTATTGCACTGGGCAGCCAAGTGGAGAACCACTGTTCTTTCCTCAGTCACATCCTGAACCTCTTCCTCTGACCAGCATGTCAAAAAAGTTTGGCAATCTTTGTTTAAAAAAAGGGGGCGGGGGGAAGGGGGAGAATGCAGCTAGATGGCTGTGTGTTTCAATTATGTTAAAAAAAAAAAATAACATCTAAAATGTACATGATCCTGAGGGTGAGTCTTTAACTTGGATATTCTCGGCTGTGTGACAGTCTCTTTATGATGTCAGGGCAGTCATATGTGATGTACCCCAACTAGACCCCAAGGTCTTTACCATCAGGAAGGTAGTTTGGCCAATTGGTTAATAATGTGGGTTCTGGAAGTCAGTGCACTTTCTTAACTAGGGCAAGTTACTAAATCAGTGCAAAGTGCCTGGCAAGTAGTCAGTCTTGTAAAAACTGGAGCCATAAAAAAAAAAAACAAAACAAAACTGGAGCCATTATTAATATTATATGGCTTTGTACCTTCACGCTTCCTTGGGCAAGGTAGGTGTCCAATAAAACTTCATTGGGTGAAGGGCATCTGCCAGCACTGTCCAATAGAAATATCAGGGAGCCACAAATGTGATTTCAACTTTGCTAATAGCTACATTTTAAAAAGTAAAATGAAACAGGTGAAATTAATTTTAATAACAGGTTACTTACTATGTGCAAATATGATTATTTCAATTGTGTAGTCAGTATAAAAAAGTATCAATAAATGATTAATGAGCTATTTTACACATTTTTCTCCCTCTGTACTACATCTTTGAAATCTGGTGTGCATTTGACATCTAATTCAAACCAGCCACATTTCAGGTGCTCACCAGCCACATATGGCAACATATGTGTTGGGCAGCATAGGTTCAATGTTTCTTTCCTGTCTCAAAACCTGCACATTGAAAATGGCCATTAAATGTGCTTCTCTGGGCTGTTCCTACCTCCTGACCCCTCACAGGGGCATCCATGCTCTGCAGCCCTTCTCTTGTTCCATTGGAGCCTGTGTTGAAAAAGGTCACAGTTTCTGACCTAATATTGTTAACCTGATCTTTGTGTGAACATCCCCAGGGCTTTGTAAGATCTGTTGGCCTCATCCTTTCTTTAGCTTGTGCGCTTCCACCAGAAATTTGCTGCCGTAAGTGGAAAGTTGCATTTTTTGTCTTAGTTTTTGTAAAAATATTTGCTTGACCCAAAAGGCAGCCTGCCCAAGGGCAGGGTGGGAAGTTCACAGGAGCCACTGTACCTGCAGTTTTTCCCACTCAGGCCCTGCCCACTAGGGGTGGCAGCCTCCTGACCCCTGCAGCCAAGCTGCATGAGTCATCCTGGTCACTTGTTCAAACCTCCCCTCTGGTCTCAGAGCTGCTTTTGTTTTTCAGTTGAATAGGCAGCCTGAACACACACACACACACACACACACACACACACACACACACACACACACACACACACACACACACACACACACACACACACACTCTGAGTGAGCCCGGCCGAGGGCTTGGTTCTTAAGTGGGAAAGCATATTGTTTGCCGTAACTACTGTCATATTCCTCAGCCTGGCATTCTACTGCCATTCCAGAGGGGCCCCTCTGGAATGGCCAGGCCATTCCAGGGTCTCTCTGTCAGGGAAACTTTCTGTGTTTTAACTTAAGGCAGGAAAGGAATTCAGATCCTGACCAAAGGGCAGAACAAGGCAGGAATCTGTGCTCTTGTGACTGGGGGTATGTCCACACCCCCACAGGACACTGAGGCTTCAGTCAGAACTACTGAGCCTCTCTTTATCCTCCCAACCAGGTTTGGGGTCTCTGTATGCAAAATGTACTTTATTCTTTGTCCTTGTGGTGTGGCTTACAGGATCTCATTTCCCTGACCAGGGATCGAACTTGGGCCCCCTGCACTGGTTAAGCATGGAATCTTAACCACCGGACTGCCAGGGAATTCCCACAAAGGTACCTTTTGATCCCAGCAATACTCAATCATGGTTGCACATTAGAATCACTGGGGCAGCTTTTTCTTTTTCTTTCATTTATACATATTTATTCATTCATTTAATTTTCAGTTTGTTAATGTACAGTTGATTTGCAATGTTGTGTTACTTTCTGCTATCCAGCAAAGTGACCCAGTTATACATACAGATAATTTCTTTTTTATATTGTTTCCCATTATGGTTTGTCTCAGGATATTGAGCATAGTTCCTTCCTCATGCTATATAGTAGGACCTTGTTGTTTAACAAGGGGCAGCTTTTAAAATTCCTGATGCCCAGGTTAGAAACCAGACCAGTTAAACTGGAATCTCTTTAGGCCTTTACTCTGACCAGGTGGGTTTATGATTTCCAGTTTCAGCTGGAAGCCTAAGTCTGCCCAGTAGCCCTCCAGGCCTCCCTGTTCAGCAGGCCCAGCCTGTGATTCTCCACCCCCCACTGCCCTCCAGACTTCCATCCTTCTTCCTCTGCCAGTCAGGGTCAGAAAGGACAGAGGTGGGGAGTTACTTTCTCCTGAGACTCCCAGTCCTCACCCATCTTACATCCTTCTTTGGCACTTCAGAGAAAGCGGAGACTGAGGCCAACGGGGGTCCCCACCCCAGGAGCCCATCCTTTCCACATCCTCTGTGCTTTGTTTGCCTATGTTTTTCCTGTATTTCTTTCTCAGACTTTAGTCTGTTTCATAGTCTTTGCACTTTGAACTTAATTCTCGTGTCACTGTCACCTGAAAAATCGGAATCCCTTTCTCAATTCTGTCTCCCTTTCAACTTAGTCTTCTATCTCTTGGTTTCTCTTCCCTGTGAAGCTTCTTGAAGGAGTCCTTATGGCGGTCTGTACTTTCTCACCTCTCCCCAACCTCCCACAGGTGAGCTCAGTTCCGTCACAATGTGGACACTCCTGACACTCGCTAAGGTCATGGGTGACCTCCTAGACACTAAATCCTTGGCCTATTTTCCATCTTCCTCTTGTCAATGTTTGGCTGTGTTGATCACCTCCTCTCCCTCGAAATTCATCTTTGGTCTCCTGTGACTCCTTTTTTTTTTTTTTTTTAGTTCTACCACTTTATTGCTACCAACCCATCTCCCTCCATCCTCGTGCACACATGCTCAGTCATGTAATCCCATGGACTGCAGCCTGCCAGGCTCCTCTGTCCATGGACTTTTCCATGCAAGAATACTGGAGTGGGTTGCCATTTCCTTCATCCTGTGACTCCTTCTTTACTGATTTCCTCTCATCTCTTTGATGGTGTCCTCTTGGCTTTACTCAGCCTTGAGACTGATGTTCCCTAATTCTATCCTTGGCCTTCTCTCTTTGTGAATTTATCTATCCCAAGGCTTCAACTCCTACCTACATGATGTTAACTCCCAAATCTTTGTCTCCAACCCGGATTTCTTACATGTCCAGCTGTCTACTGGACATCTCCACACTAATACCCCTCTGAACATGTCCAGAATATAACCATTGTATTTTTTCCATCACATTAACTTTTACTCTAGTCATCATACTTAACAGTGAAACACTAGAAGTATTACCATAAAAGGAATGCAAAAAGGTACCCACTGTCATCCCTATAATTTAGGATAGTTCTCAAAGGACAATAGAAACCTGAATAGAAAAATCTATTCAATTCAATGTCTTATAAGAAAAATCAATCAGAACAATACATATTGGCAAGAAGATAATTGTCATATTTGCAAATGTGGAAAACTCCAGAGAATCACGTGAAAAACAAAGCTAATCAAATTAGTAAAGTTGTCTGTTACGAATTAATGACACACTAAGACCGCAGCATTGCTTTATGCTATAATCCCTTCACTCATTTAAAAATTTATATAGAGCCTACAGGGTGGTGCCATAGCTTCTTAAGCTGTAGAGCTACAGTTACGAACAAAAAGTATGTAGTCTCTGCTCTCATGAAGCCTACACTCTGGTAATAAGAAGTTAGATGTTGTATTAGTAAAAAAGGTCTCACCACAATATAAAATATCTATCTAGGAATAAAGTTAACCAGTAATGTGTAGGACTTAGAATAAAACTATTCAGAAATGTGTTAGTCACTCAGTTGTGTCCAACTCTTTGCGACCCCATGTACTGTAGCCCGCCAGGCTCCTCTGTTAATGGAATTCTGCAGGCAAGAATACTAGAATGGGTTGCCATTCTCTTCTCTAGGAGATCTTATTGACCCAGGAATCAAACTCAGGTCACCTGCTTTGCAGGTGAATTCTTTACACTCTGAGCCACCAGGGACTCCTCAGAAACATGAAGGGAATCTTTAAAAATGGAAAGAAAAAAAAATAAAATAAAAATGGAAAGAAATACTGTGTACCTAAATTGGGAATGAATTTTAAATTTTAATTAAAATTAATGAATTAAATAAATAAAATTCAAATGAATATGAATTTTAAGTTTTGTTAGCTTATTCTGGAGGCACTTTGATTCAATAAACTTAGAAGTTTAAATGAGAGAAAATATTCAAGAACGTGTTGCAAAGGGTATAAGCCTTATGCTACCAGTCATTACCTTCTAATGCATGGAAGTAATAACCAAACAAGGTGGAGATGGCATAGGAAAAGACAGGCATATTGATAAGACAGAAAGGAAAGTCTAGAATAAAAAAGAATGTAATTTCTAATAAAGATCTTCTCATATCAGTGGGGAAGAAGAAGAATTAGTCTGTGCTGTGCTTTGCTTAGTCGCTCAGTCCTATCTGATGCTTTGTGATCCCATGGACTGTAGCCTGCCAAGCTCCTCTGTCCATGGGGATTCTCCAGGCAAGAATACTGGAGTGGGTTGCCATGGCCCCCTCCAGGGGATCTTCCCTGACCCAGAAACTGAATTGTGGACTCCTGCAATTGCAGGTGGATTCTTTACCAGCTGAGCTACCAGGGAAGCCCTAAGGATTAGTCTAGAGAATGACAAAGAGTTTCATCTGGATACCAAGTCTCACAGGTAGGAGTAGGAGGTGGCTGCCCTGAAGTGCTAGCAGGGCTGTGAGGCCTAGTCTAGGCTCAGCCAGGAGTTCTGCGTTTGATTAGAAATGTCTTCCAGGGGCCCAGGAACAGAAAACTACACTAAGGCACGTATTTGTCATTCCTGGATTATTCAAGAAATATCAATGGGATAACTAGCCAGCAATTTGGGGTAAAAAACTATTAGCTTTCTCTACCATATATACCAAAATCAATTTCAGATGGATTAGATTTAAATGTAAAAGATGAAAATATAAAACACTAGAAGAAAAAACAAGATTTTTTTTTTCTAATAATTGTGGTGCGGCAAGGACTTCCCAAGCGTGACACTAAAGGCAGAAACCATAAAGTTAAAGATTGATAGATTTAGCTTTTTAGTCATTAGAAACTTGTGCAGAGCAGAAGTTAAAAGGAAACTGACAAATTGAGGGGGAAAAAATGCAGTATATGATGGATTAATATTTTATTATATAATGAGTTCCTCAATCAATATGAAAAATATGACCACTCCAATAGAAAAAAATGAAGAAGATGTTAATAGGTAATTCACCAAAAGAGAAATGCGAACAGCTGAGAAACATAATTTTTTCTTTTTTTTTAATCACCAATAATCTAAGGAATGAAAATTCACACAATGCAGTGACATTTGTTTTCACCTGCCAGATTGGCAAAGAAAAATATCTAGTCTGGTTGAGAATATAGGAAACAATATTGGGAAAATCCCTGCTAATGCAGTTTAGCCATCTTGGCTGCAAAAATCCACTCTGTAATGGTTTCTGATTACCTTTTTCAGAGAGCAGTCAAGTTCTAGAAGGTAGCATTTACTGGAGAGATTTGCAAAAAGTTGCAAAAGGAGAAGATCTCTGTAGCTAAGCTATAATTCTGTAAATTTGTGGTTAGCTAGAATATCCTGTCAGTCTGTTAAGTTCTAGTTTCCTTTTCTTATTTTAAAATGTCTCTTCCTAAGAAATGGGTCATGAGTGCTTAGGCTACTGTCCCTGAATAAAACTTTGACTTCTTGGAGATCCAAATCCCTTGCTAAATTTTTGGGTAAAAATTAGCCCCACCTCAGGTACGTTGAGACAGCCCCCTGCTGGGCACCAAAGTGTTGGCATGAGGCCAGGAGGCCCACCCAGATGGGCTACCTCCTCCCCAGTGAGGAACAGGAGACGCACCAGGCTCCAGCCTTCTGAGCAGGTAACATCCACCTCATCAGATACACGAAGAATAAATCCTACTTTTGCTACCTTATTCTGAGAAGGCAGGAATTTTCTCCCCAAGGACATTTATTTGGTTGGGTGATGTCCTGGGATGATGACATTAAAGATCTTCTTTCACTTTCATTGTGTAATAAAGAATCAATAGAACGAAATAAGATATTATTAATACTATAAAGGTGCTAATCCTGTACTTCCCAATGCCTTCCTAGGCCAAACAGGCCATTCACCTGCTGCTGCTTGGAAATTAAATTAGAGGAGAATTTATTTGACTATAGGTAGGGCAAAAGGAGAGCTTCCCTGGTGGCTCAGACGATAAAGAATCCGCCTGCAATGTGGGAGACCAAGGTTCAATCCCTGGGTTGGGAAAATCCCCTGGAGGAGGGCATGGCAACCTGCTCCAGTATTCTTGCCTGAAGAATCCCCAAGGACAGAGGAGCCTGGCAGGCTACAGTCCATGGGGTCACAGAGTCGGACACGATTGAGCAATTAAGCACAGCACAGCACTGGGCAAGAGGAAAGAATAAAAACATTAAAACTGCTGATAGGTTTGCCTATATAAAGCAACACAAAACTCATGTACAATTATCCTTCAATAAAAAAATAAATGGAAAAAAAATCTCATGCACATCAAAAAACTTCAATATTCACAACCCCTGGAATTTAGATGCACATATATTTAGGCTATAATAGATGCACACCATCACCTTGCTCTAGAACAGTTCTCAAATTTTTTGGTCTTGGGATCCCTTTACACTGAAAAACTATTGCGGTTCCTAACACGCTTTTCTTGTGTGGGTTATTTTTATTCATATTAACTGCCTTAGAAATTATAGCTTATATATTTAGGGTAATTCCTAAATATATAGAATGCTCTTAGAATTATTAAGATAGAAGATATTCATCTCAGGAAGAAAATGTACAAAGGATATGAAGAGGCAATCTATAGAAGAAAAACATAAATTATAAAAATCATGAAAAAAGTTTCAACATTATGAGAAATTACAGAATGCAAATTCAAATCATAAAGAGAGTCTACTTAAAAAAAAAAAAGAGCCTACTTATTGCTTAACAACCTAGTAAATGTGAAAAAAAGATATAAAACCAATAACCAATAAGGAACTACTGTACAGCACAGGGAACTCTCCTCAATCTTTTGTAATTATCTCAATGGGAAAATAATTTGAAAAAGAAAAGATAAATGCATATGCATAACTGAATTACTCTGATGTACACCTGAAACTAATACAACATTGTTAGTCAACTGTATTCCAATATAAAATAAAATTTTTAAAAAGGTAATTCCCAGTGTTGGTGGAAGTGCAGAGAAAAGTACACAGTTGTAAGAGTATACTTTGGCAAACTTTTTCCACAGAGCAGTATTTCTACAAGCATGGTCAGGGACCCATAGGGCTTCTTGAGACTCTTTAGGGGTATGAGAGGTCAAAACTATTAAAAAAAAATTTTTTTTAAAACAATTTCTCAGCTCTGCTAGGCAGTCTTTTAAAACTATTTTCATGATAACACTGAGATGTCATCTGCCATTTTGTTCTCTCTCATTAGTTTGGAGAGCAGTTTTTCAGAGGCTAGTTGTTGTTCAATATCTCAGCAGACTGATGCAGAAGGAGCTATGACACCCCAGAATATTCTATTAAGCCAGGTATTAAAAGGCTCTGCATAAATGGCAAACTGCCACTTTTCTCACTAAACATTTTTTGTTGTGGAAAATACTGTTTTTAATAAAAATATAAATGGGTTCATTATATTTATTTTGAAACAAATATAAAAACATTTAATTTTTTTTAATGTTAAAATTTCAAGATCCCCTGGAGAAGGGCATGGCAATCCACTCCAGTATTCTTGCCTGGAACTTCCCTGGTGGCTCAGACTGTAAAGCATCTGCCTACAATGCGGGAGATCTGGGTTCAGTCCCTGGGTCAGGAAGATCCCCTGGAGAAGGAAATTGCAACCCACTCCAGTATTCTTGCCTGGAAAATCCCATGGATGGAGGAGCCTAGTGGGCTACAGACCATGGGGTCAGAAAGAGTCAGACAGGACAGAGTGACTTCACTTTCACTTTCATTCTTGCCTGGAGAATCAAATGGGCAGAGTAGCCTGGCAGGCTATATAGTCCATAGGGTGGCAGAGAACTGGACAGGACTGAAGCAACTTAGCAAGCACATAATTTCTCAGATGGTTAATATGAATAAAAATAATCCACATAAACAAAAGCCTGTTAGGAATCACATTGGGTTTTGAGTGTAAAGGGATCCCAAGACCAAAAAGTTTGAGAATTGTTCTAGAGCAAGGTGATGGTATGCATCTAAAGCCTCAAAAATAAAGCTATCCTTTAATCCAGACTTGCCTATTTTGATAATTTTTCATAAGAAAATAGTCAGAGATGAATCTCAAGATATTTTTCTAAGTATATTCACCATTGTATTGTTTAAGACAGTAAAACATAAAAACAATTTAAATTCTGTAAATAGGAGATTAGTTAAATTACATCAATGTGATAAAGCACATATGGCTAATAAAAATACTACTATAAAATAGCCTTTATTGATTTATTGCAGTGAAAATGTTCATAGTTGATTGTTAAAAAATAGAATATAATTTAAAAATTTTTTTCTCAACCCATAGCGCTGAGACAATTGGATATCCACATACAAAAGAAGGAATTTGGATCTGTACTCAGACCATATATACAAGAATTAGCTCAAAGTGAGTGTATCAAAGGCTTAAATCTAAGGTCATGAAGATTTATACTAATGTTTTCTTTTAAGAGTTTTATAGTGTAAGAGGTAGAACTATAAAACTCTCAGAAGAAAACATTAGTATAAATCTCCCATCCAAGTACTAACCAGGCCCAACCCTGCTTAGTTAGTATAAATCTTTATGACTGTAGATTAAGGAATGGTTTCTTAGCTATGACATCCAAAGGCACATCAAAGAAAAAAATAAACTGGACTTCATCTAAATTTAAAACTTTTTGGGAATTCCTTAGTGGCCCATTGGCTAGGACTTGGATCTTTCACTTCAGAGGCCTGGGTCCAATCCCTGGTCAAAGAACTAAGATCCTGCAAGCTGTGCATGGTGTGGCCAAAAAAAAAAAAAAAATTAAAAAAAATTAAAAACTATTACACTTCAAAGGACACTATCAAGAAAGTTAAGAGACAACCCACAGAATGGGAGAAAATATTTGCAGTCATCTCTCAGATAAGATTCTATTATATAGAATATATAAATAACTCTTACAACTCAATAGCAAGATAACCTAATTTTTTAGATGGGCAAACTATTTGAATAAACATTTTTCCAAAGAAGATATTCAAATGACTGATAAGCACAAGAAAAAATGCTCAACGAAGGAAATGCAAATCATTAGGGAAAAACCACAATGTGGTATTATTTCACACCCACTAGGATGACTCAAAAAAAAAAAAAAACAAAACAGAAAAACTAACAAGCATTAGCAAGATGGTAGAAAAATTGAAACACTTATTCACTGCGGGTGGGAATGTAAAATGGTACAGCCACCACAGAAAACTATTTGGCAGTTCCTCAAAAAGTTAAACAGATTTACCACATGACCCAGCAATTCTACTCCTAGGTGTATACTCAGAGAAATGAAAACATATGTCCACACAAAAACTTAGAAACCAATGTTCCTTACAGCATTATTCATAATAGCCAAAGAGTGGAAACAGTTCAAATGTCTATTGACTGATAAATGGATAAACAACCTGTGCTAAACCATGCAATGGAATATATTCAGCCATACAAGGGAACAAAGTATTGATATGTGCTATAGCATGGAGGAAGCCTTGAAAACATTAGGCTAAGTGAAAGAAACTAGACACAAAAGGTCACATATTAGCTAACTCTATTTATATGAAATATCCAGAGAAAGCAAATCCATAGAGTTAGGAAGTAGATTATTGGGAGCAGAGTCAGGAAGGAGTCCTAGGTGCCAAGCACTAGGGTAGATGGGGTGTGTGAGGAATGATGAGTGACTGGTATGGTTTTCTTTTCAAGGTGGTGAAATGTTTGGCATAAGATAGTGGTGATGATTACACAACGCTGTGAACATACTAAAACCTACACAATTGTACATTTTAAAATGGTGAATTTTATGGTATATGAAGGATATCTCAATATAATAAAAAGGAAAATAGCATACAAATTAGTGTGTAGAGTATGCTCCATTTTTAAAAGGCTAATATATATTACTTTAAAAGAGTAGTATATAAAAGACTAGAGAATGTTAACCTCTAGTCACGATAATGTAGTAATATGAATGTTCATATGTATTATATATTTATGTATGTTCTATAAAATATGTATTGCTGTGTTAATTGAAAAATTGGGCAATAAAAGTTATTAAAGAAAAAATAAAATACATGGGATTCTGTTTAAAGTATCTTGAACATTAATTTGATACTAATCTCTCATTTAAATGCTTTATTCTCTGCCATCACCTTCTGTGTTTTTTTCAGTCTAGCTTTATTGAGGCTTTTGATGACTAAGTCAAAGATCTCTCTTGGTAAATGTCACATTGCACTTGAAAATATGTGGGTTATTTTCAAATATCTTTTGATATTGATACCTAACATAGTTCCACAGTGATAAGAGAACAGATTTTGTATGATTTCAACACCTTTATACCATGAAATTTTTGTACCTTGTTTTATGTCCCTGAATATGTTCCAGTGTCTCCTAGTTTACAGTCTACGGGAACTTGAATAGAATTTGTATCCTACTGTTGTGTGAAAATTTATAAATCTTAATTATGTTGAATTGGTTCACAGAGTTTTTCAGGTCTACTATAGCCTTCTACTTCTCTGCGTATTCATTCTATTAATTTTTGAGAGTTTGATATTAAAACTCCAACTAAAAATTTTAATTTATCTACTTAAAAAAATTGTAATATATAGTGGAACTATATGGAAACTTGTTCTGTATTTTCCAAGCCTCCTGTAAATCTGTTATTATACTTTCATAATAAATAAAAATAAAAATAAAAAAAAGACAAAATAAAACAATGTGCAGACTCTCTGACCATTTAGACTCTCTTGAGGCAATTTTTCTGGCCTAATGGGACAACCCAAAATGGTGGTTAGGGGCTTTCCTGGTGGCTCAGAGGTAAAGAATCCACCTGCCAATGCAGGAGACATGGGTTTGATCTCTGGAATATCCCACATGCCAAGGGGAAGTAAACCCATGTGCCACAACTACTGAGCCTGTGCTCTAGAGCCTGGGAGCCCAGCTACTGAAGCCCTAACGCCCTAAAGCCCATGCTCTGCAACAAGAGAAGCCGCCACAATGAGAAACCCGTGCATCACAACTAGAGAAAGCCGGAGCAGCAATCAAGACCCAGTATGGCCAGAAATAAATCAACATTAAAAAAAAAAACAAAAAAAAACCAAAATGGTGGTTAGAAAGCAGCTTGAGAGCCACATTGTTTGTGCTCAAATACTGGTTCTGCCTCCCATTGGCTCTGTAGCCTTGGACAAGTCATCTCATTGCCACGTGCCTCAGTTTCCTCACCTGTAAAGTGGCATCAGAATATGTACCTCACAGGGCCCTGTGGATTCAAGGAGTTAATTCATTTAAAGTGCTTGGAGCACACACCAAGCTTTTGATAAATGTTAGCCAGTCCTGGAGATGTTGCTGGCATGGCTCAGGTTGCAGGCTGGAGAATGACATCTGACCTCACTGACGTCCTGTCGGGAGCCAGTGGGAGAAGGTTCTCTTAAGGACCCACTGAACAAGCCCTGAAAATGCTTTCTGAAATAGAGGTAAACTAACAAATGATGGCATGTGTTTTCATCTCCATGAAGGCAGGTTTAAGAAAGTGTATCTATCTCCCTGCTGTGGCTGCATGGCTCAGGGAAGAAGTGACTTGGGGTCTTCCACCACCTGAGTGACTAAGTGGGGAATGAGTTTGCTCTCACTGAAGCAGAGCTGCCTCAGTTCCCCACCAAGATGTGCTCAGCCTCGAGGCAGATGTCTGGAGTCTTATGAGGCTGCTGGGAGGAGAAGGGGACAGCTAGAGTTATCCTCTCCTTAGTGTCCAGGGGACACTCAGGGGAGCCATAGCCACTTCATAGAGCCCTCACTGCTAGGGCCTGAGAGCTGGGGAAGGAAGGTGTGGGGGCCTGGTGGGATGGCTTACTCCGCCTGCCTGTGTGTAACCTTCCCTGGCACGGACCCCTGTGCCTTCCCCTCTACTGCCCTTTCTGCTTCCCCATAAAGTCTAAAGGTGCCAGCACCTTCAGGGATGTTCAGAGCAAATGTCTCCGGTAGTTCCTTCCTTTCTGCTTTCTCCTCCATCAAGACCTGGTTGAACAGTTATCCAAAATGCCAAGATGGGCTTGTTGCTGCCAGATTTTTGTTAACTTCCCTTTTTCTTAAGAATTTTTACAGAAGGCATGTGTGTCAAAAGTCAGTCCTGTGGCAGGAAGAGAAGCAGAGGTAGGTGCCCAACGAAAGCAGTATCATTTCCCAAGGCAGCCATGGATATTATCTTACCCAGTTATCTCAGATGAAGGATTGAAACCCAGAAAGGTGAGCAATTTGTCCAAAATCACCTAGAGTCAGGACTAGAACTCAGGTCTCTTGCTCATCAGTATAAATTGCCTTGCAGAATTTTCATGCTAAAAGAGCAGGAGCCCCAGAACCCAGGAAAGTAATGAAGAGGACAGCCAGGGACAGATTATGAAGAAACAAATGCTTTTCCAAATGCAAGGATGTCCAAACAGAATGACTCTGTAGAACTGTAAGAAGCTGGCAGGCTTTGCACTAGTGGGAACAGATCCCAAAGGGTCTGGAAACTCCACTGAATTTGGATTTTCTTTCAAAGACCATGGGTGAAGGTGGGACTTGAGGGCCTTTAAGCAAGGGAGTGATGTGGTCAGATTGGAATCTTCAGGTGGCCAGGCCAGGCAAGGTGGCCAGAGGACTCGGCAGTGGGCAGCTTCTCTGAAGGTGACTGCCTATTTATATGTTTGGCTGGGTGCTGTCTTTTTGGCAGGAGGTGACAGACCCAGCAATGCTGGACCATATGTGGTTCACTACTTGGGGTAGCTGGGGGGTGGGGTGAGGGTGGTGGTGGTGATGTGGATTCAGCTCACAAACCTCAAGCTCTTGGCAAACAAGTGACAGAGAATAAGTAACTGCTCTAGGGGGGTGAACCCTAAAATGGTGATGTACTACCCAATGGTTCAGCTGGCTGGGGTGGGGTATATGGTGGTGATATATGTGTGCAGAGTGGGGCAATGGAGGGCATAGGGGTTGGGGGAAGACTAGCCTTCTAAATACAGGGGACAACTTCAGGGGTATGACACAACAGGTGCTTGTCAAGCTGTTTAGCCTCCTCCAGACTGTGGCAGTGGCTGTGGCCTAACAGCTGGTGGTAGGAATGATGGGGCTGTGAGAAGAAACACAGCAACTGCAGAGGGTGTGCATCCATTTTCAGTCCTCAGGCCAGAAAAGAATGGGATGGGCTCAAGCTGCCCCAAAGAGAAAGGGGAGGACTCTTTAAGTGCGAGTGCCCATAAGAGAGGGGACAAAGTGGATTCAACTGTAATAGTCAAACCTGGGGGACATCTGACAGTCACTGCCCCAATGCTCTATATTTAGTCTTCTTAAACCTGCAGCTTTCATTTTCAGCTTTCTACTGCCTCCTTATTACTTTGCCTTTAGTGAGGTTTCATTCAAAAACAACAACGAAAAAAGAGACCTTCCCCCCAGTTTTCCTCCATCAAGTTATTGTCCTATTTCTTTTCCTCCTTTGTACCAAGCATTTGAGCCATCTACACTCCTGTCTTCACTGCCTTGGTCCCCAGGCCCTCCTCTCCTGCAGCAATCTGGCTTCTCTGCATCTCTCTTCTGAAATTCTGTTTCCTAAGGATACTCATGACATCGAAATTATCTTCTCCAGTGTCCCCTTTAATCTCCAAAATGACTGGAGGAAAGGTGATAAAAAAAACTATTAGAAATTAGGCTTCAGTTTATCTTATTGACATTTATGTTTTTTATCTTTTCCAAGCCATATTTCGAATTATGCATGGATATAGTTTATAAATAAGCATAATGACTACAGACACAATTTATTGATAAATGAGCATGTAATAAGGACTTTTTCTAAAAGGGGTACACTTTAAGAAAATATTTGGAAAAAAAAAATATTTGGATGACTGGGTTTCAAGATAAAGCTCAAACCCTTATTTTGGCATTGAAAGCTGTTATAATTCAGTCTCAAATGATTCCACAACTTCTCCACCTCCCCTTGCCTCCCTTACCAAGTATTGTGCTCTAACTACAATGGGCTATTACACATCTCCCAAGTGTACCAAAACTTAAAGAGTTTTAGTTCAAAGTATTTTTGCACCTAGATGTCCAATAAATCTTAAATCTTGCAATTACTGCCTTATTGTCACTCCACTGGCCTTGAAACTTTCCTCCTTGACCATTTTCAAGGATGCTATTCTGGTTTTTCTCCTGCAGCCCTTATTTCTTCTTCTTTGGCTGCATCCTTCATATTCCTTCCAAAAATACTTATTGAGCCCTTGTTGTATGTCAGGTATGGTGACAGGCACTAGAAATATAGCGGTGAACAATTAGACTAGATCCCTTTACCTCCAGGTTATACCCCAAAGCTCAGTCTCTAGCCCTTTCCTCTCCTTGTCTCCCTGTAGCTGATTCCCTTTGTCTTTTTTTTTTCCAGTTTGTCTTCTATTTCAAGCTACTTGTTGAGTATTTCTGCCTGCAAATACTCTAATCACCAGGTCTGACCTCTCATTCCATACATCGTTTTTTCTCGCCTCCTCAAGCAGTTTCAATCTCTCTTGCATTGGCAGCCCCTTCTATATGAATTTCTATTGATAACTACTTCCCTACCAATATTAGAACCTGCTTACCTGAGGCATTTTGCTTACTGCTGTTCTTGCCTTTATTCTAAGCTGCCAGTCTTTCTATCCTATCCATTCTTGCTACCTAAATCATTCTACAAATTACTGTCAGCTTTGCCTTTGAAGCAATGGGAAGAAGGATGGTTTGAGGAAAACGAGGCCTACTTTTTAAAGGGCATTGGAACCATTCCCCCAGCAAGTTTCAGGGACATCTTACAAACCATTTAGCTTGGTATTTCAGGGTCCAACCTAATTATCCCCTCGTATTCTACACAGACAAGAGCTCATTATTTCTAGAAGACATTGAACCCATTTCTGGGTCTTTGCTAGGGTCTCCCTAACTTATCCTGGCCCAAGACAACTACCTTCTCTCAGCTTATCATTTAGTAAACATTGCTTTCTTTCAATATTTCTTTGTCCAAAGATATTGTGGGCAGAAATGGGCCTTTGGCTTTTCACAATCTATATTGAAGTTTACTGTCTTGTAAGCACTGTTCTGTTTCACATATGCTCTCCCCACCCTTCCCCCACCCCCAAACCCAGGAGATGCTAATTTCAACAGCTCCATCTTATACAGAGCTTAAGTAATTCACCCATGGCCACAGTGGCAGAATGTAAATTTAAATTCAGGTTTGATTCCAGGATTTGTGCTCCTTGTGACCACCTGCCTGACTTCACAGTAGATATGAAGTACATAATAGACCCCAATCTTACCTCCAGGGGCCCTGGGAACCAGGTCTGTACCTCGGAAAAAAGATGCCCTACAGAGAAGAAACCTCAACAGGCATTTGGTGGCTAACACTCCCCTCCCACAGGGATTTCTCTGTGATCTCCCACATTGCCTGGTTTGAACTACACACTTTGGCACCTAATTGTGTTTTCCTCATCTGCTGTTTCTTGTGTGTTTTTGCCTGATAGTAGAAAAATTTCCTCTCATCAGGTTCAGCCTAGAACTACTGGCTGACACGAGGCTGCTAGGCCTTTACAGCAAAATCTTCCTTCTCCACCGGTGAAGAGAATTAGTGGCACTAACTCTGAACCTTTCAGTCTTGTTAAAAATGCGGTCTTCTGATGAGATTTGGGGTGGGACCCAGGAATCTGCATTTTTAACATTGAGGTCATTCTTCGGCGGTTGTCAGCGATCAGCCTACATTCCTGCCAGTGTGGACTGCCCCATTTAGACAGAATTATTTCCTGGTACAATGATTTCTCTAAACATTGTACACAGTTGAAGAATTATAAGCTAGGTCTCCTTTGTTTCTGGATACCCCACTTGGCAGGTGTAGTAACATCCTGACAGGCTGCTTGCCACAGGTGCTATGCTCGACACGTGCGCCCCGCTGGTACCGTCCCCCTTCAGTCCTGCTGCCCAAACACCACCCTGCAGCACCTACCCTCTCCCAAGCCCTTAGACCCACCCTAGCCCCCTTCCCTTCCCTCCACCTCAGCCCCTCCCTTCACCCCCAGCCCAGCCCTTCCCTCCCCCACCTCATCTCTGGGCCCCCCAAGCTCCTCCCACCTCAGAACATTTTTTTGTTCCTGGCTAAGAGTTTTGCACATGGGATTGGGGGTGGGGCTGAGGCCGGTTGGACTAGAGGACACACTACCATTCATCAGAGGTCCTACAGAATGGGCATACTCTTCCAATCTGAGAAAACCCTCATGTTTTTTCTACCAGAGAAATGGGCAGAGGCCTCTCTCTGGAACCTAGCTAGAGGGATGTCACTCTCCAAGAGAGCCTTCCATCTCTGCAAACACCCCAAAGCAGGCCCAGCCTGCCGGGTTCCTTTGTTGGGACGAGAGGGAATGGAATCTTACCAATAAGATGAAAAGGGCTGGAGAAAATACCAGGAACGGGCCCACCTTTCTTCCTACAAAGGCCTAACGCTAAAAGGGGAGGAAAAAAAAGGCACCAACAAAGAGTTTAAGATAGCAGTTCCCAGCTTTTTCAAATATGAAGCATTTTTTAACCAATCCATTTTTTAATTCTTAAATTCTTGACATTACAGAACTAAACTGAAATTTATTAACATTCCACTCTTACATTTCTTATCGACAAACAGAAATAAAATTCATGAGCCAAAAACCCAAAACAAAACTAAAAACAGGGAAAAGCTTATAAAACTAAATATGGATCCCAGCATTAACAGCTGAACAGAGAATGTGATTTTTAAATTCTTAGCGGATGATAAAGTTGTGGAGAAACTGAACACTTACAAATTATTTAAAACCTGGAATCACTGACCAGAAATTACACAGTTGGATCATGGGAAAACAGCAGAAAGGGTTATGAGAGAACCTACACTGTTCTAGCTGCACCCCATGCCCTTCTCAGAAGAAAGCCTGGCATTGATTAGATATTGGGCCAGACTAATACTGGCAGCAGAACCAGTGATAGTAACCTGCCTACCAGAAGAGCCTTCCACTGGGTTGGCAATTTTGATCTGGGCCCCGGACATCTGGCGGATCTCATTAATGTTGGCGCCTTGGCGCCCGATTATGCAGCCAATTAAGTTATTTGGAATGGTGAGTTCATGGGTGGTTTGAGTAGATGCATCCAAACTTGCCCAATAGCCTTTCACCTCTGGAGAGCTGGAGTCAATTCCGGCGAATCCGGTCCCGCCGTGCATCATGGCAAAGTGAGACTGTTGTCTTGCCACCTGGTTCAGCTTGGCCAGATCGAGCGGAGAAATGGTGTGTTGTCCTTGAATCGAGTAGGCATCTAGAGGTGGTCCCTCCAGGTCATGGGTGGCATGGGGGTAGCCCGCAGCGTCGCTGCACCGATCTTGGCCGCCCGCGCAGATGACTGGAGAGCTGGCCGGCATGGGCTGGTACGGAATGGTCATGACTCTCCCTTGCGGAGACTGGGAGAGCGTCTCCAGCATGACCAGGCAGATCTGCTTGACACACTCGGTGACAGACTGCGGCACGCCAGCAATGGTGATGGCCCGCTCGGTGGAGTTGGGCAGCATATCCCCCGCCACCTGGACTTGGGCCCCGGTACTCTCGCGGATCTCTTTGATCTTACACCCGCCTTTCCCAATCAGGGAGCCGCACTGGGTGGCCGGCACCACCAGCCTCAGGGTGACCGGGGGCCTGCTGGCCGCCGTGCTGTTGGTCATGGAGCTGTTGATATCTTCTTCCAGCTTGTCGATGATCATAGCGAAGGCCTTAAAGATGGCATTGGTGGGGCCGGTCAGAGTGATGATTCTCTCCGGGCAATTCCCCTCCGAGATGTTGATCCGCGCGCCACTCTCCTCGCGGATCCTCTTAACCGACTCCCCTTTCTTCCCAATGATGCTTCCTACTTCCTTTCCGTGCATAAGCAGCCGAATGGTGAGAGTCACATTTAGTCCACTTTCAGTCACACCGGCATCCATGGCGAGCGGCGGGCGGCGTTCGGGGGAGTTGGGCTCGTTACGTGGTCAAGTCTTTGGTGGCTGGCGGGGGGAGGGGAGGTGTAGGCCCAAAACTGCCGGCGCGAGGCGAGCGAGGGCCGCGGGAGCGAGCGGGCGCGGGCGGGAGGCCGCGGCGTCGTCGCAGGGGCGGGCGGCGGCGGCGGAGGGGGCGAGCGGGGCCGGGAGCGGCGGGCGGGCGGGTGGGCGAGGGCGCGGCGGTGGCGACTCCGGCGGCAGCCTCGGCGGTCTGGGCGGGGCGGGAAGCCCGCTTTCAACCCCGCGTACCCTCTGACCCCGGAAGTGCTTGCTGCGCAGGACCCCTTGAAAAAAAAATGAGGACCCATCCTTTTTAGGTCACAAGATTGCGCCAACCCCAATAGAGTAGTTTTTCGAAAACCCTCTTAATAGGCTAGCATTGGAAATAAAGCCCCGCTGGGCAGAAGCTGTGATTCCGGCAAAATTTTAATATGAACATGTATTTTATTAACCCCAAGAAGGCGCCGGCAGACGTTCGGAAATGGCAGTGTTGTGCTTGAGAGCGACACATTATTTTCCCGCCGTACAAAAGCGGCTTGAGTGCGGAGCGACACGGGCAGCCCTAGCCATAACTACAGGCGGCTGCTAGGACGCCGCGGGTTTAAAACGTGCGCGTGAGGAGACCAGAGCGCATGCGCAAGGGTGTGGGGAGGCCGGGAGGGGAAGCCGCGGTCTTCCGGGGGGGAGGGGAGGCGAGACGAGGCCTCTGGGGCGGGCGCCCGCTCGGGCGGGCACGTGGGGCCCCTTCGTCCTCAGCGTCCGGGCGCCCCGCGCCAGTCCCCACCCCCGCCCCGGCCCTGTGGCGGCGGCCGGTGGGGAGAAAGACCAAAACCTATCTCGCGCCGCCGCCATCAGAGTCGCGGCTGTGCTGATGGTTTCTGGGAAGTGCTAGAAACGGGGCCATAAAGAGAATGGCGTCCATTTACATAATGCTTTGTCTGCATTTTGCAACTCTTCGTTAAGCCCGCAGAAACCCCACCTCCTACGCTGGTGTCGTTTTAGTCGCTGCCGCCTCGTCACACGTTTAAGACAATGGCGTGCATTTATCCGGGCTCTCAGGGGGTTCCTGCGGTTCCCCCGCGCGGGTTACGCTCCCGCTGCTGCCTTTCGGCCCCTTCCCGGCTCAGCGCAGCCATCGCGCCCGCGCTGTCCGGGGGCGGCCCCCAACTGGGCCCGCCATCTTGGAGGACCTTTCCTGAGGGTGTGGAGCCGAGCGGCCCTCCCGCTAAGGAAAGGTCGCTGGGGCCGTTGGTGCGCCAGTTGTGATTTCTGCCCGTTTCCTTTTCCTTCGCTTGAGCCAGACAGAACAGGCCGAGTGCGCGGCGTGCTTTAGGATCCCTTAGGGAAAGCGGCTAACGTGGCGGTCCCTCAGTCCCTCCCCCCCCCCCCCCCCCGTGGGGGTGGCCGCCATATTTGCTGAACACAAAATGGCGACACGTGTCCTGGATTCGTCGCCAACGAGAAATTGGGGTCGGCCTGAAAACTTTAGAATGCGCCCCCCTCCCACCCCACCCACGGTATGGGGCCTTCTCCGCGCAGCGAGTGCTGTGACCACAGTGGGTTGAAGCCGCGTAGGCTGGTCCTAACCTCAGCGGGGAGTTTTTTTGTTTTTTAATATTTATTTGGCCGCGCCAGGTCTTAATTGCGCCATGTGGGATCGTCAGTCTTCATTGCAGCATACAGGACCTTGTAGTTGCAGCATGTGGACTCCTATTTCCCTGACCAGGGCTGGAACCGGGGGCCCCCTGCTTTATGAGCACAGAGTCTTAGCCATTGGACCACCAGGGAAGTTCCATCAGCGGGCGAATTTTAATACATTTCTCTCATTAATTTGCAACAGGGCCGCGATTATTTGTAGAAAGTAGGCATCATATCCAGTCCCTAGCTCGTTATGTTTAATAATGAATGGATAAGTGGGGATGCAGTACCAAAACATTTAGCAATCATTAAGGAATTAGAGATGAGAAATTACTGCTTACCTAGAGTTAAAGATAGGCTGTTGTGCTGGAGAGATAAATAAATGGTATTATAAAGTTTCTTTTTTAAAAAAAAGCAATTTCCATGAAGCGTCTAGGATACCTATGACCATTTTCATAGGCCAGCTTGGCCAGTGAACCTCAGTTTACCTCAACTGTTAACTTGTAGACTAGAAGGGAAGGACATTTATTGTGTATTTACCAGTGCTAGATCCTCGGCTAACCGTTTTACTGCATACTGTCTTTAGTTTTTACGATGATTCTCTGAAGTACGTGTTCTCTCTTTTTTTAACAGATGAATTCATTTAGGCCAAGAGAGATGAAGTGACTAATTGAAGGTCACACAGTGTCCAGGATGGATTCCAGACTTTCTGATACACTTTTTGGTGAGCACATTTTCAAATTTTTCTCTAAGTCAGGGTTTTAGAATTTAAATACTATTTGGACGTTTAGGTGAGCTTGTCATTTAAAGGAGCCCCTCAGGTAACTTCTTGATGCGTAGTCATCCCCTGTTTGTATCTGTTTGGGAATTCCCAGTTTTTCCTAGTGTGAGCTATGCCTGTCAGGGGCTCAGATGCCTTTTCTTTTTTAAATGTGTCTGGATGAGACTAGAGAGAAGGAAGTGATTCAGCCCTGAATAAAGGCTCAAGTATCTGTCAGTCCGGCCTGGTCTGTGGCACATTTGAATTTACCTGGCTCTGTGGGAGCAAACAGTTTCTCTGTATGACTCATTTGCTTCCTTCAGCTACACATGGGCATGACTTCCCCCTTCCCCACCCCAACCTCCACCCAGGGGAAAACAAATAAACTTAACTCTGGCGCCAGGCCCCCATTTCTTCCCAGATATTGACTGAGCGTGACAGTGTTAGATAAATCGCTGTCTGTGGACTTTTCAGTTCATTGTAACAAATAACTTGTGGACCAAGCAACAGATATGTGCCTAAATAGGGCTGTGTTGTATGGGTGGAGAGAAGGGCTTTCTGCTTCTTTTCACTTACACCAATCTTGTGTATTAGACTCTCCGAAGGGCCTTCATATTACTTTAGATAGTCCCACAGACAACTTTAATAGATAGGTACATAACAGTAACAATGACAGTTATAGCACTAAGTGGTTACTGTGTGCTGGGCACTATTTGAACTTTTATTTTGTTCGTTCTTTCAGTGGTTCTCACATTTTTAAAAGCAAACTACTATGAAAAATATGTTTTACATAATAACTGAAACATATACACATATTTAAATAAAGAAAAAAAATTTGCAAAAACTACTTATACTATGTGCAGTGTACTCTGGTAATTTCTGTTCTCTGCTTTTAAAAGAAGGAGATGCATGTCAAACTAAAGAGATGAAAACCTTGTTAAAACTTAGACAACAAAAGGAGTAAATTACAATTTACAAAGTAATTATAATCAAGAATTAGCCTAAAAAAAAAAAAGAATTAACCTGATTCAAAGCATTCTGGTCGTCTGCCACCTGTTTCTTTTCCCTAAAGAAAATTTTATCCACTGGGTCTTTCTTCCCAAGACTGCCTGGTGAAGTGAAGTCGCTCAGTCATGTCCGACTCTCTGCGACCCCATGGACTGTAGCCTATCAGGTTCCTCCGTCCATGGGATTTTCCAGACAAGAGTATGGAGTTGGTTGTCATTTTCTCCTCCAGGAGGTCTTTCCAACTCGGATTGAATCCGGGTCTCCTGCATTGTAGGCAGGCGCTTTACCGTCTGAGCCACCAGGGAAGTCATAAACCTTTTCTTTGAGATTTCTTTAATCTCTTTATGTCTGGGACTTTACTCACCTTCCCAGCAAAGCCTTCCCTTTCCCAGCTCTCAGCACCGACCTCTTCAGAGTCTTATAGCCCTTCCCTTGGGTAGCCCACATTTAGCTGTTGATGAAATTGTAGTGTGTCTTGCTGTTGGTAATGCGTTCTAAGGGCCTCAGGTGTTTTGGGTGACCCTGAGATCAGGCAAAGAGGGCACTGGAATTGAGAATTGGTGGCTCTGACCCCTAGCTCCAGCTCTGCCACAGGCTAGCTTTTAGGCTTCTACAATCAAGTTCATTTATCTGAGCCTCAGTTTTCCCATCTGTAAAACAGGAGAGTAAATCCTCTCCAAGGCCCCTTCTAATTCTGTCCAGATGATCTGAGTTATTTATCCCTGGGAGGGAGGGTTGTGTAAATGTTTTACTCATGTACAGTAAATCCTCCACTTCATTCCTCAGACCTGCACTATCTTGTGGATATGTGAGTGAATTCCACACCTCCCATTTTACCGATGAAGCCACTGAGATACAGAGTAACTGACTAAATAGTCACCACCCCACCCCTGGAGCCTCACATGACTCTTTCAGGTTCGTTAAAGGGTTTAACAAGGTTGGGAAGGTGAGTCAGGCTTTCACTTTGGAAATTGAAACATAGAATTTTTGCTTCCTTTGACCTCACATAGATATGTTACATAAAACTTTTCAAGGTGTTATTTAATTATCACAGTCAATTTTGCCAGTGAAAGACCCATCTTTGGATCAGAGTAGTCAAGCGACTTGCCCAAGGTTACACAGCTTGTTAGGACCTCAGCTGGGGCTCTTGACTCCTAATTGTGGATTGTTCCTTTTCTTGGCTTCTCATACTGTGTCACTGACTTTAACACATGGGATAACTTTGTCTAAAATTCAACAAAATGTTTTCTATCCAGTCATCATTTTTCTGTCCCAGAACATCCAATTCGTTTGTTAGGTTCCTGACACTTTTGGTTCAAGAGACTCTCCTCTCTCTGGTTCTCTAATGTTTACATTTGTGGATTTGGGAAGTGCTGGGAATAAGACTTAAGTTCCCTTGGGGCAGGGACCACTTTTTCTTTTTCCCTCTCCCCAACCTTCCTGGCCCAGCAACTATTCTGTAGCTTTTAATATTTGCCCTGTCAACACACAGCATTTTCCCCTAAAACATGTCTTCTTTTTCTCTTTCTCCTTCATATTTAGCTTTCCATTTCTCTTTTATTTAAAATTACTGTAAATTAAGAGGGCCTTTTCCCTATTACTTTTCAGGATACTATACAGTGCAGTTTAGAAACTTGTCTTACCCACTGTGGGTAGTAACAGTTTGACCTCAAATGCCAGTAATCCTCCATTGGCTTTAGGGAATCACTACTTGGTTTCCTCAGAAATAGGAGAAATCTGTTGGTGTGCTTTACAGAAGTGACCAGAATTGGCCTAAGTTCTTCCAATTGGACAAAGCATTGCCCAAGGATTCCCCAGGGCCACTCTAACCGAAATGTGGCCTGGAGAACAGAGTGCAGAGAAAAGTTAAAGGGGAAATGAGAACGAATGCAAATAGAAAGTGTAGAATATGAGGAAGGAAAAAAAGGTAGGAGAAGGAGAGAGAAAAGAATAGAGAAGGCAGAGAGAAGAGAAGGATACAGAATCAGTGGAAAGGAGGTGAGAAGAGTGATCCAGAGGTCTGTTAACTGCTCCTGTGGTGTGGGACAAGTCAAGGAAGAGCAGCTAGTATAACTCTTCCTGAGTTGATACTGAGCAGCCCCTATCTTTTCTTATTCTATATTTCCAGTGTCAGGTAGGGGAAGTTACTTTGTTTCTGCTATCAGTTAGGAATGTGATTAGATGCCGGTAATTTTATATTTTATATTATTTTATTGAAATATAGTTGATTTACAATGCTGTGTCAGTAAGAAACTGTTATATATATATATATTCTTTCTTTATTATTTTCTATTATGGTTTATCACAGGATATTAAATATAGTTCCCTGTGCTATATAGTAGGACCTTGTTGTTTATCCATTCTGTATATAATAGTTTGCATCTGCTAACCCCAAACTCTTTAATTCATTTCTCCCCTACCCTGCCTCCCTCTTGACAACCACAAGTCTGTCTTCTGTGTCTGTGAGTCTGTTTCTGTTTTGTAGATAGGTTTATTTTTGTCATATTTTAAATTCTACCTGTAAGTGATATCATATTGTGTTTGTGTTTCTCCTTCTGACTTACTTTACTTGTATGATAATCTCTTAAGTCCATCCATGTTGTTGCAAATGGCATTATTTCATTCTGCTTTATGGCTGAGTAATATTCCATTGTATATGTGTACCACTTGTTCTTTATCCATTCAGCTATCAATGGACATTTAGGTTGATTCCATGTTTTGACTATTGTGAATAGTACTACTGAGAAGTTAGGGATGTATGTATCTTTTCAAATTACACTTTTGTCCAGATATATGCCCAGGAGTAGGATTGCTGCATCATATAGATGCCAATAATTTTTTTTTCATTTATTTTTATTAGTTGGAGGCTAATTACTTTACAGTATTGTAGTGAGTTTTGTCATACATTGACATGAATCAGCCATGGAGTTACATGTATTCCCCATCCCGATCCCCCCTCCCACCTCCCTCTCTACCCGATTCCTCTGGGTCTTCCCAGTGCACCAGGCCCAAGCACTTGTCTCATGCATCCAACCTGGGCTGGTGATCTGTTTCACCATAGACAATATACATGTTTCGATGCTGTTCTTTCAAAACATCCCACCCTCACCCTCTCCCACAGAGTCCAAAAGTCTGTTCTGTACATCTGTGTCTCTTTTTCTGTTTTGCATATAGGGTTATCGTTACCATCTTTCTAAATTCCATATATATATGTTAGTATGCTGTAATGTTCTTTATCTTTCTGGCTTACTTCACTCTGTATAATGGGCTCCAGTTTCATCCATCTCATTAGAACTGATTCAAATGAATTCTTTTTAATGGCTGAGTAATATTCCATGGTGTATATGTACCACAGCTTCCTTATCCATTCGTCTGCTAATGGGTGATGCCAATAATTTTAATATTAGCCTCAGTTCACCTGGTTTACTAAGGAAATGTGCTACAAAATCATATAACATATTTGAGGTAAAATTTCATGTTCTTTCATTAGGCAGATACTTACTGGTTGCTTGATATGTCCCAAACACTGAGGCTGTAAAAATGAATGAGATATTGTCCCTGCCCTCAGGATGTTTATGGTTTGAAGAGTTAGATGAGTAAACAGATTCACAGTGTAATGTCTTAAAAGTATTGGGATATGAGTAAGCTTTGGTGCTTACCAAGCTATGGTGTTATGGGTTCAGAGGAGGGCCTTTGATTCAAGCCTTGGAGAGGGAATCTGGGAACGCAGCTTGGAGAAGTTGTCATTCACTCTGAGTCCCAAGTTGGTAAATTGCATAGTGAAGGGTAGGGAATGGTATTCCAGGCAGAGGGAGCAAGAGCCCAAAGGCATAGAGCTCAGTCCATTCAGAAGTTGTAACCATTTCACGGAGACATGAAAGATATTTGCATGATTCACTTTGTGGTGGTTATTGTTCTGCTGTTTCTGAAATGTAGATATTGAGACTTGTCTATGTTCACTAGAGCACAGTTAAAAATTGTTATTTTGTAGCAATAATTCTCTTTGAAGATGAAGACACTAGAAATCACATTTCCTATCTAGAGATTTTAAGGGCAAAATGTAGGTAAAGCAGAGCTTTTGAATTAGCAAATAATGATTAACCCTTTATACAATAAAAGAAAGCGGCTACAATGGACAGCATATCCCTTTCTCATCCAACTTTTGGATTTGTGTTTTCTTTTGTTTTTATTTTTTTTTCTTTTGTTTTTAAAGGAGGGTCTTTGTTTAGCTGCTTAGGATGTTTGGTTAGAAAGTAGAGAAACGAGTTCAGGAATAATTGCTACTTACAGCAGAACAAAAGAAGTTTAAGTAGCTCATTTCTCTGATAACACCTACTGACACAAGCAAGACTTCGTTAATGACATTGTTTCAGAGAGACAGTTAACTTCCACCAGATAAAACATTTATTCACCATTATTCACTGTGTAAAGTGTGTAGCGTCCATACTAAGAGCATTGATTTTGTTTTTTGAGATGTGAATAAAGCTGCATTAAACAGAAACCTTATGTGAATCCATTGGGCAATACTGGGATTTAACATAGGTTAAAAGAAAAAAAACGTGTTATGTGTGGTTTGGGCTTCCCTAGTGGCTCAGACGGTAAAGCGTCTGTCTGCAATGCAGGAGACCCGGGTTCGATCCCTGGGTTGGGAAGATCCCCTGGAAAAGGAAATGTCAGCCCACTCCAGTATTCTTGCCTGGAAAATCCCATGGACCATGGAGCCTGGTAGGCTACCATCCATGGGGTCGCAAAGAGTCGACTGAGCGACTTCACTATATCACTATATGTGTGGTTTAGAGAAGAATGCTTAGAATATAGTATGTATGTTTGTGGTCATTTCTCAGTTATCTTAATCTCTCGGTAGTATTTGACACTCCTTCCTCACTAGTTTTCATTTTGCTTTTAGGATGCCACTCCCTTGGTTCTCTTTCTACCTCTCTAGCCCCTTCTCACATTCCTGTGCAACACGCCCCCCCCCCACACACACACTTTTTGGCTGATTTCTTTCTCATCTCCTCAGCCTCCAGTGATGGAGTACTCAGATCACTCCTTGGATCCCTTCTCTGTGTATACTCATTTCCTAGGTTCTTTCTTTTAGGAATTTAAATACCATTTATACCTTAAGAATTATAAAGTATTTATTACTAGCTTGAATGTCTTCCTGTGAACTCAAAGAGTCTAATGTCAGCTGCCTACAGGATAATAGCTTCTTGAACTTAACATATTCAAAACATTAACCCTGGAACTTCTCCTCTCAAACCTGTACCTATGGCAGTTTCTCCCCACCTCAGTTTCAGTTTTATAGAGGACTCTTCCTTGACTCTACTCTTTTTTCCCCCCCTTTTTTGGGGAGCTGTGTCACATGGCATTCAGGATCTTAGTTCCCCAACCAGGGATTGAACCCATACCCCTGTGGTGGAAGCATGGTGTCTTCACTACTGGACCATGAGGGAAGTCCCTCTTGACTCTGTTTTTTCTCTTTCTTTGATCATCCAATCCACCAGCAGGTCCTGTGAACTTTACCTTAAAATACATCCAGAGTTTGAACACTTCTCACCCCCTTCCTTGTTTCTATTGGAATATAGTCTTCCTCCTTTTGCCCTTGGTCCCCCAGTCTAATCTTAACAGTGACCAGAGTAACTTTGTTAAAGTGTATATCAAATCATGCCACTCTGCTGAATACTGTCCACTGAGTCCCACCCAGAATAAACACTAAAGTCCTTAAAGTGATCTACAGGGCCGCATGGGATCTTCAGTATCACCTCTCCCAGCTGCTCTGACTTCGTCTTCTACCACTCTCCCCTTCTGCTCTGGCCACACTGGTCTCTTTGCAGTTGCTCCAACATGCCAAGCCTTGGGACCATTGTAGTTTTTTTTTTCTGGAACACTTCTTCCAGATGTCATATGGCCTCCTCCCTTGCCTCCTTCAGGTTTCTGCTCAACTGTCACCTAATCTGTGAAGCTTTCCTTGGCCATGTTATTTAGAATAAAAACCATCTCTACCCTCTGCCTTTCTTGTTTCCCTTCCTGCTTTGTTTTCTTCCTTAGAACTTACTTCTGTTTGATATACTGTCCATGCATTCATTATTTAGATATTTTGAATGCTCCCTACTGTGTGTCAGGCACTGTTTCAGGAACTCTCTTCTATAGTTTAATATTTGCCACCCATGATTAGAATGTAAATTTCACCCACTTTTTTTGTTCTTTGCTGTATTCCCACTTTCTAGAATAGTACCTAGCACATAGCAGTTGAATGAATAAATTTATTCATTTTTAAACAGAAATGTATTGAATAAATATTAGTAGAAGGTTGTGTACTAGATAATGAGGGTAAGATCTGTATGAACAAGACATTGTTCCTGCCTCAAATTGCTCACTCTAAAAAATACTTATTTTGAACTGTGCTTTCTAGTGGGATAAAATGATACATCATTTTGGAATCGGGGTGGTAAGAATGGGTGTGCAGTGATACGGTTATCTTCAGAGCCTGCTTTGTTAGGCTTATCAATAATTTGCACTGTTTGGGGGAGGGTAGGATTGATTATACCTCACTGCATGACTGGCTTTTGGGGTTACAACGTCTCTTTGATTTTGCCTTGTTAGAGCAAGAGTTTCTTAAAAATCATATTAATCAGGCTTGGTTCTTTTTAGGTCCCTTCTAGGAACCTTTTACTGTAACCGCTTCCTCTCAGGATTAGAGAAGGAGTTTACTATCTTTACCTTCCTGCATGTCTGAAAATTCTTTTCCAGAGTCCTTGGCCAGACACTAGCTATATGGTTGTGAACGTCTCTGAACCTCAGTTTCTGTGCCTGTCAAATGGAGATAATGATAAATGACACTAATCTTCTTGTGAGGATTAAGTGACTAAATAATATACTAGTTTTGAGGACAGGAAAGTGGAAAGGGGAAGGATGTAGAGAACAATTGTTTTTAAAAGTAGATACTGTATATCTGTGCTTAATTTTGAAAAACTTAATAAGCATATGTTTCTTTTCTAATGAGAGTAGTGGAGATTTTATTTTTAAAAACAAAGGCTTCATTATATTGTTTTCATTTTTAAAAATAGAAAACTTTTAAAAATAATATTTATTTTTGGCTGTACTACATCTTTGTTGCTTTGTGTAGGCCTTCTGTAGCTGCAGCACGCAGGGGCTATTCTTTGTTAGGGTGTGAGGGCTTCTCATTGTGGTGGCTTCTTTTTTTTTTTTTTAGAAGTTTATTTATTTTTTTTTATTAGTTGGAGGCTAATTACTTCACAACATTTCAGTGGGTTTTGTCATACATTGATATGAATCAGCCATAGATTTACACGTATTCCCCATCCCGATCCCCCCTCCCACCTCCCTCTCCACCCGATTCCTCTGGGTCTTCCCAGTGCACCAGGCCCGAGCACTTGTCTCATGCATCCCACCTGGGCTGGTGATCTGTTTCACCTTAGATAGTATACATGCTGTTCTTTTGAAACATCCCACCCTCACCTTCTCCCATAGAGTTCAAAAGTCTGTTCTGTATTTCTGTGTCTCTTTTATTGTTTTGCATATAGGGTTATCGTTACCATCTTTCTAAATTCCATATATATGTGTTAGTATGCTGTAATGTTCTTTATCTTTCTGGCTTACTTCTCTCTGTATAATGGGCTCCAGTTTCATCCATCTCATTAGGACTGATTCAAATGAATTCTTTTTAACAGCTGAGTAATATTCCATGGTGTATATGTACCACAGCTTCCTTATCCATTCATCTGCTGATGGGCATCTAGGTTGCTTCCATGTCCTGGCTATTATAAAGAGTGCTGTGATGAACATTGGGGTGCACGTGTCTCTTTCAGATCTGGTTTCCTCAGTGTGTATGCCCAGAAGTGGTATTGCTGGGTCATATGGCAATTCTATTTCCAGTTTTTTAAGAAATCTCCACACTGTTTTC
Organism: Dama dama; assembly: GCF_033118175.1. Lineage (NCBI taxonomy): Eukaryota > Metazoa > Chordata > Mammalia > Artiodactyla > Cervidae > Dama > Dama dama. Next base: position 37,147,213 of record NC_083691.1, read on the forward strand.
CATAGCGGCTGTACTAGTTTGCATTCCCACCAACAGTGTAAGAGGGTTCCCTTTTCTCCACACCCTCTCCAGCATTTATTGCTTGTAGACTTTTGGATAGCAGCCATCCTGACTGGCGTGTAATGGTACCTCATAGTGGTTTTGATTTGCATTTCTCTAATAATGAGTGATGTTGAGCATCTTTTCATGTGTTTGTTAGCCATCTGTATGTCTTCTTTGGAGAAATGTTTAGTTCTTTGGCCCATTTTTTGATTGGGTCATTTATTTTTCTGGAATTGAGCTGCAGGAGTTGCTTGTATATTTTTGAGATTAAGCCTTTGTTTCTTCATTTGCTATTATTTTCTCCCAATCTGAGGGCTGTCTTTTCACCTTACTTATAGTTTCCTTTGTAGTGCAAAAGTTTTTAAGTTTCATTAGGTCCCATTTGTTTAGTTTTGCTTTTATTTCCAATATTCTGGGAGGTGGGTCATAGAGGATCTTGCTGTGATTTATGTCGGAGAGTGTTTTGCCTATGTTCTCCTCTAGGAGTTTTATAGTTTCTGGTCTTACATTTAGATCTTTAATCCATTTTGAGTTTATTTTTGTGTATGGTGTTAGAAAGTGTTCTAGTTTCATTCTTTTACAAGTGGTTGACCAGTTTTCCCAGCACTGCTTGTTAAAGAGGTTGTCTTTTTTCCATTGTATATCCTTGCCTCCTTTGTCAAAGATACGGTGTCCATAGGTTCGTGGATTTATCTCTGGGCTTTCTATTCTGTTCCATTGATCTATATTTCTGTCTTTGTGCCAGTACCATACTGTCTTGATGACTGTGGCTTTGTAGTAGAGTCCGAAGTCAGGCAGGTTGATTCCTCCAGTTCCACTCTGCTTTCTCAAGATTACTTTGGCTATTCGAGGTTTTTTGTATTTCCATACAAATTGTGAAATTCTTTGGTCTAGTTCTGTGAAATATACCGTTGGTAGCTTGATAGGGATTGCATTGAATCTATAGATTGCTTTGGGTAGAATAGCCATTTGGTGGCTTCTCTTGTTTCGGAGCACAGGCGCTAGGCGTGCGGGCTTTAGTAGTTGTGGCTCTCAGGCTTAGTTGCTCCTTGGCATGTGTGATCTTTCTTTACCAGGAATTGAACCTGTGTCCCCTTCATTGGCAGGTGGATTGTTACCGTTAAAATAGCCTTATCCAATCTTTCCTGTAAGCCTTATCCGTATTTTATAGAAACAGAGAGATAGGAAACTTGCTTAAAGTCACACAGTGGGTGGTAGAGCTGGGATTTGAATAAGCAGTCTGGTCCCGGAGCCCCTGCTCGCAGCCTCTACAGTCTACTGCTTCTATTCCTCTTTTACCCGTTTAAAGTACGTAGTGTGGGTCAGCAGTGTGGGACTTAGAAGGGCCAGTCCTACTGAAAAATGGGGCAATTTTAACTACTAGGCTAAGAATAAAGAGACCTGGGATCTTGTCTTGACTCTGTCATCAGCTTGCCACACCTAGAACTTTACTTTTCTCAGCTTGTTGTCCTCATTTATTAAACAAAGGAGTCTCTCTGGAGGGTCTCTGAGATAGTCCTTCTAGCTCTGATGTTCTGTGACTGGGCATATGAAGTGAGGAGGGTAATACTTGCTCAGCTCCTTGATTTGGCACATTGGTATTTGTGAGCTTTGAGGGAGTTTGCTTTGTGCAAATGGAGATGCTAGATTTCAGGGCAAAGAATGAGCTGCCTTTCTGAGGAAGGTAGATCGGAGCTCTTTTTTTGAGGCTGGTTGCCAAGGGAACCTAGCCTTTGGCCAGCGACAACCAGGAATTCTTTGGTTGAGAGTGGGGAACAGATAACTAAAACAAGCAGCACATTTAGGTTTCACTTTCCACCCCTCCACCCCCATTCCCCACAGCTAGCTGCTAGTTTTATACAGTTTCTATGTTAGGCATTGTTTTAAGTACTTTATAAAGTATCAGATTATTTAATCTTCTTAGTAATCGTATGAGATGGGTACTATTATTTGGGTTCTAAATTTATAGACATTAAGAGTGAAGCAAATAGAGTTAAATAATTTGTCCACTTTTACTTAAGTGAAAAGTGATACCACATCCACAAAATTGTACTGGCTTCTTGGTTGGAGCTTGAAAAAAAAGCAAAGGAAAAATTGTTTAGTTGCTTATCAGTGGTTTTTGTTTTATTTGTTTGCTTTATTTAGAATGATAGACTCTTGGCATTGGAAAGGGCCTTTGAGGTAATATAGTCAGTCTCCTTGTCTCCAGTCTGCCGTTCAGTTACAGGATTGCTTTCTATAGTCCCCTGACAGATGTGATCATTTAAATTGTTTTTGAATAGTTATGTTGCTGGGAAGCTCATCACTTCTCAAGGAATCTAATTATATATGTATTTTTTTTCTTTTCCCTTATAGTTATTACAGGATGTTGAGTATGTCCTGTGCTATACAGTAGGACCACATTGTTAATCTGTTTTATATATAGTTGTTTGTATCTGCTAGTCCCAAACTCTTTATTTATCCTTCCTCTACCTGTTTTCTCTTTTGGTAACTGTAAGTTTGTTTTCTGTGTGTGTGAGTCTGTTTTGTTAATAAATTCATTGGTATCATATTTTATATTCCACATGTTAAGTGATATCATGTGGTATTTGTGTTTTTCTTTCTGACTTCACTTAGTACGATAGTCTCTAGGTCCATCCATGTTGCTGCAAATGGCATTATTTCATTGTTTTTTAATGACTGAGTAATATTTCACTGTATATATATATTACTTACGTATATTTGTCTATTGATGGGCATTTAGGTTGTTTCCGTGTCTTGGCTACTGTGAACAGTGCTGCTGTGAACATTGAGGTGCCTGTATCTTTTTTTTTTCCTTGTCCAGAGAAATTTAACACGTCTATTTATAATTGTTACAAAGTTGAACTGCTGAAACTTGTTCACTGAAACATTTTGACTTGCATTAATGCCTTTATGTCCCTGCATTTGTATTAAAAATTCACACAGAAATGAAAATGGAAAAACTGCCAATACCTGATTTCTGTACTCTATTTTTCCACTTGCAAACATATACTTAGGTACTTTTTGACCCCATGGAGGAAAAAAATCTAATGTTCAGAACTACCAATAATAGGAAGAAGAGGAAAAAATATTTTTAAAGAATGAAATATTTCCCATCAGAGTGGATGCTTAAGCATGTTTTCCATGTATGTGGCGTGCTAGCTGGATGTCAATTGGCATAATTGTTGCATGTTTGGCATGGATAACACACAGGTTGGTGTCTTCAAAACAGCCGACCACAGGTAGATTTCACTTGCCTCTTTCAAAGGACCACTAGCTGCACTCTAGAAGTGCAGATCTGTTTTGAAGTCCTGAGCAACTTCCCACACTGGAAGGAAAGTTTGTGAATCAGGAGTTCAGTGGACTTCTGATAATACTAATTTCATGGAGTGCTGCAATACCAGGCCTGTAATGATGAGATTTCTTCACCCTTGCAATAGAGGGCGTACTCTTTGTGAGAGGCTTTGTGGCCAGTTGCTTCCTTGGTGCTTTACCACAAGTGAATTTGCAGGCTGTCTGCTTTGAGCCATGGTATAGAGAGAGAGACCTTCTTACTTAACCTCATTCCCCTTCAGCTGGAACTCAGTTGCCTGTATATTTTTGAATTAGAGTTTTCTCTGAATATATGCCCAAGAGTAGGATTGCTGAATAATACGGCAACTCTGTAGTTTTTTAAGGAACCTCCAATTGTTTTCTATTGTGGCTGCACCAATTTACATTCCCAGTCACAGTGTAGGAAGTTTCCCTTTTCTCCATACTCTCTCCAGCATTTGTTATTTTTAGTGATGGCACATTTTGACCCATGTGAGGTAATTCTTCATCGTAGTTTTTAAGTAAAAGTATTGATTTCTTTGGCCGCACTGGGTCTTAGTTGGGGCACACATGATCTTTGCTGTGTCATGTGAGATCGTTTGGTGCGGTGTGTGGACTCTTCTAGTTGTGGTGTGTGGGCTTAGTAGCTGTGGCTCACAGGCTTTCTAGTTGCAGCACACAGGCTTAGTTTCTCTGGGGCATGTGGGATCTTAGTTCTCTGACCAGGGATTGAACTGGTTGGTGTCCCCTGCATAGCAAGGCAGATTCTTAACCACTGGACCACCAGGGAAGTCCCTTCATTGTTGTTTTGATTTGTATTTCTCTAATAATTGGGCTTCCCTTGTGGCTCAGTTCGTAAAGAATCCGCCTGCAATGTGGGAGACCTGGGTTTGATCCCTGGGTTGGGAAGATCTCCTGGAGAAGGGAAAGGCTACTCACTCCAGTATTCTGGCCTGGAGAATTCCATGGACTGTATAGTTCATGGGGTTGCAAAGAGTGTTTCTCTAATAATTAGCAGTGTTGAACATCTTTTCATATGCCTATTGGCCATCTGTATGTTTTCTTTGGACAAATGTCTGTTTAGGTCTGCCCATTTTTTGATTGGGTGGTTTGTTTTTTTGTCATTGAGTTGTGTGAGCTGTTTGTGTATTTTGCCAATAAAGCCCTTGTCGAGTGTGTTATTTGCAAATATTTTCTCCTATTCTGTAGATTATCTTTTCATTTTGTTTGTGGTTTCCTCCATTGTATTGTTGAATAGCTCTTTTTGGTAGAAAATTATTTCTTGTTTTGAATTGAAATCTAATTGCTATGTGTTCTCATCAGTTATAGCCTGTATCTTCCATATCCAATTGTGAGAATATTTGAAGACACTCTTCCTATTTATAAGGAATATTTGCAGTTTTCTCATAGCATCTAAGCTTGCTTTCAGTTCAGATTGGTCAGCACAAAAGCAATCTGCCTCTGTCACTGTTTGCAAGTGCAGCCTTGCACTTCTTGTGATTAGTTAGCACAAAATATGGGCCGTTCCCACATTCTTGGAGCACAAATGGATAGTGAACTGAATCTATTCAATTCGCTGTGAGTCTGGCAGGTTTGCAGTTCTCTGCTCAGAATCTCTAGGCCGTCAGGCTCTGGCTCCCGTATATACTGCCAGAGATCACAAAATGTCGGGAAGTTTATCCGGGCACTTGATGAAACTGCATTTACTTCGTCAGGCCACTAGGTGATGAGCAACTCGCAGACCCGACTGTCAGGGAGGGTTGTGTATAGGACAGTTTCTGTTTGTACTTGGAAACACCATCAGAAAGAAGTCACCTAGTAAATTTCACTAAATGGTTTTGCTTGGGGGGAGGAGAAACATGTCTCACATATTCTTTGTTTTTCTCAGCTTTGATTCAATTTTAAATATTAGTTAGGGAGGAGGGCGGCCGCGCTGCACAGCATTCCTATATAAGGGATCAAATCTGTGCCCCCTGCAGTGGAAGCACGGAGTCTTAACCACTGGATCAGGGAAGAAGTTCCTTAAATATTAATTTGACTAGGACACTTCGAGCGATTTTTTTTTTTTAAGAAAAGGGGCCTAGATGCTATTTTCAAGGTCCATTTATTTATTTACTTTGTGTGTGTGTGTATCTTGTATTTTCATGTGTGAATGGTGTTAGCTAGGTTTAAGATTCTTGAATATTAGTCCTAGTCTCTACAAAGTGTGGCTTCCCAGATGGTGCAGTGGTAAGGAATCTGCCTGCCAATGCAAGAGACATGGGTTCAACTTTTGGGTCAGGAATATGTTCTGGAGTAGGAAGTGGCAAGCCACTACAGTATTCTTGCCTGGAAAATTCCACGTGCAAAGGAGCATGGTGGGCTACAGGCCATGGGGTCGCAAAGGGTTGGATAAGACTGAGTAACCGAGCACACACACTACAAAGTATACAGCTTTCTATTGTCTAATTTCTAGTGATAGAGATTAAAAGTCCAGTGTCAATAGGATCCTTTTCCCTTTGTAAGTAATAGCCATTTCTCTTTGAAAGTTTAAGTTTTTTCTTTATGCTTAGTGTTTTATCATAATAGAGTTAGATATGATATTTAAAAAAAGAAACTCTGCTTGCTACGTGATGAACCTTTTAGACTTAAAAAACTGTTTTTTCTCAGTTAAGGGAAGTTTTATTGCTTTCCTTGTGTCTGTTTCCAACCTGCTTACTTTGTAGATGAAGAAACTGAGCCCAGAAAGGTTAAGTGACTTACCTAAGGGTCATTCAGGTAGTTAAAATGAACCTCAAGAAAATAAACTGACTCTTTCAATGAGGTACACTTTCATTGTATTGAATATTGATGTAGTGAGAGAGCCATCATGAACTGATTGGTGCTTTTTTAGTGGGACGAGTTTTTCCAAGGGTTCATGAGGAGATGAAGAAGGAAGAGGAGGTGATAGAATTCTTTACTGTTAAATGTGGCCCATGTGAATGACTGCAGAATTCAGAAATCCCCCCAATACCCCAGCTGTTGGAGATACCCCAAAGCTCTAAAATTTAATAAAGCCAAGAAATTTTCTGAATACTTGGAGAATTATCTGTTTAGTTGTCAGAAGTAGGATTATCATGGTCATTCTCTGTTGTAAATATTGGAAAATGTATAAATGGCATCTGAAGGCTTGGAGACAGACATTATAAACTGCCTTATCAGTGGCCTGGTTTCTGTTTTGAATTCCAGCATGGTACCCTTTTCTGCTGGGAACCACCTGTTCTTGGACTCTGTTGATCTTTGGATTTCCCCAGCCCTTCAGTCCCTTTCAGTTTTGAAATGAAACCTACCCCAGAGGGTGAGGTCAGGTACCGAGAGGACTTTGACAGCTCACACCAGATTGTTTTCTTTTCAGAGCTGTCCGGTATGTGACTATGTGATGCGTGAGGCACAGCAGGCTGTGATAGAGACTAATTGATGGTGAGTCAGCTATTGGGTAAGACCTAGGCAGTGTCATCTCTTTGGGTAGCCAGGAAAACATGTAGACCAAATACATCGTCTTTTATCCTTAGGAAGTTAAGAGCACAATCACCAGAGATCTATCATGATTTCTCTGCCTTTGGTTTATTGAAGAAGGAAAGGCTTTATTTCAGTGTCCTTACTCCTCATTTGTAGAACCGTCTTTCTTTTCAGGAAGGAGCCAAGTCCCTGGTCTCTTTCTGCTGTTCCAGAAATTTTCTGAACTTTCACGCTGTGCCTCCTGGAATTGCTGCTTTGATCTGCAGTGACTCCTCTAGATATGCCTAGACAACCTTTCACCATGCCCCAGCCCCTTCATAGAATGCAGCTTCCCCTCTTCCTTTTGCTGTGAATGTGGTTTCCATCATATTGTCGCACTTTGCTTGGTACCTTCATGAGTGGAACTGACGATCTCTTCAGCTTATCCCACACCAGCAAAATCAGCATCCCCTGATTTTGTCTTAGTGTCCCCCAGCCTCATCCCCCAGCACTGCAGAGCTGCTTCCAGATCTTCAGGTACCTTTTCTGTTTTGAGATTGTTGCTGGCCGGCACGGCCACCTGATCCCTGTCTTTGAAGCTGGCATCTTCACACTCATTCTCTCATATTTATTTAGAACTCAGGCGTTTCACCCTCCTCCAGGGGTTCTGGCCCAGTCTAGGGGATCTGTGGCCAGACTTGGTCTGGGGCCAAGGATTCAGGCTAGAGCATGGAATTAGGGGGCTTGGTGTTAACTTCTCAAGACATGGAGAGATGGCAAGCTGGGAAGATTTAAACATCAAGGCCAGTCGAGGGTGGAAGAAACAGAAAGTTTAGTATTTGAAGTAAAGGATGTCCTTTGTAGGCTTCCTCTTTTCCAGCATTTCAAAACTGTGTTATTTTTTTTAGATCAGTTTTAGGTTCATAGCTAAATTGAGAAGGTGGTACAGGAATTCCCATTATTTTTTGAAAAATTGATCTTTACTTTTATAGACAGTATAATAATATAGTCTAAAAAAATCAAAACGTGTAGATTTTTTAAAAAGTTTTTGAAAGTATTTTTACTTGAGATTGGAAAATGAACAGCTTCCACACTGTTCATTGGAAGATACACAGTATTCATGAATACAATGCTGGTCATTTGAGGAAAGGTACAGACTTCAATTTCTCCTTCACACTTTTCTTTTAGAAAGATACTATAGCGAAAAGAAACTTCACCAGCACAAGGAAAACTATTTTCCCAATAAGTTTATGAGAACCTAAGTTACCCAGTGGAATCAAAATTATCCTCCTGCTGCCACCACCTTATAACTTCATGCTTATTAGAACACTAATGGTTGCACCAAAACAAAGAGTACATTTACTTTCAACAGTGAGGGTGATTCTTTAAAAAATGTAACAAAGATCTCTGCAAGTAGTGTCTGAAATAGACAGCTAATACTGGATTTAATATTATTTTACAAATAATTGTGCTCTTAGCAGTAAATTTAAGTCTACACATTCAGAGTAGTGTTAGAAAAATACTATGATTATGTACTATATGTTATGACAGACTAGTTTCAAAAAACAAAAACTCAACATCTTGATAAAAATTCTCATCAGAATAAAATGTGACTAAAATTTAAAACATTGTCAAAATAATACCACATTTAAAATCTTCCATGATTTACAGAAGTATGAATTTCCAGTTTTGGAGCACCTTTTTCTGTTGTGAATTAAAATATGAATATATTGAAAGCTGTTAATTTCAAAACATTACAGGTATTTTAAATACTCCTGCTCCCCTATTTCAATTATTTCTATATTCCCAGAGGCAACCTGTTAAGTTTAGAATGTACCTCCCAGACTGTGTTTTCATACATATGTATGAACCCAGAAAAAATTTAAAGTGCTATTTTTGTGTTTTATTTACTTACACAAATGGGGTCACATTTTATGTATCATTCATGTATTTCTTCCTTTGATTCAGTAATGTGCCTTGACAGTATTCCATATTGGTACATGAAGATAGGTCTCATTCTTTTTGGCTGCCGTGTAGTATTTCATAGACTAGATGTATTATGTTTTATTTACCTTTTTTCCTATTGAAGGACATTAAGGTATTTCTAATTTTCTCTTGTCAGTGATTCTTTTTGTGCTTTTTAAAACTTTTTTGGGTTTTTCTTTTTTCTTATGTAGTTTAAAAATTTTTATTTTTTTATTTTTTATTGAACTTTTTGTGGTTTAAAAGTCAGCATTCTGTTTCTAGGCCCTTTTTTTCCTTTTCTTCCTACACCCCCTAGGTGGTTTCAGCCTCTCTGACCACTTCAGTTACCATCTGCCCATGGATGATGCCCAGATCTCTCTCCAGACCAGACTATCCAATTGTTCACACGGACAACTTCACTGGGACGTTTTGAAGACTCGGCAGAATGCAGCTCCTGCTCTTCCCCTCTTGCTCCTCCTCCAGTGTCCTGTCACATGGTAAATAGCACCACCACCCATGCAGTTGCTGGGCCCAAAGCCTAGTAGTCATTCTAGGTCCTCCCTCCCCTTCCCATAGCTGACAGCCAGCCTGTCGTAGGACTTGTCCTCCCCAGTATTTCTTGGATCCAGTTGCTTTCTTCATCCTTGCCACTGCCCTGTACTTTAGTTTTCTAATTTATAAAATATAGTATTTGCGAGGATTTATATGAATTAATGTATGTAAAATGCTTAGAACAGTGGATAGGCACCTAGAATATGTTGTGTGAGTATTAGCTATTGTCATCATTGTTACTGTCCGCTGCTTCTTCCTCTTAATGTATCCACTTTCATTTCTGTCTCCAGTCTTGATTTTATTCTCCTCTACTTCCATTCCATTCTCCACACTGCAGCCAGAGTGATCTTTATAAAATGTAAGAATGATCATGATCTAACTCCTCTGCATGTGTGTACTGTTACCACACTTAGAATGCTTTTCCCCTTGATTTTTGAATGGCTCATTCCTTTTTATTTAGATACACATACTTTTATTTTTTTATTATTATTATTTTTTATTTTTTTTTTATTTTTTTATTATTTAAAAAATTTTTTGACTGTGCCATGTGGCATATGGGATCTTAGTTCCCCAACTAGGTATTGAACCTACACCCCCTGCACTGAAAGTGCAGAGTGTTAACCACTGGACCACCTGGAAGTCCCTGGATACCTACTTCTAAATGTCATCTCTTCAGAGAGGCTTTCCCCTGACCTCCTAATGATTATGAAATAGTCACTTATATACGTACATTCCAGCACATCACCTGTTTATTTCTTTACATAGCACTTGCTAATAAGTGATATTTTTCTAGTTTAGTCACATATTTGTTTATAGTTGCCACCAATTGGAATGTCAGTTCTCTGAGAATAGGGATATTGTCTGTTTTATTTACAGGACAGTGCCTGGCACATTGTAAGCACTCAGTGAATACTTGTTAAGAGAATGATAAAACAGCTTCATATGTCTTCAAGACCATCCTTGGTCTCTCCAGCATCATCTGCCATAGTGTACTCTCTACCTTGACCTCCCCAGCTCATCCCCTTCCCTAAAGGGGAAAGAAAAGTACACTTTGTTGCTGTAGGGACATTACATAGGCTGTTTAATCTGCCTAGAACATGCTTCCTTAAATGCCCTGCCATTGCTCGGGTATCTCCTATCGATCCTTGGCCATGGCCAAGGGGACTTGGCCATGAAGGGGGCATGAGTACCTAGGATCAAGGTTGAGGATCTGAATAGGTGGATTATTTGAGTGTTTGATGGCAGAATAGCTGAGAGTGGAGTGCAGTCCTAAGCAAGCAAGGAAGGAAGCAAAAGGCCTTAGGGATAATAAGATGAGGCAAGGATGAAGTTGCAAGCTGAATCATTAGGTGAAAAACTTAGAGAATCTGGATCATGGGTGGAGTGTAAGAAAGGACAGGGCAAGCAGTTCAGGATTAAAGCCATAAATAATCTTTGGGATTACTAAAATTATCTTCTAGCATTGTTACTTCTTTAGTGTAAAACCAGCTGTTGGATTATAGGAAGAATCAGGTAGTTAACACATAAAAGTTTGAACTAAATTTTGTATTGCTTTGTGTTTTATATACTATTTAAAGTCAAATCCCCAGAAATCCTATCTTATCTCACCCTGCCCCTGCTTTAATTTCTGCTCCCAGGAGCTTACCTTCCCTCCTTTTAAATGTATTAGGCTCAACTCACTCATATTTTTAATAAGTTTCCTGTACAGAAGACTTCAGCAATCTCAGTGCTCCCTTCTGGTAGGCTTAGGGTACTCCCTTCAGGTATGGTGAGCACTCCTTCAGGCTACTTCCTCCCTTCAAGTTAAGCATAGGAGTTCAGGACTTCCTGCCTAACCTGAATCTGTGGAATTTCTCTCTGAAGTTTGAGGAGGGACATGGGAGTGTAGAATATAGGGTGGGACTCCCTTGGTGAGGCCTAGTAAAGAGTAGTGAAAGGCTGGCTGGGTGTGCATGGATGGTAAGATCTGAAGGTTGAAGGCAGTGGGCTTCAAAGTTTCTTCCCTGGATTTGTCCTAGAGTTTATGGCAATGTTAGAGGGCTCTGATGTGCCAAGTAAGGAATCTTGGTGAGTAGGGCTAGTCATTACCCTTTAGAGGTGTTCTGTTTGTTTTTCTGTGTAGCCTGATGCTCTTCTACAGCCTGACCAATAGCTGGCATCGTGGTGGATGCTGAAGGGGAATCACTGGGATAGAAACAGTACTTACTGATTAGGGGTGTTGTCCCCTTTATGGTGGTTGAATGGAGTGATTGTATGCACATACATCCAAGGCCCAGGCAGCTGGTCTGTGTTAGATGAATCCTCTGCACTCCCCTCCTAGTGCTTCCTGGGAAAACCCAGCCTAAGGCAGCTGGAGATCATGGCCATCGTCAGTGATTGCCCCAAGAGTGCTACCTGTCTTTGACTCCTCTGCTCTCTAATCCCCATGCTCTGATGTCCTGCCTTCTATTTTCTGCTTTCAGTTCAGTTCAGTCGCTCAGTCGTGTCCGACTCTGCGACGCCATGAATCGCAGCACGCCATGTCTCCCTGTCCGTCACAAACTCGCGGAGTTTATTCAAACTCACGTCCATCGAGTTGGCGATGCCATCCAGCCATCTCATCCTCTGTCGTCCCCTTCTCCTCCTGCCCCCAATACCTCCCAGCATCAGGGTCTTTTCCATTGAGTCAACTTTTCGCATGAGATGACCCAAGTATTGGAGTTTCAGCTTCAGCATCAGTCCTTCCAAAGAACACCCAGGACTGATCTCCTTTAGGATGGACTGGTTGGATCTCCTTGCAGTCCAAGGGATTCTTAAGAGTCTTCTCCAACACCACTTTGGGGGCCTTCAAATTTCTTAAGCCCTTCTGACTCCTTTTTTACTTTATTTCCTGCCCAGCTCGAGTGTTGGCTGTATGTGGTCCCTTGGTTTTGACATTGCCAGTCAGCTTTCCTCCATTAGCCCTATTCCTAGAGCTACGGTTTTGAGGCTTTAATATATCAGAATTATCCATGGAGGCAAGTGTTGAGGAGTTGGATACTTACTTAAAATGCTGATTCCTGGGAGAATGGACACATGTATATGTATGGCTGAGTCACTCTCTTGTGCACCCGGAACTGTCACAACATTGTTAATCGGCTGGCTATACTCCAGTATAAAATAAAAAAGGCAAATTCCTGGTCTTTACTCCTGCTATCCTGATTAAATTGGTATGGGTGGTAACCAGGAATCTGCATTTTGATTGGCCTTTTAGGTGACTGACACCAGTCATCATCTACAGACCATATTTGGAGAAACTCTGACTTAGAGGACTCTTTTGACCACCTTCCCCTTACCCCTTCCCTAAAGGGGAAAGAAAAGGATTTGAACTCTTTACTTGGATCCTGAGGTCCCAGGAACCTTAGACTGTCACCTGTCATCCAGTGGGGACAGTGGATAACTGTCTCTGTGTACCTCATCATCTCGTTGCTGGTGGTAGGCACACATACCCAGTGAGGCAGACTCTACCTGGTAAAAGGGCCTTAATGACCTGGTAAACTGCAGGTCAGTAGCTCTGGAATATACTGGAGACTTAGGCTTTGGACTGAGAAAGCAGGATGGAACATAGAGTTTGAAGGCTGCCAACTGCACTTCAGATTTGCCTCTGGGATGCTTCTTTCTCTGTACACAGTGACCGTGCCCTAATGTAGGCTGTCTTTTGGTCTCCAAGCTGTTGTCACTCCCTCTTGCAGCCATCCTCTGAAAAGCTTCTACTGTCCTCCTATAAAACAACCCAGCCTTGTCTCTCCTTTTAAAATCCCTTGTTGCATTCGTGTTACCTATACAGTCAAGTCCAGATGTCTCAGGTTGGAATAAAGTCTTGCATTTTGACTCAAATTGTGGCCTACAAGGCCTAGTAAGATCTGGTCCCTCCCTGTATTTCAAGTCTCATTTCAAGCCCTTCTTCCCCTTACCTCCTTCATGCATCATCACCTGCTTTCAGTTCTCTGTCTTCAGGGCCTTTGCCTAGAAAACTGTTTACCCTGTTCTTCACCTCATTATCCTTTGCCTTTAAGTTTCAGTTGAGCATTATCTCATTTTGGAGGTCTTTTTTGGCCTCTCTATGTAAAGCAACACAACATTATTATTGCACCCTGTTTGCTTCCACTGGACCACTTATTGCTTTTTACTCGTTTTTCTTTCTTTCTTACTACACTGTAAGCTCCATGAGGGCAAGGACCTTCTTGCTCATGATTCTGTCTTCAGTGCATAGTGTGTAGAGGTACTCTATAAGGACTTGTTGACTAAATTGCCTTTCACCTTCTTATTAGTACCTGCGTTGGTACTTTGTGGCTCTGCACAGTTCTTACCCTTGGCATGTGTGTTATTACCTCTGCCAGAGGCACCCTTTCTCTCATTGACTGATCATTCCTTCTTGTTTACTGCTTCTCTGAGCAATTCCTGGACTTCCCCAGGCAGTTCTAATTCAATAGAGAAAGTACTTTGGTCCTCTTGAATGGATTTTTCACCCTGTATGATTTTCCTTATGTGGGAGATACATGGCATTGCCCTTGGTCTACAGATGACAAGCTAGAGGCTCTGAGAAGTGGATTAATTTGGAATAACCGAGATTCAAACCCTGTGAGTCTGTAGAGCCCTCAGTCATTCTGTCTCACTGTGCTTTCTCTAAAAGACACCAAATAGCAGACTCAGAGACTCTGAAGTGAAGGAGGTGTTTTTATTTTTTTATTTTAATTTTTTATTTAATTTTTAAAATACTTTTATTTATTTATTTGGCTGTGCTGGGTCTTAGTTGCAGCCTCAGGATCTTCCATATTCGTTGTGTCATATGGGATTTTTTTTTGTTACAGTGTGTGGGATCTCGTTCCCTGGTCAGGTGCTGAACCTGGACCTCCTGCATTGGGAGCTCGGAGTCTTACCCACTGGACCACCAGGGAAGTCCCAAAGGAGGTGTTTTCAGAAAAAATTACTTAAGTAATGAGTGTGTGTGTGTATGTATGTATGTATATTTTTAATTTTCTGATCATTAAACACAGTAAAGGGTAGAAGTAGTTTCCCCTTATCAGAGGTTTTGCTTTTTGCAGTTTCAGTTACTTCAAGTCTGAAAATATTAAATGGAAAATTCCAGGAATAAACAACTCATAAGTTTTTAGTTGCATGTTGTTCTGAGTAATGTGATGAAATCTTGTGCCATCCTTCTCCTTCCTGTCCAGGATGTGAATCACCCTTTAGTTCAGCATACCTACGCTGTGCATGCCATAGGAGAAAACATAGTATATATAGGGTTCGGTACTGTCCATGGTTCCAAGATTTGGAATGTATCCCACATGGATAAGGAAGGACTGCTGTATCATTGACAGACCATTTGTAAAGATAGGTGATAGAATGAAGGATGAACAAATTATTCAGAGGATGGTGTGTGTATTCCATTTGTTCATCAGTCATATCTTTGGTGATTCCTTGTGACAACCATAACATACAACCTAGTAGAGATGAGCCTAAGTGAAGCACTGTTAAATTCAAACTAAAGCACATGTCAGTTATCATTCATAGTTGGGTTTCCCAGGTGGCACTAGTAGTAAAGAACCTGATTGCCAGTGCAGGAGACGTAAGAGATGTGGGTTCAATCCCTGGGTTGGAAAGATCCCCTGGAGGAGGGAGTGGCAAGCCACTCCAGTATTCTTGCCCGGAGAATCCCGTGGACAGAGGAGCCTGGCGGGCTACAGTCCCTGGCGTCGTACAGTGTTGGACATGTCTGAAGCGACAGCACACAGCACAGTTTCTTGGAAGTATTATGAAGGGTGAAATCTGAACATTGTTGTTGAGGGGGAAAATGTGCAAAAACTGGTGTGCAAAGCCTTGTAACACATTATGATAAAAAATACCTTACTGTATGTTGATAAGGGATGTGGTGGATGGCACCATATTATGTAGCAGTTAGAAAGATATACCACCTTCTCACACACACACGTGCACACACAGACATACACAGGTATGGAGCAATCTCTGAGGTCTTGTTAAGAGAAAACTAAATCTAGCAAGATAAGAGTTTATGGCATGCTAGGTATTTGTATGAAAAAAGGAGAGGACTCTCTACTTGGTATAAACAGACTACCTCTGGAGGTTTGTTTCTGTGTTTTTTAATCTTACTGTGTTGCTGAAATTCTTAACCCCTATATACATTGCCTTTTTAAAAAAATGTGATAAAAACACATAAAATTTACTGTCTTATCTGTCTTAAACTTTACAGCAAAGAAATCCTTTTTTCTAGTGAATGATTTCCAATTTTATATCTTGGATTTTTGTATTTCAGATTTTTCTTGAAGTGAGACACATTTCTACTAAGAATAGGACAAAAAAAGAGGAGATTGTGCTCGAAATTGAAGATACCTTTGTGTACCTTTTGTCTAACATCATTTACCCCTCCATTTGTTTACTTGCACCACTCTTGCCCTGGAGATCCTAGTGCTCCTCCCCTCTTTGTTAAAGTGTAGTTGGTTTACAACATTATATAATGTCAGGTGTACAGCATAGTGATTCAGTATTTTTGCAAATTATACTCCATTTTAAGATAGCTATTATAATGGCTGTAATTCCTTGTGCCATGCACTGTATGCTTTTTACTTATCTATGCATAGTAGTTTGTAACCCCTAATTTGTCCCTCTCCTCTTTGGTAACCACTAGTTTGTCTTCTGTATCTGCCAGTCTGCTTCAGTTTTACATATACATTGGAGTTGCCTTTTTCAATGACAGGTTTCTTGTGTGTTGATTTTGTCTTTCCAAATAGAGTAAATTCTTGCAAGCAGGAGGCATGTCTTATGATTATATCCTATAGCAGTAAGCATGATAGAAGCTGCACAATAACTGCATATTCAGGAAAGACTAGAGAGAGGTAGATAAAGAGAGAGAGAGACTCTTCTGCTGAAGAGATGATTGCTTTGGTTTTTCTCTGATTCACCTTACACTCTTCACTAGTGAAGAATTTCTTCCACTTGCAGACTAAATGTGTTTAAGATTTGTGTGTGTGTTTGTGTGTGTGTGTTTGTGTGTGTGTGTGATGTTACCTTCTGAAACCCCAGGAGAGGGAGCAGAAGCTGGAATGGGGCCTTGAGGCTGTGGCCTGATAGTAGTAATATAGTGATTCTTCTGCGTTGTAGCCTGGAGGAGAGTCTCAGATTTTTACCCTCAACCTAATTTCAAGTGTGGATATTCAGCTGTCACCTGGGTAGTTGGACCTGTATGTCCCTTAAGTGTCTAAATTTAGTAGCATATAATAGGAATGTTGATAAAAGTAATTTGTCATTTTTGGTTTAAGTATATGAAAGCTCTTAACATAGGGCCTAGCATAGAGTAGGTATCCAAGAGGTGACAGATAGTGTTTGAGAAATATTTTGAAATAGTCAGATCTTTCCCTGGGTCCCCTATCTCTATTCATGTGCCTCCATGGTTACCCTCAGGCTAAAGAAATAGGGAATAGCAACATGGATTCCACCTTTAGGAAGTTGCCTGTTTCTTGTTTGTGGCTTTATGCTCAAACCAGAAGTATATTCTGCTTCCACATATTTGAGAGCAAAATATCTGGACCTATGGATATACTCGAAACTGCATCCCAGCTGAAAATGTTCCTATCACACTGGCATGGCTGGTCACCTCGGGCAGCTTTCTTGGTGGAGACCTGTCCTGAGAATCTCAGTGGGGAAGTCTTTATCTCTAGGGTGTCACGGCATAGCCAGGGTAGCTTGTTGGGTCCAGGCATGGAGGGAGGGATAAGTAGGGGGCAAAAAGGGCTCAGCTCTGTGTCATTTTCTGCTCCAAGGAAGATGTGGGCACTGGTATGCCAGGGGCAGTGTTCTGGCCTGCTGTGGCTTGTCACCGCCCTATGAATGAGTCAGTCTTGCTCTTGGCTGCCCTGCAAGGCATTTGGGGTATAGTAGGAGCTGGACTAGAGAATCTAAATCAGATAGACTTGCTTCAAATCCTAGAGATTTGCAGGGAGGAAATACACCTCCCGGGATGTTTCCCGTGGGCTGAGGTAGAGGAATCTGAATCTCTGGGGGTTTCCCTCCATCCGCGTTATGACCTCTCAGCTTTTCTTCATCTTAAGCTTTTATTCCTTTCACACTAACACTGTCCTGGCTTCTGGGAAGAGCAGGAGGACGGGGAGAGATAATGAACTTGTGGGGCTCTGTGGATCTGCTGTCCTTATAATCCTTTCTGGATCAAAGCGTAGGTGTGCAGAGGAGGGTGAATGAGTAGGTGGGAGAACAAACATATGCTGCCTGTACCACTTATCTGTCACTCAACCTAGACCCTTGCTTGTATTATCAACCTCTTTCTGTGTTGTTTTCTTTCCCATTTAGAGCATAACTATGTTGCCACATGTATTAATAATTTCACATGAATGGATCCATACCTTAATACTGTTTTTCTTCTTTAAAACTGTTCTGTAATCCTTTTCTCCTTTTTTCCCTAATTTCATTGAGATGTAATTGATAAATAACATTGTGTATGTTTAAGGTGTGCAGTGCGATGATTTGATATGATTACCACAATTTGGTTAACACATTCATTACCTTACATAGTTACCTATTTTTTGTGTATAGTGAGAATCTTTTTTTGTTGGATTGTGTGTTATAGACCTCTTTTCATGTCAGTAAGCATAGAATTAATGGCTGAATTATATTTCCACGTGTGGATATACCAAAATGCATATTACTTAGTATTTAATCTATTTATCTCATCTCTAATCAGCAGAGCCTTCCCTAATGCTCTTCAAGTTGTAACAATCCCCCTTCCTTTACCCTCTCCCTTCTCTCCTTTACTTTTCTTTATAGCGTTTAGCCCAACATGCTATACTACTTTTTTTTCTTGTTTATTGCCTAACACCCTTCATTAGAATGTAGGCTCCATGAAAATAGGGATTTTTTTTTTTTAATCTACTTTTTCTATACCTATAGCTTAGTACCAGCTCCAGGTATACAGGTGGTCCTCAATATTTGTTGAATGAATTTGTTGGATTTTTGGTATGCCCATTGAGGTTTTTATTTGTAATATTTGTGATATTATATACATTCTTTAGAAAATACTTTGGTACGTAATCTTTATATTCTTGTCTATGTATCTCCTTCGGATAAATTTCAAGAAATGGAATGACTGAGTTAAATGATACACACAGTTAAAATGTTGGTTCATGGAGCCAAACTACACTTAAGAATGTTAACACGAGCAGTGCATGGGATTGCCTGTTTCTCCATATCATCAGTAACTCTGGCTTGTGTGTTTTTTGCTTTCCTCACCTGACAGATGACATGTGGTCTTGTCACTGTAATGTGGTAGTTGAGGCTGTGACTCTGGAGCTAGCCTGATGGGGACTGAATTCTGACTCAGCCACTTCTTATATGACCTTGGGTAAGTCATTTAACTTCTCTATCCCCCTTTCATCTTTGGTAAAGTAGGGTTAATGATGGCACCTGTTTCATGAGAAATAAATCAGTTAGTCCAAGTAAAATGCTTTGAATAGTAACTGAGACATGGCAATAAATATGATTCAGTGTACATTTCTGTGAATATTAAAGATTAAACATCTTTTATAAATACAAATCCAGTATCTTTTGGGCAGATGTATATGTTTTTTAAATCACTCATTCACGTCATGTCCTTTGCACATTTTCCTACTAGTGTTTTTTTAAATAATTTGTAAGAGCTAAAGTGTTCACAGTTGTATATGGTGCAGATATTGTTCCCAGTTTGTCTTTCATTTTTCACCTTTGTGTATTTTTTATCTGTTTGTAAGAATTTGATGTTTTCAGGTAGTCAAAGATAATCTTTTCCCTTATAATATATTTGCTGCTAGACCAATGTTTAGAAAAGGCATTCTTTCCGACTTCAAAATTATGAAAACAGTTATTGTCTTTGAGTACTTTGTATGGATATATATTTTAAAATCTTTCAATCTTTGATCCGTCTGCAGTTTATTTTGATATGAAGATAGCAGTTGATCTGGCTCTGTTTTCTTTTCAGTAGTGTCCCAAACCCCTTTACTGAAGGAGTAAGAACAGGAGCCTTTTATCTATTCTCCCCTCCCCTAATTTGAAAGTAAGGTATCCTAGCTATAGCAAATAGCAAACCTCCATTTTATTTTGTTTTGTTTCAGCTCGTTTCACTTTGGTTCGTTGTATATCATTTCAGCCACACCACATGCCATGCATGGGATCTCAGTTCCCTGACCAGGGGTTGAAGCCATGCCCCTTGCAATAGAGGCACAGAGTCTTAAGCACTGGACTGCCAGGGAAGTTCCTGGATCTGCATTCCTCTGGGATGAATTTGCTGTATAAAGCAGTTTGGGATCAGAACTCGGTTGACTATGTGATGAAGCTGCTGGGCTCACTGGTGTAGCATCTCTCCTGGTTCTGGAAGCTCCTCCTAAGTGGATCCTTATTTGGAGACTGCTTTGATAGGGCTGTTGTTAATTTGGAATGATAAGTTCTATTCAAAAAACATGTAACTGTAGCAGGTGTTTCCTCCCTCCAGCCTAGGTATATTGATAGGGTATTAGTTGAGGAGCTGTTGAGTGGTAGTACACCCATCATGTTCTAGCTCTGTCCTCATCTGCTCTTTTTGGAACTCTCATCCCATCCAGTTTCTTGCCTCTGACTCAAAATGGAAGGAGGGTGATTCATACACAACAGAGCATCCACATATTTCATGGCAGCTACTATCTGCTGGAGATAATGACAAAAGGTAGCTAATTCATACATGGCCTATACCAGGAACTGCTCTAAGCACCTTAACATTTATAAATTCTTGATGTGGTAGGTGCTCTGTACTGGGTTGCATGGTGTTCCCCTAAAAATTGTATCCACCCAGAATGTGATTTTATTTGGAAATAGAGTCTTTGTAAGATATAATCAAGTTATGAAGCCATTCCTTGATTGGGCCATAATCCAGTGCCTGGTGTTAATACAGTAAGTGGGAGACAACACAGACAGAAGACAACCATGTTGAGATGTAGGCAGGGTTTACTGGCACCTATTGGAAGCCGGAAGAGGCAAGGAAGGATACTTCCCTAGGGCCTTTAGAGGGAGTGTGGCCCTGCTGACACCTATATTTTGGACTTCTAGCCTCTAGAACTGTGAGAGGATAAATTTGTATTGTTTAAAGCCACCCAGTTTGTAGTATTTGTTACGACAACTCTAGGAAACCAATGCATGCTCTTACTGTCATCTCTGTTTTCAGATAAGGAAGCTGAGGCCTGGAGAGGTCAAATACTTGGAAACTCTTTAGGCCACTGCTCTGATCCCTGGGCATTCACTGCATCTTTTGCTGTTGTTCTTATCAGCTCTGCACCTTCACTACAGCCTTCTGCTTATGGTAGTGCTGGGGCTGAGCTGCTCAGAGGGCTCCTTTCTGTAACATAGCAGGCTGCGGCATTTCCCCCTTCTCGCCCTCTTCCCACTGTAAAGCAGAAATGCATACCTCTCAGGAGGCTTTTGGTTGAAGCCTGATGGTTTCAGCAGGTCTCTTCCTGGCCATACCCCTGCAGGTGAAATCAGACTTTTCTTTTCATTTCCTTGCGATGTCAGGGAAGTATCAGTGACAGGTCAGGGGAGGGTCACCAAGCTTCTTCTGGCAAGTGTTTTTATGCTTCCCATTTGTGGCCTGCTGTATTTCCTAGAATTCCTGCCAGTAGACAGCTCAAGTCTTGTTTTTCTTTGGCACTTTCAGGATCTCACACATAGTTTACATGCCACGTTTCACAGTCTATGGCCATGAGCAGAGAAGGAGCAACTTCTTGGTAGCACTGTGAGGACCCTGGTCACTTGTTCTTGATTAACTCGACCCACTGCAGTGGCTATCTGCCTTGATAAAAGGAATGGGAGGATAAGGGCATTGTTTGACCCAGCTCATCTCCCTGAACAGCACCTCGTCTGCCGTGGTCTCTTCTGCCGGCATCCCAGAAGAGGTTTCCTCCCTTTGTCCCAGTGCTGGCCACAGAATCCTGCCTGTTTTCTTGTATAGACCTTTTCCTTTGGATCCTAATCTTATTCTTATTCTCAGCTCCTCTTACTAGACTGTGTATCTGTTTTGTTTGCTGCTGTATCCCAGGACTGAGTAAAGACTTGGCACTTATTAGCCCATCAAGAAATATTTATTGAATGAAGGAGTGAATATTGACCACAGAGTTTTGGAATCCTGCTTTTTCTTGCTTCATACTGAAGCCAGGCACCGGATTTAGAACTTTAGAGGTCTAAGCAATGGGAAGATTATAGTTGTTACTGTTGTTGTTGTTCAGTTGCTAAGTCATGTCTGATTCTTTGGGACCCCATGGACTGCAGCATGCCAGTCTTCCCTGTCTTTGCACTTTCTCTTGGAGTTTGCTCAGATTCATGTTCATTGGAAGATTATGTTCCTTATAATTTCAGCCCTGAGTATATATTTCAGAAACAGTATTAAGCACAAAATAAGCATAAGGAAGTTTAGCAAAGTATAAGGGAACTCCAGCAAAATTTTGATATTTACCATAATGACTACCTGGATGAATAGAAAATAATTTAAAACATTTCGCTATTGTTGTTTCTGCTTTCCCAGTTCCCTGAGCATGTGCTGTCAGGTAATACTGCCTGAACCAGCCCTTCCCTGGCCTTGAATTTCACATTCATTTCCTCATAATTCCATCTGCTGAACCTGCCAGCCAGCCCTTTCCATCACCCACTGAGAGTCCAGCCTGAGCTAGTGCTCTGGGTTCCCTGGGGCCTTGCCAAGAAAGTCACATAGAACGTGTACACTGCTGCAGGGCTCCTCACAGTGAGAATTTCCATGCTGAATTGGGATTTAGAGTCAGCATAGCATTTTAAAAGTTCTATTTATTTTATTTTTGGTTGCACTGGGTCTTTGTTGCTGCACATGGGCTTTCTTTAGTTGTGGTGAGTGGGCTGTCTCTTTGTTGCAGTGCCTGGGCTTCTCGGGGTGGTGGTCTCTCTTTGTGTGGAGCACAGGCTCTAGGGTGCAAGGGCTTTAGTAGTTGCGGGCTCAGTAGTTGTGGTTCACAGGCCTTAGAGTGCATGGGTTTCAGTAGTTGTGGCTTGCAGGCTCTAGAGCGATGGCTCAGAAGGTGTGGTCCACAGGCTTCGTTGCTCTGTGGCATGTAGAATTTTCCCAGACCAGGGATTGAACTCATGTCCCCTGCATTGGCAGGCAGATTCTTATCCATTGCACTATCAGGGAAGTCCTTAGCTTAGCATTCTGTGCCAAGTGATTACACTTAGACTGTTTTTCATTGTAGTAAATTAGAAATATCAATAACCTCAGATATGCAGATGACACCACCCTTATGGCAGAAAGTGAAGAAGAACTAAAGAACCTCTTGATGAAAGTGAAAGAGGAGAGTGAAAAAGTTGGCTTAAAGCTCCACATTCAGAAAACTAAGATCATGGCATCCACTCCCATCACTTTATGGCAGATAGATGGGTAAACAGTGGAAACAGTGGCTGACTTTATTTTTCTGGGCTCCAAAATCACTGCAGATGGTGACTGCAGCCATGAAATTAAAAGACGCTTACTCCTTGGAAGGAAAGTTATGACCAACCTAGAGAGCATATTAAAAAGCAGAGACATGACTTTGTCCACAAGGTCTGTCTAGTCAAGGCTATGGTTTTTCCAGTGGTCATGTATGGATGTGAGAGTTGGACTATAAAGAAAGCTGAGCGCCGAAGAATTGATGCTTTTGAACTGTGGTGTTGGAGAAGACTCTTGAGAGTCCCTTGGACTGCAAGGAGATCCAACCAGTCCATCCTAAAAGGAGATCAGTCCTGGATGTTCATTGGAAGGACTGATGTTGTAGCTGAAACTCCAATACTTTGGCCACCTGATAGAAGAGCTGACTCATTGGAAAAGACCCTGATGCTGGGAAAGATTGAGGGCAGGAAGAGAAGGGGACGACAGAGGATGAGATGGCTGGATGGCATCATCGACTCGATGGACATGGGTTTGGGTGGGCTCTGGGAATTGGTGATGGACAGGGAGGCCTGGCGTGCTGTGGTTCATGGGGTTGCAAGGAGTCAGACACGACTGAATGACTGAACTGAACTGAAATCTGTAATAAATGAAATGTAATCTGCTTTCATGATTCTGGATGTAGAAAGTCCGGAAATTTCCCTTTGTTCTTCCTTCCTAGATCACTGAGAAAGAAGTCAAAATGCAGGCCCACCTTGCCCCTATATTAATATGGGCCTTGTTGAGACCATTTGGAAGTGGAGCTCAGGCCTCAAATAGGCTGTTTCAAGGCTATAAATGTAATCACATCCTTTTACTGCTTGATTCTGTAGAGTTTAAAATAGCGTTGGAAACCTCCTAGGAAAAAAAGCTCCTCCGTAACTTCTTGGCTAAGGAAGTAGTATGTGCTGGCCAGAGCAGAAGGAGTAGCCAGGGCTCCCAAGTTCTATTCTGGACCTGTTGATGTGAGGTGTGACGTTCAGCAATCTGAGATGGTGTTCTGTAGCTCTAAGGTTTCTCATGCTTAGCACAGAGTTTGTGCTTTCAGGGAAAGAGGCCAACACACTGGTTTCCTGTCCTCTAGGAGAGTCTCATTATTAGAAGTCCTCCCTTTCATTTGAATTTCCATGTCCCTACTTTTTTTTAAATGAAGAAACATCCCCCAGAGAGTTAATATAGGAACCCCAGCAGTTTCATCCATGTTTTACTTGACTTCATTTTATCAGAATTGCTTTCCTTTTAGCAGTGTGATTTAGATCAGCTCTTGTGAGGAATGGAAACTTTGATGGGGTTTAGGAAAAGGAAGGGAAAGTTTGTGTGGGGCACACACCTTGGACAACCAGAAAGGAACATGAAGGGACCAGGTATGTACTGAGCCAGATTGGGAAGAACAAACGTATCTCTGGAGAGCCAGATGTAAATTAGATGTTTTTGTGTATTTTCTCATTTAGTTATCATAATGCAAATCAGTGAAATATTATCTCCATTTTTGCACATGGGCAAACTGAAAGTCAAAGAAGTTAGGTAACTTGCCCAAGGTCAGACAGCTAATAAAAGGCTGAGTTAGGATTTATTCTCCTCAGGTCTGTCCAGTTCCAAAGCCCACACTGTTTTCATAGAGCTCTTCTGTCTCTGACAAGGTTTGAGAAAGGAGGGTGGGGAAAGAAGAAAAGATGGGGAGATGCCACCTTTCTTTACATCACAGTTCTGCCTGTTTAGACATGTTTAGCCAGAGCACCCTGTTTGTAGAATAGGACTAGGTTCTGTATGTAGATATGCTGCAGCAACTTATGTGGGAAAATCACCAGTTGACTATAGAGAAGGATTAAAAAAAGCCTTTGTTCTTTACGTTTAGGTCTTCATTGTAGTGTAACTTACACTGTCAAAACACCACTGGTAACTCTGGTGTACAGTTTAAGAGGGCCTTCCTATCATCCAAATAAAATCTGTTGATGTGTTCTAGGGAATAAGCCATGATGGCGGCAGAGATGAGGGTGTGGTGTGGCCTTACTGCATGTATTGGGAGTTGGTGGCACGTGTTACATGACTATTACAGTGAATTATTACTGAATAAACAAGAGGTGTCTCTCTTTTGCCTTTCCAAGGGAGACCAGATGGCGGTGAGTGTTGGCCCAGATCCAGGGGAGCCTGGCCTCTGGGCTGGCAGAGGAGACAGCTTTAGTGTCAGGTGATGAAATAAGAAGAGACAGGGCTGGTCTGTCAAGTGATAAAATTTCAGGGGGCACCAAGAATACATCTTGCCCCTCAAAGACTTTTCTCAACTATTTGTTATTGCTTAGAATTCTACCAGTGACATTTTTTTCCCTTTGATGTAAGCTTTTTGAGATCCTATTAAAAATGAAAAGACTCCAGGAAAGGGTTTGATTATGAAACATCTTGGTCATGTAAGTGGAAGTATGAATGAGTTCTTAAGATTGATTTCTGAGAACTAGACTAAGGCAGGGGCAGAAGGGAGAAAGCATTGTGCCCCTAGTCATAGTGATAGGAAGGATTCACCATTGAGATTGAGATTAAGGCCCTGAAAGGAGAAGTTGGGTCCCCAAGAACCATTTTGTGTTCTTTACAGTTTTGCCTGAGGAAAGACAAGATGCTGAGAGTGGTGAGAATGGAGGCTCTTGTGCTCAAGGAGGGGCTGGGTTTGAGCTTTCCCCACCAGTATGCTGGCTGTGCAGTCATGGTGTTGTCTGGAGAACAGCTGACGAGCAGAATGTGACAAGGAGTGTAGGGCCTTTGAGTCTGTGGTTTTCTCTGATGTCCTCAGACATGGCCATCACAGATCTTAGGAAGCAGGAAGCAGCTTCCCAGAAATGGTGTAAATTGGTGGCGCAAAAGAAGCCACTGATGATGACATGGGTAGGGCGCTTCCTCTGTGGCCGCTGGTCATAGACAGCTTCTGGTCTTGATTTCCCAATGAGCTGTGCTGAGATCGGGCTTTACCAGGAAGTAAAATAAGCCACGTCTAAAGCAGTGACAAAGCATTTGGGGTGTCAATACAAAGGTGCAGTTCCCCCTTGTTCACTGATTTGTGGAGCCAAAATAACTAAATCAGAGATGCCAGCATAGCACCTATGAGTCACATCTTTAACTGTTTTGGATTGAATTCACTCCTGGTTGACTGTTCATTTTTCATTTACCATTTACAAAGGTTCTCAAAATGCCTTTGTGATTGGAATCCACACATCCCAGGGAGTCCTTGACAGACAGCTCAAATCTCAGTGCTTTTCTCAACTCTTCACAATTGAATTCATGGATGCCATTCACTCTCAGGCTTCACCTTTACTCTGTCCACATTTCTACCCACATTTCCAGAGCATTTTCTTTGGATTAGACTTTTGGCTTCATTCAGGCCTCTGAGGTTCTTACTTCTTTTGGCACATTTCCCTAGAGGACCACCTACAGAGTAGTCTCCACCCTTCACCTTCTAAAGTTTGATATAGTATGGATCATGTTCCTTACTGGAATCAGCACAACTTTTTGGAAATTTCTGGTTATATCACACGTCTACCTCTCTCTCCAACCACCTCAGCCTCACATGCAAGATCCAGTCGTGTAGTTGGATCTGCCGACCTTGAAAATTTTGAAGCCAGTGCCCCCCTAGGGAGGGACTCCTGGGCATATGCCCTGAGTGACAGGTCTGGTCTACTAGTCTCTGCCTCTCTTCCGTTTGACCTGTATTTTGGCTTTTCCCCGGAGGAGCCCCTAGCCCTGTCCAGGACTATAACGCAGGGACTGTGGCCTTTGCTTTCCAGCCTCTTTCAGTCCAGGTCCCTTCTCCTTTTGTTACGGGTAGGCTTTGGCAGGTAGAGTTCTGCCCATGCACTGATCTCCTCGTGTTGACTACTCTGAACTTTGTCTGCTGCTCTTTGGGCTGATTGGACGTCTTGCTGGTCTGTTTAGCTGTGCTTTTGGAACTAAGCTCTTAGGCGTGGCCAAGCCCTTGTCCTGAGTTTCATGTTAGCTCTCCACCTGCCTCTGCCTCAGGAAGAGCTTTTAATATGCATTTATAAAGCTCAAAAAGGGAGATAGAGAATACAGCATTTTCTAGACTGACTTAACTAAAGAACCTTTTTTTTTCTTTGACTGAAGGAATGTTTGTTAAAATCTGGCAGAATGTGGTGGTTGGTGGGGCACAGTTTCGGAAAGCACAAGGCTTTATCCCAAACCAGTGGATGTCAAATGAAGGAATTCTAGGTGAAGGTAATGTGACAATGAGAAAAATTCTCTTGGGTAGGGAAGCCTCTCCTGGGGCTCCTCGTTCAACAGATGTCCTCTGAGTACCTGCTACTCATCCGTCTCTCTGCTGGAATCACATCATGTGTTTGATTGCTTACTGTGTGTCTGCATAAGGCCAGCTCTGATCTGGAGTGGAGCCCCAGGTGGAGAAGAAGGTAGGGATGCTACATTATTTCTCCCACTTTTACATCCTCTTCTCCTTTCCTCCAGTTGAAATGGGTGATGCCATCATGGCCACAGAAACCATTGGCTTCTAGATCCAAAGAAGGAGGGCTTCTTTGAGGCTTTTTCCCTGGCTTTGACCTCTTCCGGGATTTCTGTAGCACTTTTGAGCACCCCATCCCTCCCACTCTGGGACTAGTTCATCTCTGCACTTGTCTCCAGTCTCACTGCTAGTTCAGGATTTTACTTTACATATGGGCATCAGTGCTAAGTGGGACGGAGCTCATTCTTATGGAATGGATATGACATTATAAATTTTCTACTTTGCCTGTGAAATCCCTCTTCTTTTATAGCTCATGGGCAGTCCAGACTACAATAATTTTTTTCACCCCTTCAGTGAAGATAAACCCATGTTCTGGGCAGGGCAGTCTTGCAGGTGAAGACTCATTTAAATCTGCTAGGGTGGGTGACTGAGTGCAAAGGACATAGCTGGAAAGGGAAGCCAGTTACTCCCTCTGAATATTATTCTCAGCCAGGATAGGAAAAGACCACTTGAAGCAGATAGAAGTCACTAAGACTCCTGATTCAGGCCTTTTGAGACCCTGGTATATATGTCTTTACTGTCATCAGTGAGATCTTTGGTTGGCTGGCCTTATTGACTCACTTGGCTGAGCTAATCATAAACTAGATGGAAAGGCTCAGTGTTGAACCTTCCCTTAAGTTTCGTGTTCTCTGAACAGCAACAGATAGTATCCTCCACCCACAAAGCCCCACCTTAGAGGCCTTGAAGGCCTGTTGTCACTTGTCCATTTCTGCCACGTCCTATGAAAGACCTTGGTTTTAACTGTGAAGATCAGGGAGTGAGTTCACTTGCAGGAAGGGGGAAAGGGCTTGTAATGGACATTTAGAGATCTTAAATAGAGTCAGTCATTCGGTCAGTCTGTCAGTTCAGTTCAGTTCAGTCACTCAGTCGTGTCCGACTCTTTGCAACCCCATGTATTGCAGCATGCCAGGCCTCCCTGTCCATCACCAACTCCCGGAGTTTACCCAAACTCATGTCCATCGAGTCGGTGATGCCATCCAGCCATCTCATCCTCTGTCATCCCCTTCTCCTCCTGCCCTCAAACCCTCCCAGCATCAGGGTCTTCTCCAATGAGTCAGCTCTTTGCATGAGGTGGCCAAAGTATTGGAGTTTCAGCTTCAGCATCAGTCCTTCCAATGAACATCCAGGACTGATCTCCTTTAGGATGGACTGGTTGGATCTCCTTGCAGTCCAAGGGACTCTCAAGAGCTTCTCCAACACCACAGTTCAAAAGCATCAATTCTTCAGCGTTCAGCTTTGTTCACAGTCCAGCTCTCACATCCATACATGACCACTGGAAAAACCATAGCCTTGACTAGACGAACCTTTGCTGGCAAAGTAATGTCTCTGCTTTTTAATATGCTCTCTAGGTTGGTCATAACTTTCCTTCCAAGGAGTAAGCGTCTTTTAATTTCATGGCTGCAGTCAGCATCTGCAGTGATTTTGGAGCCCAGAAAAATAAAGTCAGCCACTGTTTTCCCATCTATTTCCCCATCTATTTCCCATGAAGTGATGGGAGTGGATGCCATGATCTTAGTTTTCTGAATGTTGAGCTTTAAGCCAACTTTTTCACTCTCTTTCACTTTCATCAAGAGGCTTCTTAGTTCCTCTTCACTTTCTGCCATAAGGGTGGTGTCATCTGCATATCTGAGGTTATTGATATTTCTCCCCACATCTTGATTCCAGCTTGTGCTTCTTCCAGCCCAGCATTTCTTATGATGTACTCTGCATATAAGTTAAATAAGCAGGGTGACAATATACTGCCTTGACGTACTCCTTTTCCTATTTGGAACCAGTCTGTTGTTCCATGTCCAGTTGTAACTGTTGCTTCCTGACCTCCATATAGGTCAGTCTATAGGTATTTATAGATATTAGTTGGTCTGTAATTGCAGAAGGCTTACTTTCCCCAACTAGTCTTTCCTGTGATGAAGACATTTCCTAAGATTGTTTCCTTGGTCCCTTTCTCTGTTCCCTTCTTAAACCATCCCTGGTTGATGTCATCTATGCTTATCAAAAACTTTCAGATCTCTTATCTCCAACAGAAGTCTCTTTTCTTAGTTCCTGACTCATGATGACCAAACACTGTTGATACCATAACCTGGATGGCTCTTAGGCTTTTTAAACTCTACATGTCCCAAGCCAAATTACATTGTTTATCAAAGCATCCTCTTTTACCTATTCCCTCATTTCTTCTTATGCCTATTCCTTTTCCTTTGTTCCTTGATTTAGGAGCATTGCCATCCAGGGTGATGAGTAAACTTGCTTCTGAATCATTGTTTTGTGCTGTTCCCCCACCAGGAATTTAATAGGCTCTGAGTATCATGTAAGATGTTTAGGATGTGTCTAGATGGTTTGTTTATTTTTTCTTTTCCTTTTCTTAAGTTTCTTGTCTGCAAGACATGTATAGTTGAATTCCATAGAGAAGTTAACAGAAAAAATAATTAAAGGTTAATGTGAGGTTTAGATTTGAAGTAAAATGGAAGCTCTGGAAAGGAAGCATCCAAGGGCTACAAACCTTTGAGAGGAGGCTTCGTGGAAGAGGTGAGAGTTAACTAAGGATACCTGAGGTGGGATAGGGACTGGAATACCTCTTTAGAAGCGCGTGCAATGGTGAAGGGATGTGGCTTGTTTCTTGTGCAGGTTGAGTAATCATCACCTCCCCCATGAGCTGCTTCTGCTCGGCACTAATATACCTTGTGCAGTTTGATTCTGTTTGAAAGGTTCTGAGGACTTGAGTATCCTAGTGTAATCTGTTAGTTAGCCTGGAACTGTCTTTTCCTTTAAAATTTTGGCTCAAAGCGTTGTCCTGCAACTTGTGGGAACTCTGATTCCTTCACCCAGAATTCACCATGTTCCTGGGAACTCTTGTATTTATGGTCACTCTGATTTTGAGTTCTTGCTTCCATTAAATTCGTTCAGATTGTAGATGGTCTTAGTGTCTCAAGTTGCTGTTCCTGTTTTCCATCCACATTGACTCAGATGGTAGAACTCAGATATTTCCCAGCTCAAAGCCTTTGTTTGTGTGTGTAGCAGACTTTGTTAAAGTTTGGCGTAGTGGAGAGTATTTTACGTTGCCCCAAAGTAAGCAACTTGAATTCTAATACTGGCTCTCCCTGTCCCTTAAAGTGTTTTGTCCACCTTTGCATTAAAGATCCATCACTATTACTGTATGTGGCCTTGGTGTCTCTTACAATCTTCTCTCTCTTCCCTTTGCAAACTGTCCTTACTGTTACTACTAAGCACTGCAGATACTTATTACTCCTATTATACAAAGCATTTGAACTCTTAATTCTCCCTCCCAAATTCACCTCATATAGCCAAGATCCACTAAAGGACTCCACTGAATAAAAAGCTCATCTACTTAGCCACACAAAGGATTTGTAGAACCTCTTACATGTACATTATCTTCTCTCTTTTGGAAGTATTTCTTGTTTTAAATAGCATTTACTACTTCTTAACCCAGAAATGGTTTTGCTTTGAAGGATCTGTGCAGAGGAGGTGTAAGAGAAAAGGGCAACAATGTGAATATAAGCAGGAACCTACATAAAACCTGTTGTGGGCAATGAAAGAACTTGTCTAACTGGAAAGAAGAATTCTTGTTAGGGAGCAGTGCTCAGCATAGATTAGGAAGTCCAGAAATGGACCTATGTTCAGTGGGAAAGGATAGTGTTTAGGACAAATATCTAATCATTTAAAAGAAAATGTCTGTCACCTTCTTCTAAAATAAATTCTAGATAAAGACTTTTATTTATTTTTATTTCTTGTTATTGAGTTGGCCAAAAAGTTTGTTCATAAACCCAAAAGAACTTTTTGGCCAACCTGATAATTATTTTTAAAAGTAACTTTTATTGGAGTATAGTTGATTTGCAGTGTTGTGTTAATCTAAAGATTTTTACATAAAGTGTTAAGTGTACTTGAAAATAGTTTTTTTAGTGTGGTACCAAAAGCAGAAACCATAAAGGAAAAAATGTGGTGGATTAGTTTTTTAAAAAATTACAACAAAACACCATAAGTAAAATAAAAAGTAGATGTCAATTGGTTAAAAAGAGTTTTCAGCATATCTCTAATGTGTGCAAAATTCTTAATTTGTAAACTCTTATAAATTAATAGGAAAAAAACAAGAAAGTGAGAAAAGTCATAGAAAAATAAGTATAAGTGGTTAATAAAGAATATAGAAAAACGCTCTTTCATTTATAATCCAGAGAACACAAACGGTAATGAGGTATCATTTTTCAATATCAGGCTATATTTAGACTGATACATTTAAAAGGGAGAAAATATTTATTGCTGGTGAGGGCTGGAGGAAAGAAGAACTTATACTCTGTTGCTGGGAATGAATATTAATACATTTTCTCTAAAGATAGTTTGGTGACATGTATCAGATTTAAGGTACACATGGTCTTAAACTAGCAATTCAACTTCTAGGTATTCATCCCAGTGGTAAATGTACAGAGATACATACTTGAGGATATTTACTATTATAGAGTTTATAAAGCAATCAAAATAGCCATTGGTAAGGGACTGGTCAAATCAATTGTGGTATGTCCATACAATGATACATGAAGTAAATCTTTAATTATTGACACAGAAAGATGGCTGTAACAGATGCATGAAAAAATATATAGCATATGAACCTATTTCAGTTGAGATATAGCCATAATTAGGTAGATATATTTTAAAAATTATGCAACACATTAACAGAAATTATCTTTTGTGATTCAGAAAAAAAATAGCCACTTTTTTTTTTTCTTTTTTTTTTTTGTTTTGGGTGCACCGTTCCTGGAAGTACTGCAATACCAGCTCGATGCGTGGAGTGGACGGAGCAAGCTCCTATTCCAACTCCCAGCTCCAAAAATCCATTTAATATATTGTCCTCGGACAGAGGACGTATCAGATATTAAACTGATAAGAACAGATACTACACTTGATCTTAGCCAAAAGGCCGAGAAGCGATAAAAAAATAGCCACTTTAAAAAAAATAGGAAATAATGAGTTGAGAGAGTAGCATTGAAACATATACATTACCGTATGTAAAATAGGTAACTAGTGGTAAGCTACAGTATAACACAGGGAACTCAACCTGGCTCTGTGACAGCCTAGAGGGTGGGGTGGGAGGGTGGGGGGAGGTTCAGAAGAGAGGGGACATAAGTATATTTATGGCTGATTCATGTTGTTTTATGGCAGAGACCAATACAACATTGTAAAGCAGTTATCCTCCAATTAAAAATAAATTTTAAAAATAGAACAATTATAACAATATCTGAAATTAAATAAATAGTAAATAGATTCTAACGAGGGTGATGGATGGGCTGAATCCAGGCAATTTTTTTTTTAAAAACCTTGTTGAGCTAGGTAATGAATAGTGGTGATAAAAGAAAGTTTTATAGCGTGAATGTATGAAATGAATGAAGTGAAAAATTAGGTTAGGGAAACAAGTTAGGAAGCTATAGTGGCCGTGCAGGCCTGAAATATGAAATAATAAGGCATCAACTGGGGTAAGCAGTAGGATTATAAGGAAAAGAACTAATCTGAAGGGCCCTTCATAGAAGAAACCACTGATCTGATCATCTCTCAGGCAGGAAGAGGATAAAGAGGAAAAAATAAGTCACTGATAATGCCAAGGTGTCTGTCTACCCTGTGAAGTTGGACAACTACTCGTCGTGACAGATATAGGGGTAACTGGAAAGGAGAAGCACTCTTTCTAGAAGAGGAGACAAACTTGTTTCTTGGGGTTGAACTTGAAGGGCTAGAGGTACATCTGAAAGGAAATGTTCTTTAGGCTGGGGATTCCCATTTAAAGAAAAAGTTACATGTACAAAGAGAGGTAATAGGTGAAAGTGGGGGCTCTAAATTTGATGTCCTTGAAATTCTCAGGGATGGGGTGGGTCATACTTGGTTCTCCCTTTGCTGTTAGCGGTCTTGACAGACTCGGGAGAGGAATGTGGCGTTGGTCTCATTTGGAACCTGAGAGCAGATCTTGAGGAGAGGTAGGATTGGGCAGTCATCATCATTATTTTAAAACCTCTCTGCCGTTTACAAAGGCCATTATGTACAGCAGTTTATTTAACACAATCCTGTATACTATGTGGTTTTTTTTTTTACTCCTCTATAGAACTGAAGTTCAGTTAGTAAAATTAGGACTCAAACTAAGGTATGCATGTGTGCTCAGACACTTTAGTTGTGTCTGACTCTTTGTGACCTTATGGCTCCTCCTTTCTGTCAGGCTCCTCTGGCATGGGGATTCTCCAGGCAGGAATACTGGAGTGGGTTCCTATACCCTCCTTCAGAAGATCTTCCTGACCTTGGGGTTGAACCCATGTCTCTTATTTCTCTTGCATTGGCAAACAGGTTCTTTATCACTGGCACCACCTGTAAAGCCCAAACTAAGGTAAGTGAAGTGAAATTCGCTCAGATGTGTCCAACTCTTTGCGACCCCATGGACGTATAGTCCATGAAATTCTCCAGGCCAGAGTCCTGGAGTGGGTAGCCTTTCCCATCTCCATGGGATCTTGCCAACCTAGGGATCGAACCCAGCTCTCCCGCATTGCAGGTTGATTTTTTACCAACTGAGCTATCATTGAAGCCCAAAGATCTAGTATGTGTTTGCTCACTCATATCTGACTCTTTGCAACCTTTGGATGTAGTCAGCCAGGCTCCTCTTAACCGTGGGATTTTTCAGGCAAGAATACTGGAGTGGGTTGCCATTTCCTCCTCCAGGGGATCTTCCTGACTCAGGGATCAAACCTGCATCTCCTGTGTCTCCTGCATTGCAGGCAGATTCTTTACCCACTGAGCCATAGGATACAGGCCTCAAATTCTGTTTTTCATGTCTTCACTCTCTGTCACTTAGAGATGAATTTTCCAAGGAGGGAAAAACTAGCGCAAAAGCTGTGGCCTGGATATAGCGGTACCTACAATTAAGAGGTGGGAGGAAGCTGAAAGCCAGGGAAGACACTGTGGCACTCACAGTCACTGCCCTGTCCCCTATCCCTTGTAGGCCCTGACATTCCTCTAACCAGAGAATGCTGAATGTTCCATTGAGTTCAAGGGGGAAAAGTCCTAATTATTCATAAATAGCTTGAAGTATTTTAAGTAAGGTTGGAAAGTTTGGTTACAGCAGAGTTTGTGTGGTAACTTGGTAGTTCATGAGAGTCTGGCTTCATTCTTTTGAGAGCATTACAATAAAAGCGTAATACTTAGACCCATGAAGGAAGGGCTTAACTAATTACATGAAAAAAAGGGTTTCTTTGTGTGTGTGTGACGTCATTAGGTTTGTTTACTTTTGGAATGACATGGTAGCTTACTTGTGTATGCACTAGCTGGTAGAGAGCCAGAGAAGACTGGCTTCAATGAGTAGAAAATCAGACATCTCTTAAGTCACTTCAGTTTCCCAATTGACAGTCATATTTATGGGATGAAATTGTTTAACTAAGTGGTCCTGATAGCACAGACACAAAAAGCAGTTGTCTCCTGTCAGAAGTTCTGTGTCACCAGGGTCCACTTTAGAGATGTTATTGGGCAGTTGACAGACTGCTGTCTGCTAAGAGTCCTGTAGGGCATCCTTGCAACTGAGTGCTTGGAGCATAGTGGGCAGTCATAGTGCTTGGAAACAGTGGGTGACTGAGTGGGTGAGTGAGTGAGAGAGCGACCATGTGAAGGACTGAAGGAATCTTTCACCCAAGGCATGCTGAGTTGTATAAAGTATTCTTCCCACAGCCTCCCATTATTACTTGGCTAGGTGGTTTGGGAATAAGTCTTAAGACTCAAGATTTTGTAGCAGGGAGGGAAGAAGTGGCACCATGGGAAGTTTCTGCTCTGAGCTGGTGTCTCCACAGAGAGGGGACATTTCCAAAGCCAGTGTGCTAGTGTGACTTGAGTCACAGTCACATGATCTCTCCTCCTAAAGAAAATCAGGCTGCTGAGATGGTCTGTGGAGCAAGTGAGAGGCCGACGGAGGTAGGAGAGTTCCTGTTGGCAACCTGGATCTTTCTCAAAGAAGGCAGCTACTTTGTAAGTCGTCTGTAGGAGGCTCTCCACCATCCTTCCTCCTCACTGCTTGGATTCTAAATCAGGAGCCTTTCAGGCTCATCCCTGGTTTTTGCTTACCCAGCCTGGCCCTGCCCTCTGGCTGTGTGCTCCTGGTGATTTTTAGCCTGGCTGGAAATTATGCCCTCTACAAGGTTAAAGCAAATTGGGAGGTTCTGGCTCTGGCTCCAGGGGGGCTGGGGCCTGTCACCTGGCCCTGTCCTGTGTTTCCTGGCATGCTTTCCTGGCCACCTTTTTACCTTTACACAGTCCTCCAAGCCCCTATTTCTGCCTGGGTGAGGATTAAAGCCTGGCTTCTTCAGAGGAACTGTGGGCGCAAGAATGTCAGTTCTTTAGAAGTATCTGATGCCAGTCCCTGTGTTGTGATTTAGGAGAATTACCAATTTCATACAGATGCTATCATGTTGAGGGTGGTTGGGAGACAAGGACATGGAGATTTTTCATATTCACAAAAGGATTTACCACTGTTTTTTTTTTTTTTTTTAAGCATTAAACCTGCTTTTCAAAATCAGATTTAATTTTCATGCTTTAAATAATGTGCAGTTATTTGCATCAGAAAAAAACTTTGGAGATTTTCTAGACAAATTTCCTTGTTTCAGAAATGAACAAAACTACGGGAGGTCTAGGAATGGTGAAGTGGCGCCTGTGCTTTTGAGTGCTCAGATTATGTGAAAGGAATTGAAGCAGACACTGCGCGAGGGGAAGTCTCAGTCCCTCCTTGAGGAGCATCTCTTGGGCCATTTTTCAGGTAAGGGAGGGAAAAATGTGTTCCTTCCCCTGGAATGCTCTGCTCACATCCCTCAGATTGGGTAATTCCTGCCCCCATTGACTTTTACCTTAGTCTTTTCAGTCTGAACACCAAATGACACGGTAATGTCTTAGTATTTTCTTAAGGCGGGTTTAAATAAGTAAAAACCTTTATTACAGGTTGTGAATGACTGAATGCAACTTTACTAAGTTAGCAAAATGTCATGGAGGATCTTCACAGATCCTGAGTTAATTGGTTGGGTAGATTGATTTATTAAAGTTATCCAGTCTGTAATAGGTACTTGTAAAGTCTATGCATTTATCAATTACTTATTAACTGTAGAGTTATGTGATAATTTGATATAAAGTGATAGGGTATGACAGGTATAAGACTAATGCTGTGGGAACTCAGAGAGGAAAGATTATTTTTAGCTTTTGGATCTAGAGAATCAGGGAAGTTTTGTGAAAACCGGTTTGTCTAACACTTGAAACAAACTTGCTTGTACCCTAGTCAGAGGTGGTGTTGATTACAAAGGGAAATCTATTCTCCTCATTCATGTTATTAAAATTTGGAATTAATAGCAACACAGTGTATTTCTTTTCACTGTTTCTTTGCTAATCTCTAAAACAGTTTTCCAAAGAACAGACCTTTGGTAAATAAGAGGAGTCCACTCTCTTTTATTAGATAGTATCTCTGCAGCTGGCAGCTGGGGGCAAGGGCGGACCCAGTTAGGGAGGCTGCTCTTTCAAGAAGCTTGTTTGAAGAGAGGAGTGTTAGTGAAGAGGGGACACAGGATCTAGGGAGGTCTATTTATTATTTGAGACACAAGCGTGATCTTGTACTGTGGGGAAAAAGTTAGTAGAGAAGGAGAAGTTGAAGCTAGAAAAGAGAATAACAATTGTTGAGCAAGTCTCCTGGGGAGAAAGGTCTGCTGTATCCAAAGTGCAGGTAGAGAGATTGAACTTGAACTGAACAAAAAAATAAAAAATAAAAAGAATAAACTTGAACTGAACAAAAGCCAAGGCCGTCGCTGATTTTAAGTGTATCACCACCGCACCACCATCTATTGCTTTCCTACCTTTTGCTAGCACTCTGTTAAGCACTGTCAAGTCTCATGTGATCGGGGCGAGGGGTGTGATGGGCAGAATGGTTTGGTAAGATTTTGGAGAGACATTTTCCTTCTGTTGGGCTAGGTGTTCTCTGGGCAGCAGAAATTGAGGTCATCTGCCAGGAGCAGGTGGGAGAGTGGGGATAGCAGCATGGTTTTTAAAAGCTGTCATGCTCATGGAGTGATCAGAAGACACGTGGGAGGATAACTGAACAGTGCTGAAGACCCAACTGATACTGGAAGCAGCAACTTTCTGGAGGGAGTAGTCCTCATGACTAATGATTGCTTTAGCAGTGCCCACTCAGCAACTTGGGGGTTAAAGCAGAGTATATTCATATTCAGATAGGAGCTGTGTTCTGTGGGCAAACAGAAGACTTGGAGTAGAAGGAATCTGGGATATTAGCAGCAGAGTGGTCATCTAGTTGACTAGAGAAAGAAGTGAATCGAGGAGAGGACTGATAGGCAGCCAAGTGATGAGGGAGGTGGGTATCGGGAGTCTGGAAACCTCAGTGGAGTTGAAGAAGCAGCTGTAGGTGAGATGAGGAGAGGTCCTTTGTATAGGAGGACATAGGAGATCGTCAGCAGGCAGGTCTGACTTGAAGTGGAAAGGCAGACTGATCAAGGAGGCAAAGTCCTTGATGAGCGAGAGGTTATTAACTTAGAGCAATGAGGAGGAGGAGCATAGTAGTTTGGTATAGACTTCGGCCAAGGGAGGGTTTTTGTTTTTGTTTTCTTTTAAGGTTATAGGAATAAAACAGCACTGAGACAGACCATCTGTTTCTCCTTTGGAAACCACTGGGTACTGAAGGATGATTTTATGGCAGAATCCTTATTGTCCAGAAACCAAGTTCCTTACGGAGTGTCAGGTTTCAACCAAGGAAAAGATGTCTAGAAGCATCTTTAGTCCTGCCTTCTGCACAGCTGGCTGAATACCATAGAGTTTTAGCACTGGGGAGGCAGGCAGTTCTGGCCAAATGGGACAACCTCCACAGAGTACTGGGTCTGTAGGCAGAGTTTGCAGCAACAAGGACTAAGTACTCTTGCAGGGAAAATCCCATTTGGCCACTAGGGTTTTCTTTTTTTTTCCCCACTGGGGTTTTTTAACTGTTCAGGATCAGAGTGGGGCCAATGCTTATCTTCTGTATAAGGCTGACGGGAAACCTTAGCAGTTTCTTGCTTTGAAATACTAGGAGTTATTGGACTCTTGAGCTTTCTATTCATGTGGGGTTTGGAATGTATTTTTTCCCTCCGCAGTGACAGCAAATAATGCCCTAAAGCCCACAATTTGAAAGGGTCTGGAAATACTCAGATTATTGTTTATAAAGATGTTTTTGGATTTCAAGTGGCTCAGGATTTCTTTGACATTGTTAGTACATTACTCAAACATTTAAGAAAGAAGCCTCCTAATAGATGAAAACGAGCAATCAAGTAAAATTTTCACATTTCTTTTGTTTTTTTCTTGATTAATATACACCACCACCATGGCTGTAAAACCAGATATGAACAGCTCAGAAAATGATTGCTTACTCAGCCATTTCACCACAGGAACCTACTAAGCACAGCTCTGTGGTCCCCAGCAGAAGAGGCTGTGTGGCTCAGAGCTTCAAGTGCATTGCACCCATGACGGTACTTTATAAATTGTTCATAATTGCTTTTGCCACATAAAAATGAGAAACTGCTGTGTGACATAGCCAACATAAACAAAGATAGGAGACAGTCAACAGACTGGGAGAAGATTTTTGGGATGTATGTGATAGTGGATTAATTTCTATAATAAAGGGTTTCTAAAAATCAGTAACGATAAGACAACAGACTGTAGAAAATGGGCAAAGAATACAAGTAGACAAGTCACAGCGGGGCAAACTAAATTTCATTTAAAGAAGTGCTTATTCTTAGCACAGTGTTCTCTGGATGAGAATGTTCATTGCATTGGTAAATATCCATGAGTAGGGATTGTGAAATGCTGTGTGGCCATGAAAACATTACAATAGCTTCTGTATCAGTGAAAAAAGCAAGTATACCCCACAGGACTGTGAAAACAGGGGTCAGTGAAAGTAGGGGTCCAGAGTTTTCTGGGGATGATTCCAGCTTTGTTTTTAGTTGATACATTTTATTAAATTTGTCACAAAATGTGACTTTTATACCAGTGTAAGGCCTGAATGTAAATAAATTCATATCTACCCCCCTAAAAAAGAAAAAAGCAAGTACAGAGCAATATGACCAGAATGTTGCTATTTATGTTTTTATTTTTTAAAAGGTCTGTTTACTTATTTTGCTTTTTGGCTGTGGTGGGTCTGTTTGCGGCACACAGGCTTCCTTGAGTTGCAGCGAGCAGGCTGCTCTTGATTGCAGTGTGTGGACTTCTCATTGTGGTACACGGGCTCTAGGCGTGCGGGCTCAATAGTTGCAGTGTATGGGCTCAACGGTTGTAGCTCTTAGGCTTAGTTGCCCCACAGTATGTGGGATCATCCCAAACCAGGGTTCGAACCAGTATCCCTTGCATTGCAAAGTGGATTCTTAACCACTGGACTGCCAGGGAAGACCCCTACTTATTTATTTTTTTAATGTTCTCATTTATTTGATTTGGAATGTATTCATCTTGTCTTAAATTTTATTAGAGGATTCATTTAGGTTAAACAATATTTAAGGCTGTATTCTTTTTTTTAAAACTGTACTTATTTATTTATTTTTGGCTTTGCTGAGTCTTCATTGCTCCACATGGGCTATTCTTTGTTGAGGGACATGGGCTTCTCAATGTGATGGCTTCTCTAGTTGCTCAGTTTGAGTCCGACTCTATGCAACCCCATGGACTGCAGCAGGCCAGGCTTTCCTGTCCTTCACCATCTCCTGGAGCTTGCTCAAACTCATGTCCATTGAGTTGGTGATGCCATCAAACCATCTCATCCTCTGTCATCCCCCTCTCCTGTCCTCAATCTTTCCCAGCATCCAGGTCTTTTCTAATGAGTTGGCTCTTTGCATCAGGTGGCCAAAATAACTGGAGCTTCAGTTCAGCATTAGTCCTTCCAATGAGGGTTGATTTCCTTTTGGATTGACTAATTTGATCTCCTTGCTGTCCATGGGACTCTCAAGAGTCTTCTCCAACACCACAGTTCAGAAGCATCAGTTCTTCAGCACTCAGCTTTCTTTATGGTCCAACTCTCACATCCGTACATGACTACTGGAAAAACCATAGCTTTGACTAGACGGACCTTTGTTGGCAAAGTCATGTCTCTGCATGTTAACATGCTTTCTAGGTTTGTCATAGCTTTCTTCCAAGAAGCAAGTGTCTTTTTAATTTCATGGCTGCAGTCACCATCTGCAGTGATTTCAGAGCCCATGAAGGGGAAAAAAAAGCATTAGCTGCTGGGAATTTGTAAAAATTGTGGGAGGGTATTGGATAGGGGAGTCCAGGCAGCTTTTATAAGGACATGGACAGGGTGGTTGCAGCTGACATATGATTGCTGTAGTGCTGTGTAACTCGTAGAATGTTTGGCGGTGATCCACTCCCTACCTTAAGATCTTTTCTATGGAGGTCTATTGGTTGGATGCTCCAGGAACTATCCTGATACTCCCCTTCCTGCCCAGTGGAAGCCGTTTTCAATTCAGACTCCAAAAGGGAAGCAAAACTTCCCAACAAAGGGCTGGTCATTCCTTTTCTTTCATGTAATTTACACAGACTCTGAGGACACTTCTGAAAGCCAAAGAGAGCTGTGGCCTTCACAGCCCTGCCAGCACTGAGTAGGGAGTGAAGGGAGGAGAAGGAGAAGTTTTTCACGAGGTGTGAGACTTGAAGACTGCTCTGAGCAAGTACCTCAACGAATATTAAGACTCCAGTGAGTGCCCTAAAGATGCCAAGGTCTCCATGTAGCTGGATTGGGAACAGGGCAGATCCAGCCAGTGCCACACTAAATAAACACTCTTGCTCATTCCTCAGGAACAAAGACCCAGTTGATGGAAGAACCTGTTGTTTCTTCTTAACATCCACTTAATTACAAACTTTGAGGACAGTAGAGATCGTGGGCTTTGACTGCCCAGCATCATTCTCCCTTCTTAGATAAGAGCACCTTGATTTTCCTTTGAGGGATCACCTCCTTCTTATTCTCAGATCACTTATGGTGGAGTTAAGTCCATTCTTTGGCTCTAGGTGGAGGACACCTAACTGTGCCAGTCAGAGAATGGCATGGTCTCAAAATTCAGACCAGTTGGGACTCTGGATTTTCATTGAAACTGTTAAATGAATTCTCATTTCTTTTCCAACTGGGTTGCTAAGCCTCTAGAATGTATGTAATCCTGAGGTGGTTGGTGACCATCTTGCTACCTCGCGGGGGGGGGGAGGGGGGAATTCTGTAGACAACACAGGTGAAAGCTGAGCTGTGAGATTGAGTAACGGAGACTAATGACATCTTTTGAGCACCAGAGATCTAATCATGCCTGAAGCTAGTCTAACTCTGGATATCTCATTTACCTGGGTCTAGGCTTCCCCCTACCCCCCTTTTTTTCATTTTGAAAGTTTGATTTTGATTTTTGACACCTGTAGCCAGTTGAGTCTTAATTTGTGTTATGAATTATGTGTAGTTCTCATTGTAAAGTGTGGTTTGGCTTTTCTTAACATGACCTTTTGTCTTACAGTGCTAAATTTTTAGTTTGCTATGTGAATCAAGTGAGACCATAAGGAACCTAGCATTATCTTCTCTATATGGAAAAAACAGGAAGGAGGGAGGAAATGGGAAGATGGGATGCTGACTTTAAAGAACCCTGAAGTCCCTGCTGCTAAGTTGCTTCAGTCGTGTCCGACTCTGTGCAACCCCATAGACAGAAGCCCACCAGGCTCTCCTGTCCCTGGGATTTTCCAGGCAAGAACACTGGAGTGGGTTGCCATTTCCTTCTCCAATGCATGAAAGTGAAAAGTGAAAGGGAAATGGCTCAGTCATGTCCGACTCATAGCGACCCCATGGACAGCAGCCCACCAGGCTCC
Source organism: Dama dama (assembly GCF_033118175.1). Taxonomy (NCBI): domain Eukaryota; kingdom Metazoa; phylum Chordata; class Mammalia; order Artiodactyla; family Cervidae; genus Dama; species Dama dama. The sequence continues at coordinate 37,189,386 of NC_083691.1, forward strand.
TCTATCCTTGGGATTTTCCAGGCAAGAGTACTGGAGTGGGTTGCCAGTGCCTTCTCCGTGAAGTCCCTAGGTACCTAGGAACCCTCAGGCCCTATCCGGTCCTTCTGTTCTAAGTGCCCCTAGTGTTCTATGCTTTTCCCTTATAATACATCATCATAGTTAGTAATGATGTGTAATATTTTGATTAATCATGTAATATTTTGATTAATGTCTCTGTCTCCCTCATTGACCTGGCAGTTCCATGAAGGCAACGATTTTACTAAATGTTTTATCCTCAAACAACTAGTCCAGCATGTGGCATTCAGCAAATGTTTATGGAATGAATTGCCATGAATAGTTATACGGATTGGACTGATCCTCCTTGATTATTGGGGTTAGGATTGTGGCAGAATTGGCAAAAGCAGGGAAAGCTGTCCCTATCCCCTTTGTATTTCCTACACTACCCACACCCCCAACACACAGAGGATTTTTGTCTTAAATGAGATAGTTAATTTCAATTTGGTTGGGAAAGCCTTTATCAAACCTTTTGTGCTTATGTTGTTATTAGAGCATTTTACTGAGGAATTAAATAGTGTGGTGGTTGACTTAATCTGTGGAAAGCCTTGCAGAGGAGTGGGTCAGATCTGTGTGATTAACAAGCAGTCTTGCTTGCTCCTTTGTCTTTATGAAATCATCTATTTAACTGGGATAGTCCACCCTCACTCAGGTTTGCCCAGAAATGTGTTGGAGACTGTAGGAAGGCCCAGGCAGTCAATGAGGAAGTTGGGGATGTTGGAGACTTGACTGTCTTAACCAGAAACAAATGCAGTAAAAGGTGGCCCTGGGAGGAGGGGACGGGTATCCTGAAGCTCACTCCTTCCTCCCTCCCCTCTGGACCAGGCCCAGCCCCTGCCTCGCCACACAAAGCCTCCCCCTCCCAGCCGAGACTGCGTTTCTTCCCTTCCCCCAGCCTGCTTTCCCTGAGATGAGGAGAGTGTTTCCCAAGGCCCATGTGACTTCCACTGGCAAGTGACGACTACAGACGGTTTAACAGTCAGTAAAACTGCCTTTTGTGCTGTAATAATCCTTTTCCTGTTTAAAACTCGGGGGATTTTCTACTGTTGCCAGTACTTTTTCAAGTCAGCAATTACAGTGTGGATTATGTAATGGCTAGGTATTAAAAATAGAAAAGACCAGAGTTTGCATCTATTTTAACCAAGTGAAAACAGAGCAGAGGGAGGGGAAAGGAGGAGGGGGAGAGACCAGAGGAGGAGGGGGACAGAAATTACACGACAAGAAGCAATGAGAGCTCATCACGTGACCAGACAGTCCACAGTTTACTCTGCCCTTCTGCCTTTTCTTGGCCCGGGTGTTCAAGGCCTCCTCCAGGGAGGGGACCCTGCAGAGAATTCTGAGGACTCAGGACCCTCTTGGCTATTTCTCAGCTGAGCCTTGGGGTGTTTGCCTGCCTCTGACAAGCAAAGTGACCAAGAGGGGGAGGGATTGAATTTGGTGTTCTCTTCCAACCGCACCCCCTTCTCTCCCTACCCACTCACCCCTGCCCCCAAGTCCAGGACTCCTGTGTCTTGATTTCCAAGGTCTTAGAGCTCTGCTTGTTTCTCTTGTTGCAGTGTTAGCATCATGGTATGGTTTATGGAGGAGTCTTGAGCATCCCAGGTCTCTATCAGTCCCACTCGCCAAAGCCACCCACCCATATATATATAAATATATATATTTATATATAAATATATAATGTAATCAAAACCCCTATATTCACTATGAAAAATGACTTCAGACCCTCCAGCCCTCCTGCTTCCCCACCCTAACTCTTCTTCCCACACTGGATTGCTACCTCTAAACCCTTCAGGTGGTGCATAGTAATTCAGAGGCTACCACTGATTTGTTCTTATGTGACTTCTTGCTAATCCCCCACCCCTACCCTGAATCAGGAAATCTTTTTGTTTTCCAAGAGACCTACTGAATTACTTTTAAGTACCTCTAATGGTGAAATTTTCGGTGCCAGGTAGGTCTGGAGCAAGGAGGATATTTTTGGAAGGAGGACTTCTAAGAGTCTGACAGATCACATCAAAATACACCAGGCTTTCTACCATGTCACCATTTATAAAGAGGAACCCACAGAGGGAGGTTTTGAGTTAATCACTACTACATGGTCTTGGAGCCTACATAGAGCCTATCCTGAAAGTATCCTACCTTGTAGGTCTTGGGTGACAGGGAGTGATGGGTACTTTGAAGAAGCAGCTCACTGTTTCCAAAGAGGGAACCCAGATGTGTTTGGTGGGGTTAGGGAGAGAGACCTAAAAGTCTAGCTTGTCAATAGAGTCAGTTGTAGGCATTATTAGAAAGTTACTTCCTCATCATTACTTCTGTCTACTCTTGCACCTGCCCCATCACACTTCATTCTCAGAGCCTTCATCTGCACTGAGGGTGGAAGAGAGTGTCAGCAACTCAGAATAACACTGGTCCCAGCTCCTTCCAACTCCACCCAGCCCTGCCCAAAGTAGAAGGAGTGCAGTGAAAGGAAGAGGGGGTCTAATTTGTAAATTTTAGGCATCATTTCATTAGATAGGAAGGGGAACCTGGGGACCTTCCTTAGGGCATTTCAAATCATAATACCAACCTGGACTGGGAAATGTCCATGGGGTGGCATGTCTTTTGTTGGTTTTTAGGTCTTTGATTCTGGATTCCTGTTCACATTCTCACTAGAGGCTGACTTTGGTAAGGACTGCCAAACGTCTGATATGGTCCAGATTTTAATTTTTCCAACCCACTGTGTCCATTAATGCACTTGAACATGCCTGATCAAGTTCCTGGCCTTGGGTGTGGTTAGGGTCAATGCTGCATCAGTCATCTGTTATCTGGATGGGCTGGTCACTCCTGACCAGGCAGTCAGCAGAAGTTGGAGGTTACAGTGAGTATCTGCCTTCCACAACCCATCCCACTCCTGAGATTTTAGCAAGGTAAGGAGTCCACTGAAGAGCCTGCCTTAGGGGCTGCCAGGTGCTTGAGTCAGTCAAGGACTAAATCATTAGCAGGGTTCACAAAGGAGCCCTTTCTGCCTAAACTGAACTCTGTGCTGTGGCCTTTTTCCCATTCCCACCCCCATGGATAAGACCATAAGGAGACATCGTAACTTGGCCACAGCACCTGCCCCATCACACTTCATTCTTAAGAGACTTCATCTGCACTGGGGGTGGAAGAGAGTGTCAGCAACTCAGAATAACACTAGTCCCAGCTAATTGGGTACACTGGTCATCCCTATCCTTTTTCTGAAATGGGTCACCTTTTCTCTCATTAAAATATCCAAGGTATTTTCACCCCTCCGCACACAAACACACACAGACACGTGTGCACACATAGAGGTGGTGCTTCTAGTGTCTGTTGCTTAAGATAGTGCTAGTTCACAAGTTGGTATGGACTGGGTAACACTTCAGTACAATTCAGTCGCTCAGTCATATCTGACTTTTTGTGACCCCATGGACTGCAGCATGCCAGGCTTCCCTGTCCATCATCAACTCCTGGAGCTTGCTCAAACTCATATCCATTGAGTTGGTGATGCCATCCAACCATCTCATCCTCTGTCATCCCCTTCTCCTCCTGCCTTCAGTCTTTCCCAGCAACAGGGTCTATTCCAGTGAGTCAGTTCTTTGCATCAGGTGGTCAAAGTATTGGAGCTTCAGCTTCAGCATCAGTCCTTCCAATAAATATTCAGGACTGATTCCCTTTAGGATTGTCTGGTTTGATCTCCTTGCTGTCCAAGGCGCTCTGAAGAGTCTTCTCCAACACCACAGTTCAGAAGTATCAATTCTTCAGTGCTCAGCTTTCTTTATGGTTCAACTCTCACATCCATAGCTTTTGATTATATGGACCTTTGTTGGCAAAGTAATGTCTCTGCTTTTTAATACACTGCCTAGGTTTGTCATAGCTTTTCTTCCAAGGAGCAAGTGTCTTTTAATTTCATGGCTGCAGTCACAAGCCAGGGGGAGCGTTTAAATAGATTTAATTTTTATTTATCTGGCTGCCTTGACAAATTTGAGACACAGTAGTGCTTCTGTAATATGGGACACTCATATGGGCCACAGAGCAAGGTGTAAATGGTAGATCTCTTGCAGTAACTCCATGACCGGGGTCAGAGCTCGACAACTATCTCCCTTTACCGCACATAGTACCATACCCCTCAGACCTCTTCTTGGTCTGATTCTGACGTCAGATTCAGAAATGAGCTTGGGACATGAGCCAAGACAGGCTGAGGGTTGGGCCTCAGGACTCCACCTATTTGTCACAACTCCTCTGGCTGGAAGTACCAGGAGGTGGGAGTGAGGAGAGCTGGTATAGCACCTGATATGCCTGCAGCCATACCTTGAGCTACTCTGTCATCCAGCAGAATATGGGGGTGGGGGGAGGGAGACGAGAGAGGGAGGAAGAGGGGGAGGAAGGAGAGAGGGAGAAGTGAGGAGGGGAGGGAAGGGGAAAAGGATGAGGGGCTTGTAGCCAGGGCCTTGGAGCTGGGCAGAGCCAGATTGACAGGGATGTCTCTGTTTCCTTCTGGGACTGAGATTCAAGTGTTTAAGGTGCTTGTCTTGGGAAAATCAGCAGGGGATGTGCTAGCAGCCAGCTTTGGCCTTGGGATAATCTGAGTCCAGGCTGACCAGGGTCGCTAAACACAGAGCCGTGCCAGCCCTTCCTCTGTACCCTCTTTCCTTCCAACCAGACAGACAGGCCTAGGCTCCAGAAACTCTTGTTTTGTCACAAAAAGAAAGGTGAGAAACAACTCACTAGCACTTCCTGCCCTGAGGGGTTTGCATTTTAATTTTTTTTTTTTTTTAAGTTTTTGTTTAATTATCTGGCTGCACTGGGTCGTAGTTGTGGCAGGTGGGATAAAGTTCTCTGACCAGGGATCAAACCCAGGGCCCCTGCATTGGGAGCATGGCGTCTTAGCCACTGGACCACCAGGGAAGTCCCAGGGGTTTGCATTTTAAAAGGATACTTTCAGAGTATTATTACTATTAGTATCACTAAAAATGTTAACTTCTCCTCTAGTCAGTTTTGGTCATTTAAAATTTTTTATAAAAAGTAAAACCTTAAAACTATTAGCATAAAATTTTCAGTCTTTTTTCCATATATACTGTATTTAATCTTTTCTTCATTCCCAGAATTTTTTTTTTTTTTTTTTTGGCCACGATCTGCCCTGTATGGGATCTTAGTTTCTCAACCAGAGATGGAACTTACACCCCCTGCGGTGGAAGCGTGAAACTTAACCACTGGACTGCCAGGGAAGTCCCTCATGCCTTTTGTTTATGATTAGTTTTGTTAGAGGTCTATTTTCTAATAACCAGCTTTTGTGTTATCTCTATTTTTTTTGTCTTCTATTTCATTGTTTTACTTTTTAATCAGTTTTAAACTAGTTTTGTAGTTGAAAAATAAAGGATCATTTTCATCTTATTAAAAAGGCCAGTTACCCAAAAGAATGGACAAAAGATTAAAAAAGAATTTTATGTTACTTATAAGACCTTACTTAACAGGTAAAATAATGCATTTTAGTGATGGACCTCTGGCCTTGAGTGGGGATGGGAGACATCTTAAAGTGAGTGCTGCCTGGAGGGAAACCTGGATTGCAATCCGGAGGCTGCTGCTCCCATCTGTGATTTAGTTACTGGTATTAGTCAAGATATAGACCTCTGCTTCCTCCCCTGTAAATCGTGACTAATAAAAAATGGCCCCACCTGTCTTAATCATTCGCTGTATCAATTCAGGTACTGAGTGTGAGGGAGATAAAACACCTGAACTTGCTCTCTTCCCTCTGCCCCTAGTCTGTCTGCTACCGCAGGTGGCAGGGAGGGGTTGTGGGTGAACCCAGCCTCGCCTGGGAGAACTGCCTTACCAGGCTCTGGTATGTAACCTTAAAGGAACATTACATTGAACGGAAGGAAAGTATCTTATTCTCTCTTTAGCTCATTGTGCTTGCTCCCTTATCTCTTTTTCAGCTAGGTGTTGTTTTTGATTTTATTTTTAGGTGTTTTATAATTCTTTTTCTGTGGAGAAGTTGAGTGGGAGGGGTAGGTGTGCTGGAAACAAGCCCAAAGAGCTGGGAGTCAGGAACCAGGTGTTCTGTATCTACAGTTCTCAAATGTTTTGGTCTTGGGACCCTTATTATGCTCGTAAAAATTACTGAGGACTTTAAATACTTTTATTTATGTGGATTGTAGCTATAGATATTTACCATAGTACAAATATGAAAAAAACTTAAAAACTTAGGCTTTAAAATTAGTTGTTTATTATTTTAAAATAACAGTAACAAATCTTTTACATGTTAGCATACTTCTTATAAAAATATATTTTCTAAAAGAAAAAAGAACAGTTGTATTGTTTTATAGTTTTGCAAATCTCTCTCTCTCTTTTTTTTTTTTCCTCTCCAGGCTGCTCCGTGTAGCATGTGGGATCTTAGTTTATAGACCAGGGATTGAACCCACGCCCCCTTCATTGGAAGCATCACTGGACCACCAAGGAAGTCCCAGCAAATCTCTTTAATGAATAGCTTAATAGAAGACAGCCAGATTCTCATGCCTGCTTTTGTATTCAGTAATATATTGCTTTCCTTGGAGTAGATGAATGAAATTCAGCTTCATATAGATTCGTATTTGGAAAAAGTAAGAGTATTTTAAGAGTCTTTTCAGATAATTGTGGATATCTTTTTATTTGAAGTCATAATATTTTGATAAAGACCTTTATTTGCTTTACACAGCAGTAAAAATTATATATTATACATTGTGTGTGTGTGTGGGCTCAGTCACTGACTCATGTCCGACTCTTTTGTGACCCCCTGGACTATAGTCTGCCAGGTTCCTCCGCGCATGTAATTTTCCAGGTAAGAATACTGAAGTGGGTTGCCATTTCCTACTCCGTGGATATGCTTTTTGATATGTCATCAGAATTGGACAGATGGCATTTTCTGAAAGATTAGTTGCAGTGTGAGATCTGAAACCATATCAGTGAATTTCTCATACTCAGTTATATTAGGGCTTCCTTGTGGCTCAGCGGTAAAGAATCCACCTGCAGTGCAGGAGACATGAGTTCGATCCCTGGGTCAGGAGGATGCCCTGGAGAAGGAAATGACAATCCACTCCACTGTTTTGCCTGGAAAATCCCATGGACAGAGGAGCCTGGCAGGCTACAGTTCATAGGGTCACAGAGTCAAACACTTCTTGGTGACTAAGCAGCAGCTATAGTAAAGTCTGTTGGTCTGTCTTGTGTGTTGAATGGGTCTTTTATTCATGCCTGATTTTCTAACATCATGCATTGGTCATTGGAAAATAATGGCTCAGTGATTTATGCAAATCTTCCAAATGTAGACACATTTCGGTTCGAAATACCACATTTGTTATTATTACCACTAATTTCATCGTCAAGTGTAGATATTGGGAAGCTGTCAAGCTCCTTCTTTCAACAGTTTTCACTTGACAGCTCAAATTCTGTCGGGAAAAAAATACTAGCGGTTTCTTGATTTGACAAGCTCACTTCATTTTTGAGAATCCGTCTTCCAATACCCAAGTCTGAATTATCAAAGTTTGTCAATCGTTCTTTCTAATAAAAATGATGTTCCCCCCCCCAAAAGCAGGTAGTTTAGCTATCTATGCAAACAATAACATAAATGCGTCCAGTACTTCAGCCCAAGTGATTTGTGCACAGGCTCATAACAAGATGTGTACTCAAGGGTCATGTTTTAATAAGATTAATAATTATTGCTCCATTATAGACATTCTTAGGTGAAATTGACCTTTTTATTAAAACATAAGTGCTTGGGAATGAAGAATATGACTTTGTTGATTTGTGTTAAGGCCCCAGCAGTTTCATCTCCTGTTGCTTTAGTGTTAGTACAAATGTCAACAAAGGGAACACTACAAAATGTCTTGGTATTATTATGGACTCCCCCCGCCCCCACCTCCGCCGCCACCCCGCTGCCCACAGGAGTCCAGAGATCATAATATAATAGCCACTGATCTATGTGATCATGGGCAGTGATGGCTTGCGGGCTCCAACACCTCAGTCAGCCTTTCTGGGTCTCAGTTTCTTCAACTGCATGAGGGGCCTGGTGGGGTTGTTAGTTTCTCCATACTGTTGGACCCTATTTGCTAGTCCTTGGAGCCACTTCTCCCCCAATAGCTGTGCTACAACTCTGTTATCTCTCCCTCTCTCATGTCTGATTTTCTCTCCATAGCTCCCCCTCAGCCCACCTCCTATAGTTGGGTGTCCTTCTTTCATGTGCTCCTTCACTCTCTGGGTGATCTTATCCCTTCCCTGGTCTTTAGCCATCACCTGCAGGCTGACAGCTTCCAAGTCTCTGTCTAGTCCAGCTATCCGTCCTGGGCTCCAGTTCTATGATTCTAGCTGCCCTTTGTACCTCTTCACCAGTATGCTTAGGGGCATGTCACTGGCAGATCTCATCATTTTCCTCCACACATTGCCTTCTCTTCCAGAATAGCCAGTCTTGGTTAATCCTTCATCCACCTAACCACTTAAACCAGAAGCCCAGGAGCTCTTCCCCCGCTTATCCACTTCCCTTACTTCCATCGTCTAATCACCCAGGTCTATCGGTTCTGCTGCCTAAGTATTTCCCCAGTCACTCGCTGCTCTCCAGTTCTTCCACTACTGCCTTAGACAGGCCCTCATCATTTCTTAAACTGTTGCAAGAACCCTCTCTCTGGTCCCCTCTCCTCCCTTTCAAACCCATACTCCAGCTTAGGCTGGAAACCATAACAGTTTTTGTTTTCCCATTAAATTCATATTGTGTACTTACATGTCAGGCATTGTGCCGGATCCTGGGGATACAACATAGAAAAGACACCCAGAAGGCACAGTCCCTTGCCTTCAGCACTCCCAGTATATGAGGGGAGAGAAAAAATAGAGGACACAGGAGAGAATGACACAGTGTTAGAGATTGGGGGGTGCTTGGGAACCCCTAGAAGCTTTAATTGAGGGTTAGCTAAGTTCAAGGGCTGGCCAAAGAACAACTTCCTGGAGGAAGCAACACTCAGACTGCACAACTGGGTGGGAATTAGCTAGGAGTGGTGAGAGTGTGGCGGTGAAAAAGCTTTCCTAGTGATTTGATCATCCCAATTTCCCTGCTTAAAGTTCCCTTCTGAGCGTCACCACTGCCTGTAGGATAAAGTTCAAATTCCTTACCATGGAACACAAACTTTGTGGCCTCTTAACCATTACCCTGTATTCACCCTGAGCTACTTTCAGTTCCCCTAAACCCCGGCTCACTCCCTCACAGTTTCTGGCCTTTGCATACAGGGTTCTTTACATCCTCCACCCTTCCCACCCACTCTGAGTTACCTGTGTCAGCTGACTCAGGAGACCTTCCCTGACCTCTCCCGTATAGACAGTGTGGCTCCATCGCCTGTGCTCCCCACCTGTGCACACACCTGGACTTTATCTGTCACGTCATTAGAGCCCAGCCGAATGTCTCTGACTCTTGCTCCTACTTGCCAGTGCGAGATCCTAGGTCCTGCCTGGTTCCCACTTGCTCACCCCATGATCATTTTGGGGATCCTCAGGGTGTGTGTTTCCCATGTGCTGATGGATAAGTTTAGTTTAACCCCCTACCCCCACTCCCACTATCTTTTCCCTTTGTCCAGCTCTGCAACCTCCCTTTGCCCCTGCCACACCCCATGGAGCTATCGGATCTGCTGGACATTAACACACCCATCAGGCACACTGCACCTGCTAGGAGCCACTGACAGTCCTGTTGGCATGAAGTCAGCCAGCTCTCTAGTATCAGAGCAGGGCCATGGGGCTTCTGGTACCCCTATTGCCTTACAGAGCCATCAGTTTCAACTCCACAGGTACATCTATAAATCACAACTACCATCCTAGCTTAGAATTACCTCCTCCATTCCACAGAGCAAAGCTTTTGTCTCTGGGTCAGCTCATTGTACCTATCTCCTCCTCCCTTTAGAAAGAGTTCAGGCACCTCAACCCATCATGCAAATTTAGCTTCCCAAGGCACCAGTGTGCCAGACAGGTGTCACCTTCATCACCTTCTATCCCCAGGCTGAAGGTAAAAAATGTATGGATATTATTTATTTAAAATAATGGATTATATAAGCAATACTGAATATAGCTTAATCATTAGAAATCCAAGCAGGTTAGAGATTCATAGACTAATACTGATAAAGCTCCTCTTCCATCCCTACCCGTGTCTTAAAAGTTTACATTCCTGGTAGGTATTGATGGGCTAATTACTTGCTGGAAATGTTCAGACTTTCTATTTTGCATTTACACGTATGTGTGGCTTGCATAAAACTTAAGAAAGGAATCTCTTTTTCTTCCCTGAATTTTCCCCCTTTCTACTCTCATATTCATGGAGCTGATTCCCTCTTGAGTCAGCTCTTCAGATTAGAAAAAGGAATCCTTTGGATGTCTCTGGCTTTTGTGTGTCAAAAGCTTACACACTTAGGGAAACTTTAGGATGTGTAGACTAGCTCATGGAAGAAAAAGGATTCTCTTCCTCAGGATGAATGCTTTGACTGGAAACAAGATAGAAGAATGATTTCACCTAGGTGGCAAGACCCCAACTCTTTGCAGCCTTACCCTCTGCAGACCGGATGGGGGCAGGAGACAGAGGGGAGAAAGATCTGAGGTGTCTGGAGCCCTGCCCTGCCTTCTAGCAGTTCACCTGGGCAGGCAGGAGTGAGGTCCCAGAGAGTGATGGCCACATGGTGGGGCCAAGCTGGGGGGACCCAGGCAGCCTGGTCCAAGATTCCTGGCTGCCCACAGCGGCCAAGAGCAGCAGAGGTTACTAGATCTGGCCTCAGCCCACTTCACAGCTGCCTCCAGTGTCCCATGTCTGGCACTTCTCAGTGTGCAGACATACCTAGCATTAAGCTTCCTGTTGGCAGGATGGAAACTCACCATAAACACTGTGTTGAGTTATAGAAACTAAAGTTTGATTTCTTGCACATCTGAATTTGTGAACTGAGATTTGTTCCTGTGGCTTGTACCATTCATATTTTGCCATTTGTGAAAATGATTTCACAATATATCTTGAAAATGTTTCCACCGAAGTGGATATATATATATTTTTTTTAAATAAAAAACTATTATTTTTTTTAAATACAGGCTCATAGTAGGAAATTCTAACAATACTGCAGGAGAAAGCAAAAATTCTCCAGTCATCTATTCCCACTCCCTAGACATAACTACTGCTAACAGCTTCTTGAATGTTCTAGAAATTTCCCACGAAGATAAAGACATGTCTGTTTCTATATAGCTCTTTTTATATATAAATAATCTCAAGCTACAGGTACTTATCTGCAACTCTTTTGATTATTTAACAATTTGACCTTTATTGTTAAATAAGTTCTATTATTTAAATAGATACAGTTCAACTTTCTTTCAGTGATGCCCAGTATTCCATAGAATGGGTGTGCCACATGGTTTTAAATTTCCAGATTTTTAGCTGTTACTAATCAAGGGCACGATGAATATCACAATAGCTAGCATTTATTTATTTATTTTTTTAGCCAGCATTTATTGATCACAGATATTGTTCTTAGCATATGGAAAGTCATAACCCTTATATCAGCCCATTGAGGTATAGGCCCTTGTTATTGCCCCTGCTTCACAAATAAAGGGACTAAGCCACAGAAGAGGTCAGTAACTTTCCCTTGGTCACATATCTGGTGGTGCTGCGTCTGGAATTTGAACCAGGCATCAGGTCCCAAGCCTAAACTTTAACACCACAGCCCCGTGTGAATGCTGTACACCTGTGCTAATATCTCCATAGATGGGTTTGTAGCAGTTGCAAATGCTGGGTCAAAATAAATGCACGATAAACTTTAACAGTGCTAAGCAGTTAGAAGCCTATTTTATGAAGAGAGCTATGTTCTTCTTTTCAGAATCAAGTACAGAGGCCACTTGTTTCCTGAGAAGAGGTGGGGCTACACCTCTTGTGCCCAGAGACCTCACTCGGTAAGGCTGTTTTCTCTGCCATGGTGAGGGCTTCAGTTCTGCTTCCTATCTGGCCGCCTCTCTGGGCTAGACTGTGTTCCCAGGAGCCTCAGTAGCCATGCCTATGCCCTTTCACTAAGGCCACAGCCACAGGCTGCCAGCGAAGTCAGCCCCTGGACTCCTGTCCTCCCTGCGCCCTCTTGTCTCTCACGGGCGAGGGTACCTCCCAGCTAGGAGATGGCCCAGACTCCAGTTTCCTGTTTATCTGAAAGAAGAGAAGCGGGTAGCCATCTAGAGAAACAAGTTGGTCACTGTTTACTTCCCCACCCGAAGCTCCTACATCTGACTGCAAGGGGCGTCAATGAGGGGCTTCCAGGTCTAGACCCACACTGGAACCTGCACAGAGGTGTGAGGTCAGAGTATGTGGTACAGCTTCTCCTTGGCAGTGGTTTTTATAGGACTGTGTCATGAGTGTTTAGTCACTCAGTCATGTCTGACTCCACAGCACCATGGACTGTAGCCCACCAGCCTTCTCTGTCCATGGGATTTCCCAGGCAAGAATACTGGAGTGGATTGCCATTTCCTACTCCAGGCGATCTTCCTGACCCAGGGATTGAACCTGAGTCTCCAGAATCCAGGTGGATTCTTTACCGCTGAGCCACCAGGGAAGCCCTAGGACTATGTCAGTGGTTCTCAAATGGGGGCCATTTTGCCCTCACTGGCACCAGCAGGGGGTATTTACCAATGTTTGGGGATGTTTTTCATTGTCACAACTTGGTGAGGGGCTGGGGTGGGGTGTGCTGCTGGCGTCCAGTGGATAGAGGGAGGACACGGATGCTGCTAAACATCCTCTCAATGAAGGCACAGAACAGCTGTTCACGACAAGAGTTATCCAGCCCAAAATGTCAGCAGTGTTGAGAAATCCTGGGCTACAGAAGGGCAGACAGTGCTCAGCACATGGCTGTCACCGTGACATTATCCATGGCAAACACTTAACATCTTGTTCACCTCTAGCTTGCCACTGTTTTAAAGTTAGTTTATACCCATGAACTCATTTAATCCCCACAACAAGTCTATGAAACAAGTTCCACTATTATCGTCCCATTTACAGATGAGGAACTGAGGCATGGGGCTGTAAACTACTAGCTCAAGGTTCCCATGGTGGCATCTAAGCTTGGCCTCTCTCAAGTGCTCATGGCACGTGCTCCAGGACTTTCCTTCTCTCTCCGCTTCTTCCAGAACCTTGGATTGTTTATATCTGTACAAAGAGAAGAAAAGCAGTCAACTGGTCCTCTCTTTGACACCTCTGTTTCTAGTGGCATTTGTATTTTCTTTTCTCCAGAGAGTTTAACTGAAATGAGTACTGAGGGCAAAAATTATGGACAACCATGAAAATTTACTTGTTGAGTTTACACGAAAAAAATTCCTCATGTCACTCCTACAGTGGTCTCTTAGAACTCTTTCAGCCTCTGGGCTTACAGGCTGGGCTGCTTGGGAAGTAGATTTGCTTAAACACGAGAGCAAACTTTATCCTCTAGGAGGACAAGGAGGAGCTGGTGAGTCAGGTTAGGGACACCAGGGATGCCAGGCTGTTCTGACAAGGCCCATAGTTTGGATAAAGGGGGTGCTTCTCCAGATGAGGCTTCCAACGGCCAAGATGGGAAGTTGTAAATAGGATGAGGATGGCGGAAGGAGTGGGAAGGGATCTGTTGGATCAAAGCCAACTTTTCACCATAAGGAATACTTATTAATTATAGGATGCCACAGGATTGGCTGTGCCTCTGAGTGTGGGAGCAGTAACCTTTGCTTTAAACAAACAGCCCCGTCACTCAACAGTAATTAGCAGCAACAATAGGCATCTTCACAAGACCAGATTGACAGGTGGCCCACAACACACAGCCTCAAGCCTGGCTGAGAACCCAGCTTGGATGCTACACCTGTGGAACCAATCAGCCCGTGCTTGGGCCGCCCAAGAAGTACTGATACAAAAATGACATACTCATCCTTGGGCTGTTTGCTGGAAACTTGCTATGTACTAGGTACTGAGAAGGGGCTTCCCTTGTGGCTTGGATGGTAAAGAATGTGCCTGCATTGTGGAAGACCCAGGTTTGATCCCTGGGCCAAGAAGACCCCCTGGAGAAAGGAACAGCTACCCATTCCAGTATTTTTGCTGGAGAATTCCATGGACAGAAAGGAGACTGGTGGACTACAGTCTGTGGGGTCTCAAAGAGTCTGACATGAATGAGCGACTAACATTTCACACTTTTTCTTTCAGGCTCTGACAGGAACACAAAAGAAATGTAAGACACAGACTATATCCACAGTCAAGAGAATTGAGTAGACAACATTAAGTTTGAAAAGTTGTAATAGCACAGAAATATACAGAATTGTCCCTCCATGTCCAGGCATTGGTTCCGGGAGCTCTCTCCTCATCCCTGGAGTTACCAAAATTCATGGATGCTCAAGTCACCTGTATAAAAAGGTGTAGTATTTGTATATAACCTATGCACATCTTCCCACATACTTTTTTTTTTTTTTTTTTGGCCTGGCTTGTAAAATCTTAGTTCCCCAAGTAGGGATTGAACCCAGGCCTTGACAGTGAAAACATGGAGTCCTAACCACTGGACCTCCAGGAATTCCAGTATACTTTAAATCATCTCTAGAGTACTTGCAATAACTAATACAATGGAAATGCTATGTAAATAGTTGTAAATACAGTGTAAGTGCTGTGCAAATGATTGCCAGTGAGGGGACAATTTCAAGTTTTGCTTTTTGGAACTTTATGGATTTTTTCCCCCTTGAGTATTTTCAATCCTTCGCTTTTTGGATTTGCAGATGAGGGCCATATATTACATGTAAGGACCCTCAGAGCCAAATGGGAATTCTAGACCAGGTGACAGGAGAGGTCTGTATCACACTGGTGTGTGTCTTGTAAAAGAAGTAGGAAACACAAAGAAGAAAATAAATCATACTAATTAATGCTTGTCAGAGATATATATTATAAACTATTTTGGTTATATCCTTTAAGATCTTTTTTCTGTGCACACACATGGATATAAATACACATGCACATTCCATTACACGAATGGGTTCATATACGTTACATACTGTTCTGTGACTGACTTTTTATACTTAGCAATAAGTTGCTGACTGTTTTCCTTGTCAATAAATTAATGACTCTCTGGTATTTCACTATATACCTACCACAATTTAACCAATTCCTTATTATTGTCCCTTTAGGTTACCAACAGTGGTGGCCTATATATAATACTGACTCTGTGCATGTCCTTATTTTTAATCCTTAGGTTTTAGTCTTTAAGTAGAATTGTTAGATCAAAGGATATGCACACTTTCAGTGATTTTGATACATTGCCCAGTTGCCTTTCAGAAAGTTTATATCAGTTTAGGCTCTGTAGTCCTGTGAGACTATCTCTTTCACTACACCTTTCCCAACATTAGATATTATTATTTTTAATTGCAAATTTGATAAGCAAAATAGTGTTTCGTTGTTACTGCTTTATTTTTACTTACTATTTTATTACTTGGACTTTGTTTGTTTTGGACTTTTTTTACAGGCCAGTTAGTCATTGGTGATTCTCTTGACAAATTGATTGTATACTCAATCTAGTTTTCTATTGGTATATTCTTTTTTTAAATTTCATTTGTATTTGATTATTATTTAGTGTTACTAGGGTCTTCCCTGGTGGCTCAAATGGTAAAGAATCTGCCTGCAATGCCAGAGACCCAGGTTTGATCCTTGGGTCAAGAAGATCCCCTGGAGAAGGGAATGGCGACCCACTCTAGTATTCTTGCCCGGAGAATTCCATGGACAGGGGAGCCTGGTGGGCTACAGTCCATGGGGTCGCATTAAAAAAAAAATTTAATGTGGTTTATTCTTTTTGTCTTATTGATTGAAAAGAGTACTCAATGTATATTCAGACTGTTAACTCTTTGTCTATTTTATATTACAAATATTTTATCCTAGATTGTCATTTGCCATTTAGTTTTGTTTACTAAGCATTTGTAAAACTAAAATGTCCATGCAGTCAAGGTAGCCTGTATAGGCTTTCCAAGCCACTAGGTGGAGGTGGCTGTGGCTGGGAGCAGGGAAGCCCATTGGTGGCCCTTGCACTGGTACCAAGGTGGCAAAACAAGGCCCATAGTGAGGCCCCTTGGAGAGAATTGAGTTGTGCAGTTACAGACAGAGTAGAGGTGGCCACGATATGGTGGTCTTGGTGAGGGAGTGAAGAGGGAGGGAGAGGAATCTGGGGCAGCACACAGGGTGCTGATGGAGGGCAGAGGGAGCAGGTAGAGGATGAGCCAGAATGGGGACTACAGGAAGAGGAGGGGCTGGGGGTGAGGGGGAGCGACTGTTGATGGAGTCTCTGGATCTCTAGGCCTGGCCTGGTTTCTGTCTTTGTGTCAAGCACAGAGAGGCGTTCTCTGCTACAGAATTACAGATTGAGATAAATTCTCTCTTAGTACTTTTAATTTTATCTTTTTGGGATTTTTATTTTTACGTTAAAATCTGGATGAATTTGTTGTATTTTCGTGAGTTGTGAGTTAAAGATTTAACTTTCTTTTCCCTAAGGATAGATGAAGTGAAGTCGCTTAGTCATGTCCGACTCTTTGCGACCCCATGGACTGTAGCCTACCAGGCTCCTCCGTCCATGGGATTCTCCAGGCAAGAATACTGAAGTGGGTTGCCATTTCATCCTATTTATCCTTGCCCTCCTGATCTGAAATACCACCTGGATCTTACAGTAGATTTCCATGTATATACCTGAGTCTGCTCCAGGATTCTCTGGTGTGTCCCAGTGAATTGTTTTGTACTACACTAGCACCATATGTCCTGATCACATTTTCCTGAAATATTGGGTTGGCCAAAAAATTCGTTTAGGTTTTCTTGTATGATGTTACAGAAAAACCCAAGTGAACTTTTTGGCCAACCAAATATATCTAATCGGTGCTAGTGATAAGGTATACTTCACAGTTGTTATTTTTCCTCTCAGAATTTTCTTTGCTCTTTTAGGATGGCCTTCAAAATCATTGTGTCAGGCCCTGCTCCCTTGGACTGCACAGTGGGAGCTGGAAACACCAGTGACCCCAGTGGGACCCTTTGTATTCATCAGCACCAAATATACCAGGAACTGGATTTGATGAAGCTGGACTTCCTTATTGGTACAGAAATCACATGAGGTTTCTTTAGGAAGACGCCCCTCACTGCTATTGACTTGGGGGCATCCCCCATTCTCTGGCCCAAGGATATTCCTGTGGATTCTCAGAGCCCCTGTGTCCTTGCTGCTGTGGCTGCTACAGCTCCCAGCTATATGCTCCCCACTGTAGACAAGTCAGCCTGTACTGGGTTTTTTTATTCTTCATCTTGCAGGGAATCCTGTGTTCAGTCGTTGCCGTCTCCAAGTCTTCTCTTCTCTAATGATTTCCTGTAGGTTAGTTCTGGGGATCTTTCCTTAATTGACTCTTAAATGTGTTTTACTTCTAGAGAATTCTTCATAATTGCCAGCATTGTGACGGCTAGTTTCCTCCTCTTTCACATTTGCTAGGTTTTTTTTTTTTTAATTAAGTGACTTTTCCAGGGTCCGTTTTTATTGAGGAGTAATGAACATAAAGTCACAAATTCTAAGCATATATCTCAGTGAGTTTTTTTTGTATCTGTACACCATGAAACTACCACACTGATCAAGGTAATCTTTTCAGAGTTAAGAAGCTGTTGATGGGAGGTTGCATGGAGAGGGAGATCACGAGTGTGTCCCCAGGCTGCCATCTTTTTCTAGAACTGTGTTTAAAGAGGCTTAAGGAGGGATCCTCACACCAAGACTGTATAGTGGTGTGGAGAGCAGAATGGTTAGGAGTGATGGGTCATGGTTTGGTCATCCCCCTTACCAGCCATGGGACTTATGTACCTCAGTGTCAATAACTGTAAAATGGGAGTAGGTGATAGCTCTTACTTCACTAGTTTGTCATGAAGATTACACAAGGAAGTACCTGTCAGTGCCCCCAAAAATGTTAATTGTTGTTTTTGTTGTTATTAATAACGAGGAGGAGGAGGCAGTGGTTCTTAGTGAAGGGTACACATCAGAATCACCTGGGAGCACTTTTGCAAAAATATACATGCTCATTCTGGCCAGATGTACTGAGTCAGAGTCTAGATTTTGAATACCTCCCCAAGTCATTCTGTCGCTTATCTTGGTTAAGAACCACTTGGCTGGAGGCAGCCATGACAGAACGCAGGAAGATCAGTGGGTGGCTGCTGCAATAGGGAGGGCAGGAGGGGATTGAGCTGGACAGATTCAAAGCAGAGTGGAGAGGTCGCCAGGTTGATGACCTTGGGTGGGGAGCAAGGAGGGAGGGGAAGGAGTCTGGGGTGACTCACAAGGTGCTGACCTGGATGGCAGCTTGAGTAGGTGGTGGATGAGCCAGAATCAGTAATACAGGAATGGGGATGGGGAGTGGGCCAGAGATTGCTATAATTCTTCTTGGGATTGTTGAATGGAGGCTTCTGGTGAAAACACCAAGCAAGTATGTGGATCTCCAGGCCTGGACCAGTGGTGTTTTTCAGAGAGTCACTGGTGGGAAGGAGATAGATCAAGCCATGGGCATGGTTGTAGAGTGAATGTAGAAGGCAGAAGAAGGCCAAGTTCATACTCATTCACCTCTGGGAAGGCGTGGGTCTATCTACTTCTTCCTCCCTCCCTTGAAACAGAAACGCTTATTTCTCATGTAACCGCCCCGTTGCTGAGGACTGCTGGGAAATAAAATCAGTCTTCTCACTTGAGGATGAGTAATCACTGTGGGTCACTTCCTTTCCTCACAGGTCTCAAGGTTTTCCTCATCTGCTGATCAAAGAGCTTTATCTTCCACCAGCATCCTCAGACAGCACATTCTTTGGTTTTCTTCAGGCCCTTGATATCAACCAGTTATGCTTTAGTAAGCGTTTAAGCCATTCCAGTCTCTCCCAGGCCTGGTTCACCTTACTCATTACCACAGAACACTACCCATACCTTTCCTTCTGCCCTGCGGCTCCCTCTCTATTCCTGCTTGTGCCATGGTAAGCCCTGCCTCCAGGAAGACTTCCCTGACTCCCATCCCTTCCAGGTGAAGCCAGATGTGGAGCTCTGAACAGATTCCCACTGGCTTTCCAGTTGGGTATGGGGGTGCCAGGGATGGGTCTCAGGAAGATGGGTCTCAGGATGGATGTGCACAAGGTCACGGCCTTTCAAACTTCCTTGATCACCACTTACAAACAGATATATAAAACTGAAGCAAAAGTTTTGTGAAAATAACACACACTCTGTGTGATCCATTTGGGTATTTTCTGTTCCGTTTATTTTTTAAAGAAAAATGCTAGTTGCAGCCACTTAAACTGATTTCACAACCCAGTCATGGGTCCCAACCCAACAGGGTGAAAAACGCAGAGTAAGATCATTAGTGCTCAGAACAACTCCAAACACAGCCGAGGGGCCCTCTCCAAATGTTGCTCTTCGGTTCCTCCGCAAGCAGGCAGATGATGGCGCCGGTGGCCGTGTGCGCCTGGTGGCGGTCCACTGGGCAGTGCTATGTCTGCTCTCTCTGTGGAGTCTCCTTTCAGGGCCCCTGTTGGTTGTGCCATAAAGTGGCCATGGGCACAGATACTTTTGTCAGTGCTGAGAGGTGGAAGTCTATGAAGGACTCCAGACGCCTGACAGCAAGATGCCAGCTCAGTGTCCAGTGTCACAGGGCTGTGTATCTCATCCATTAGATGAGGCTCCTCGTGGAGGCAAAGCTTCCAGCCCCTCTGTGGCTCATGGTGTTGCTCACCTGGCTCAGTTGCTCAGTCGTGTCTGGCTCTTTGAGACCCCATGGACTGTAGCACACCAGGCTCCTCTGTCCATGGAATTTTCCAGGCAAGAATACTACAGCAGGTTGCCATTTCCTCCTCCAGGGCATCTTCCCTACCCAGGGATCAAACCTACTTCTCTTGCGTCGTCTGCATTGGCAGATGCATTCTTTACTGGTAGTGCCAGCCAGGAAGCCCTACTCACCTAACAGGGCTACAAATAACAAATAGAATAAGAGCAAAACATGGGGCTCTTGCATGTGTTATAGTAACAACGATAGAAGTGATGGCTCTTACTGGCCAGAGGGTGGATGATAAAGCCATCAATACACAAGGAACATTCCAGGTGCAGTGAATCTTGGAGCCCTCTCTCCCTCTGGAACTGGAAGTTAGTGCAAACAGAACCTGTAGGAGTAACTACTTCAAAACCCCTGCATTTAAGCCCAGTGCTTTATCTCTCTGAGAGCCTCAAAGTCTGTTGACATTTATTTAGTACACTTTTCTAAGAAAAGTGGCTATCTGATTTCTCAACCCACTGAAAAAGAAAATAAATTGCCTGGACAGGTGTTGGTGGTAGGTCTTTTCTAGAGAAAGAGAGATGTGTAGGTAACAGGAAAGTAAAAGCCATGGGGAGGGAGAGAGAAACAGTAAACAGTAACCACAATCATATGGTTGTCTCATTCCTTAGGGAAAGCTCCTAATAATGACCACTTCAGTGGGAAAAGGGTATTTTTTATTTTTATTTTTTTGGAAAAGGGTATTTTTTAAAGCATTAGTAAACTGTGGGCCACATTTGAGCAACCACTTTAAAGTGGTTAAAATAGTGTTTTGGCTGTTGAAGTTTCATTTTTCAGAAAACATTCATGGGAACCTCAGTTATTCTGGAGCTTAGGTGCTGTTGAACTGCTGCTGATCAGGGCTAGTTTGAGGGTTTGAGGCATGCTGTGAGCTTGGGTTCATGGGCAAGTCCTCCCCATCCAGCCCTAGTCAGCCTCATAGCCTGCAACCCCTCCATTACTCTTACGTCAGGTTCCTTTGCTCACCAGTGTGAATTTGTGAGTGAACTCTTTCCATTCTGAAAGCTTTTTGATACAGTTGTGGCTCACTGATATCCTGAAGGGAGATGTACAGAGGGGACTGAACTGGACACTCCCTGAGGATGGGGTGGGGCAGGACCTGATGCAGTGGCCTGAAGGACTAGTAGTTGTTGTTAAGTCACTGTTACGTCTGACTCTTTGTGGCCCCATGGACTGTAGCACACCAGGCTCCTCTGTCCTCTGCTATCTCCCAGAGTTTGCTCAAGTTGATGTCCATCGAGTCGGTGATGCTATCTAACCATCTCATCCTCTGCTGCCCCCTTCTTCTTTCATCTTCTATCTTTCCCAGTATCAAGGTCTTTTCCAGTGAGTTGGCTCTTGGCATCAGATGGCCAAAGTATTGGAGTTTCAGCTTCAGCATCAGTCCTTCCAATGAATGTTCAGGGTTGATTTCCTTTAGGATTGACCAGAGGGCAGGACGAAACTCCTGGGATTGGGGCTGGGATGAGTTTTTAGAGAGCAGTGGGGGGCCGAGTTCTACCCTTTTCACTGCTTTGCTTGAAGGCAGCCTGCTCACTGAGACAGAGCCAGGTTTCTGCTTCTCCCCCAACCTGTCCATTTGAGGCTCACTGGCCACCTTATTCCCAAATCTGCTTTTGTGAGTCACCCTGAGTGACTGCAGGAGTGCCCCAAGGAGTAAGGGGACTTAAAGAAAAGTCAGATTATTTCTGAGACAGAGATCACTTATTTCACACCATTTGAGAAAGCTACCTTTGAGTAGAAAGCAGTGGAGTTGGTGATTTGTCACACCCCTGGGAGGTTTCTGTCTTATTTGTTATTTTTGCCTGTGCTGGGTCTTCGTTGCTGTGTGCGGGCTTTTCTCTAGTTGCGATGAGTGGGGCTCCACTTCGTGGCTGTGTGCAGGCTTCTCATTGCAGTGGCTTCCCTTGTTGTGGAACGCTGGCTCTAGGGCACTCAGGCTCAGTAGCTGTGACACATGGGCTTAGTTGCCCTGTGGCATGTGAAATGTTGCTGGGCCAGGGATCGAACCCGTGTCCCCTGCACTGGCAGGCGGATTCTTAACCACTGGACCACCAGGGAAGTCTGAGGTTTCTGTCTTAACAATAGATTATACATAGTATGCAAGCATAATACAATTATTAATATTTGCAAATGCTGTCTGACTATAAAATGATAATACCATGTCTCCCCATGGGGAGAATAACAATAAACTAAAATGACAATACCACAAATCTTTGAAAAGATTTCAGGAGTTTGCAAAGTCATTCACTGATGTGTCCCCAAGGCCTGAAATGAATTTGGGCTTGGTCAGGTGGTGGTTCTGAGATGCTGCCTAATGGAATTCTTTTTTTTTTTTTTTTAATTAGGAATATAATGTGAAGGATAGAGAAAAAACCACTTAAGCTTAAGCACTGTAACTAGTGGAAATTAGATTCTGATGATGAAATCACAAATGATTTTAACAGGGAAAAGAAGGGGAATCAGCAAAAGAAGACCCATGAGCTTAGATTTTCAATGAACCCACTGTTTTTGCACATGTATGGGGTACTTGGTGTGTGGTACACGCATGTGAGAATGTCCAGAAGGAGCCAAGTCCAAAATTAGAAGAGATTGTACAGGAATCCCAACCAGTATAAAAGTTGACTGCTTCCTTATTGAAGTCAAGAGGAGGAATAAGGCAAAGACAGGCCCTCTGCTGAGGGGATGGGCAGAGTATTCATGTCACAGAGAAAAAAAAATCAGCCAATTCCGGTTTACTCCCAACTCTGCCTCCCTTGAGAATAGTCCCCAGGTTGGGGAGAAAAAGTAACAAACATCGTATGGAATGAAATGAAGCTCCCAACAGTAGAGGGAGATGGTAATGGAACCTGCTTCCCCAGAGCAAAGTCCACCTGTCACATTTCCCCATCTCGGTTGACTTATGTCCCTGAAATAGTACTTCCAGGGAGAGGCAGTCTACCCAGAGACAGATCCATTTATTAGTCCTAGATTTAAACACAGATAAGGAAACCGAAAGCTGTCCTTTTCAGCAATTTTAAATCAATAAAGACCCACTGGGTAGGGTCTGCTCTAAGCTAAAGATGACAGCTCTGGTAAATGGCTTTGGGGTGACAAAGTGAGGGTTTGAAACAGTCTTATCAGGGTGGAAACAGGAAGGAATTTTGTAAGGGAAAGGTAGTATTTTATATTTGGGTTCAACGAACTTAGTCATCCAAGTAGGTACTGGGGTAGCCTGAGATGGGCTTGAGGAGGGGCATGAAGAGGCTGATTTTGCACAGGCTCCCTGTAGACCAGGAGTGCTCACCAAGAAGGAAACATCCGGGGTGGGTCATCAGGATGGAGAGGGTCTGGGGACCTGGGAGCCCAGGGTGTTGAGCCCAGGATCGTCAGCTTTGGGAAGAGTCCAAATACTTGAGAGTTGCCTGAGAGTGAAGGAGGGGACAAAGCTGTATGTCCCGAGGGCGGGCCAAGTGAGAGGGAAGCAGGCCTCGGCTCTGTCTGAGGAGGTTGTGTCTTCCTTGTCAGTGAAAGCTTTGTGCAGCCTTGGGATGGCCTCCCTGCAGGGACATCTCGGGGTGGATGCTTCTCCAGGTGGCCTGCAGATCCGCTTTGCCGTGGATGAGGAGTCCACAGAGAGCACATTGGCCCAGGCACTTTGGAGCAAGGGGCAAACTGAGGCCTCGGGCTCAAGTCCTGCTTCTGCCACTCTGCCTGTTACTCTCTACACCTTGGTCCCTTCATTAAACACATGGATCATGGCAATAGTACACGCCTGCTAGGACTCTTGTGAAGTTTATGTGAGTGAAAGCAAGGCCCTTAGAACCACGCCACAGCCTTGCTAAGGGCTGTGTACCAGATAACCTCTGTGATTGTCATCTACCTGATGTCACCGCCCCCACCTCCCCAATCTGTCACACAATTACTAATCTACTGATCTCTGGACTGGGGAAGTAGAGGCGAGTACTTTGGGTCCCTGCCTTCCAGATCTCAAAGCCCAGTGTGAAAGGTGGAGACCCATCACGTGTGAAGAGAGGGTTCGGGCAGCAGAGGGCAAGCCCTGGGCAGGGTGTGTATGGCAGGCCGGGGCCTCCTTCCTCTGAAACGAGCTTCTGAAACCCTGACTTGGCTCCAGAGCATTTTCAGGTGTCCCAGGGCTGCTGTCTTGTCAATCCGGTACTCTCCCTGCCTGCTGGCTCTGGGGGTGGTGGCCGTGCATGAGGGCCCCTGCTGCATCCCATCAATGCTGGGACTGGCCAGGCTGGCTTGGCAGGTCCAAGGGTCTAGGGGTGCCCCAGGGCACCCAGCACAGCAGGGACCCACAGACCCTCTTCCTGAACTTTAGGGCCCCAGATGCTAAGCCCGCTGGGTGCCACCCCGGGCAGTCGGCACAACGTATCCCGGGAGACAGGTGTTATTGGTATCAGTCATCCCCATTTTACAGCTAAGCAAACAGGCTGGGACCTTAAGTGTCTTATAAAGGGTGGGGCCACGACTTGGACCCAAGGTTTCCAAGGCCAAAATTGGGTGCCATTTCCATACCTCACCCTGGGCAAGACTCTAGATGACTCAGCTGGGAACCCTGCCCTCCAGAGGACCTGGAGCCAGACGTCTGATAACTGACTACTCCAGCCAGGGGAGGGGCCAGAGGGCTCCGAGAGCCCCACCCTGCCAGGCCTGTCTCCTGCTCCCCGGATCCCTGCCTCGTCATGGGATCCCCCCACAAAGCCAGTGCCTGTCTGGGAACCCTGGTTCAGGGGACCCTCCTGCCAAGTGGTCCCTGCCTGCTCGCTCTTCAAGGAAACATCTCTCAACTAGTGATCATTTTAGAGAAAGAAGGCAGTAGTTTAGGAAAAAGACCTGTTTTTAAGCAGTGGTGGCCTTCTGTTTTCCCTAAAGACATTTTTAAAAAGAAACAGTTTTAGGTCCACAACAAAATTAAGAGGAAGGTAGAGCTTTCCCATATACGCCCTGACCCTACACATACACAGCCTCCCCAGCACTGAATATTTCCTACTGGATCCATGTATTTGTTACAACTGATAAATCTAAGTGGTGGCCTTGCTTCCCCCAGAGTTTCATCTGAACAGACTTGACATTGAAAACAGATATTCTGTGTGAAGAGGACGTGTGGAAACCTGTGCCTGCCCTTCTCTCTCTTGACCCTCTTCTAACCGCCCCACCCAGATTCTGAAGAACCTGGATGTAGTTTATGCCCCGGATCTGAGATGGGGACAGTTAGCGCTACCCTTTGTTAATGAGCTCTGCTCCAGGTTGTGCCTCTAAAACCTGAGTTCCATGTGCCAGGTTTTAAAAAATATATATTGTAAAGCATACACAACACAAAATTTGCCATTTTAACCATTTTTTGAGTGTACAGTTCAGTGGCATTCAAGTACATTCACATTGTTCTGCAACTATCACCACTATCCATTTCCAGAACTTTTTCATCACCCCAACCAGAATCTCTCCACTCATTAAACAATAACTCCCATCTTCCCTCCCTCTAGATTCTGGCAGTCACCATTCTACTCTGTCTCTGTGAATTTGTCTATTCTAGGTGCCTCATAATTGGAGTCATACAATATTTGTCTTTTTGAGTTTGACTTATCTCACTTAGCATAACGTCTTCAAGGTTCAGGCATGTGGTAGCATGTGTCAGATTTCCTTCCTTTTAAAAGTTGAATAATATTCCATTCCATGGTATGTATATGCCACATGATTCTATGTTTAATTGTTTGAGGAAACACCATGCCATTTTCCACAAAGGACATATCATCTTACATTGCCACTGGCAATGTACAAGGGTTCCAGTTTCTCCATGTTCTTGCCATCATGGCAGGGTTTTTAATCTCTTGTTCATGATTGTGTCCCCAGAGACTAGGACAATGCCCAGCACATAGTTCAGTTCAGTTCAGTCGCTCAATCGTGTCTGACTCTGCGAGACCCCATGGACTGCAGCACACCAGGTTTCCCTGTCCATCACCAACTCCCAGAGCTTACTCAAACTCATGTCCATCGAGTCAGTGATCACACCCAACAATCTCATCCTCTGTCATCCCCTTCTCCTTCTGCCGTCAATCTTTCCCAGCATCAGGGTTTTTTCCAGTGAGTCAGTTCTTTGCACCAGATGGCCAAAGTATTGGAGCTTCAGCTTCAGCATCAGTCCTTCCAATGAATATTCAGGACTGATTTCCTTTAGGATTGATTGCACATAGTAGGTACTCAATAAATAGTTGTTGAGTTGGATGAATGGGAGGCTTTGGTCTCTAGGCACTTGTGGAGCCCTTGTACTTGTCAACAGAATCTTCCCCTTTTAGTCCCTAAACTCCATGCGCAGAACCATGTACCTACTGCTTCCCTTCTCCTCCTCCACTGTCTGAATTCCTCCACTAATTTTTTTATTGGCATGTAATTGCTTTACAATGTTGCACTAGTTTCTGCTGTACAACAAAGTGAATCAGCTATGTGTATACATATATCCCCTCCCTCTCGGACCTCCCTCCAACCCCACCCCACATCCCACTCCTCTAGGTCACCACAGAGCACAGAGCTGAGTTCCTTGTGCTCTACAGCAGGTTTCGACTAGCTGTCTGTTTTACACATGACAGTGTGTATATGTCAAAACCCATCTCCCAATTCTTCTCACTCTCCCCTATCCCCCTGTGTCCATATGTTTGTTCTCTATGTCTGGGTTTCTATTCCTGCCCTGAAGATAGGTTCATCTGTGCCATTTTTCTGGATTCCACGTATATGCATTAATGTACAATAAAAATCTAAAAACTACCATATAACTCAGCAATCCCACTCCTGGATATATACCCTGAGAAAATCATAGTGCAAAAAGACGTGTACACCAGTGTTCACTGCAGCACTGTTTACAATAGCCAGGACATGAAAGCAACCTAAATGTCCATCAATAGACGAATGGATAAAGATGTGGTACACATTTACAATGGAATATTACTCAGCCATAAAAAGGAATGAAACTGGGCCATTTGTAGAGATGTGGATGGACCTGGAGTCTGTCATACCGAGTAAGGTTAAAGTCCTCCACCAGTTTTTCATTTCAACACACTATCTGCCCAACCCAGGCCAGCCTGGCCCCGCGCAGGAGGAGAGCATCTTGACTCAAAGGGCTACACTGCTCAGGACCTCCCGCCTCTGCCCCATCCTCCACAAGAATTCCAGCCCACATACTCACCTGCTCTTTGCTAAGTTCTGTACACCCTGCGGAAAAAACCTCAGGCCACTTTTTATTTATTTATTTTCTAATTAAAAATTTTTGTTTTGGCTGTACCACACAGCCTGCAAGCTCTTAGCTTCCTGACTAGGGATGGAACCCATGCCCACTGCAGTGGGAATAGAGAGTCTTAACCACTGAACCACCAGGGAAGTCCTCAGGCCAGTTCTTAAACTTTCAAGTATGCTTTTTTTTTGAAATTGACTCTTTTTACTTTACTCTTGGCCCTGTCCTATGTTCTTGGGAAGGCTGTGGGAGAACTTGGCCTTCCAACTGAACAAGAGGCTCCGCTGGGACAAACTGAGAAGACAAGTACTGAGACCGCCAAGTGTCCTTAGGTGCCAAGCCCTCCGTGGGGCTGTGGGAGAGGTGGGTCTGGGGGAGAGACCCATCACCAGCTTTGCCAGCCCTTTCTGCTCCTCTTCACTCCTCCTTTAAGGCCTCCAGGCCTGAGTAGGTTGAGAAGCACATCTAGCTGCTCAGGACTGGGAAGTTGGTATGTTTGCCTTGATTCCCATTCCCTCTTCGAAGGTTCCTAGCACCAGTGCCCTCACGCCCACCAAGACTTGTCCATCCCAGGAGGCACTGCTGCTGTGAACCTCGGCAAGCCCCTAGCAAAGTTCTCTCTCCTGGGTTGCCTTCCCTTTCAGCCAGCTGTATGTTGGGAGGTCTCATCAGTTAATTCCCACACAGGTGGTGCATTTAAAATCTCAGAAAACTTGTATTTATAGGGGAGATTTAATAGAGAGTGTCAATCTCAAAAGGGTAACTTGAAGGGTTAGCTCCTTATTGTGGGGTTCCCTGGGCAGGGTAGTTCTAGTGCCTGAGGGATGGAGAGAAGGAGAGAGGGAGGAGGGGAGGGAGCGAGGACTAACTGGTGGAAGGAAGGAACTGATGGGGTGTGATTTCTTGTTACTTTCTCAGCATTCCATTTATGCCATAAACAGATGGCCACCTGCTCTGCCTACAAAGGCTTGGCTTTTGGGGGGCAGCTGGTCTCTACCGTCTTGAGTTATCTTTGAAAAGTAAGGAAAATAAATTGTTGAAATGATGAGAAGCAGTGAAATGTAGTATTTGGGTAGGGGAATTTTTTATTTCTTTTTCTTTCTCTCTCTCTCTCTCTCTTTTTTTTTTTTGAGATATAATAATCCACAAACCACAACGTTTACTCTTTAAAGTGTATAATATAGTGGTTTTTAGTATATTCATAAAGTAGCAGAACCATCATCACTATTTAATTCCAAAACATTTTCTTTACCCCACCCATTAGCAGTCACTCCCTACGCCCCACTGCCAACCACTAACCTACTTTCTGTTGCTATGGATTTACGTATTCTGGACATTTCATGTGAATAGAATCATACAATCAGAGTCATTTTGTGTCTGGTGTCTTTCACTTGACATAATATTTTCAAGGTTCACCCATGTTATACATGTCAGTAATTCATTCTGTTTATTGCTGGAAAATATTCCATTGGCTGGTTATACCACATTTCATTTGTCATGAGGGATGTGTGGATTGTTTCCATTTTTTTGTCTATTATAAATAATATTGCTGTGTACATTCACATAGAAGTTATTTTTTGCAGATATATGTTTTCACTTCTCTTGGGTACATATCTTGTAGTGGAGTTGCTCGGTCATTTGGTAACTCTGTGTTTAAATTTTTGAGGAACTGCCATGGGTTGGGGATTTTTGATAGCTTTTTTCCCTTATTATAAACGTAATATACATTCATTGTAGAAAATTTACAATATACATAAATGTATTTAAGAAGCAGCTTAAGTGAAGTGAAAGTCTTCCAGTTGGGTCTGACTCTTTATGACCCTGTGGACTCTACAGTTTGTGGAATTCTCCAGGCCAGAATACTGGAATGGGTAGCCATTCCCTTCTCCAGGGGATCTTCCTGACCCAGGGATTGAACCCAGGTCTCCTGCATTGCAGGCAGATTCTTTGCTAGCTTAGCTACCAGAGAAGCCCAAGAAGCAGCTTAGGTTCACTCTAATTATATTAATAACTATATTAAAAATCTATTAATACATTAGTAGGTTAATATATCTATTAATAACTGCCTTTAACATCAATATATTGGTGGTTTTGCTTATGTACACCATTTAAAAATTGTACTGTGCTTAAAATATATATAGTTTTGTGTCCTAATTCTTTCACTTTACCTTCTATCATAAGCATTTTCAATGTCAACACATATTATTATAGTGTGATTCTTTCTGACTACATTCTATCATCATTGGATGCACCATAACTTATTTACTCAACATGCTGTTCTTGGACATATTCTTTTCCACATTTCTGTGGTTATCGCAATTGGTGCAATATCCTGATACATAAATGTCCATCCACATCTCTGGTAAGTTTTGAGATAAAATCTTAGAAGTGAAATTCTGGGTAAAAGAATGTGAGCATTAAAAAAAAAAAAGCTTTCACTTTGAAATAATTTTAGATTTGCAGAAAATTTGCAAAGATAGTACAGCAAGTTCCCATATTCCCTTCACCCAGCTTCCTCTATGTTAGTATCTTACCAGCCAGAGTATATTTGTTGAAACTAATCAGTTAACACTGGTATGCTACTATTAACTAAACTCCAGACTTTATTTGGCTTTCACCAGTTTTCTTAACCAATGCTCTTTTTTTAAAAAAAGTTCATTTATTTTTAAATTGAAGAATAATTGCTTTACAGAATTTTGTTGTTTTCTGTCAAACAGCAATATGAATCAGCCATAGGTATATATAGCTTACTAATGTCCTTTTTCCATTCCATGGAAAATTCAAATTCCTATTGTATTTAGAAAATGAATACTTTTAAGGCTTTGGGTGTGTGTGTGTGTGTGTGTGTGTGTGTGTAGAAAAGTTGTATCAATTTTTATTCTCATGAATAGTATAGAAGGAAAAAGACTTTGCCAATCTAATAGACATGAGAGCAAAAACAGGAATGTGACTTTAACAGGCTTTTTTCTGACCATGCCGCACGACTTGTGGGCTCTTAGTTCCCTGACCAGGGACTGAACCCAGGCCCTTGGTAATGAAAATGGAGAATCTTAACTGCTGGACTGCAAAGGAATTTCCCTAACATGCGTTTCTTAATTGCTAGTGGGTTTACAGATTTGTTCATATTTGGTGGCCAGTTGTACTTTTTGCTTTTGGTTTCCAGTCACCTGTAGGGGTTTTTGTCCATGTCTAGGCCTTTAGCTTCC
The DNA here is from genome assembly GCF_033118175.1 of Dama dama. Taxonomy (NCBI): domain Eukaryota; kingdom Metazoa; phylum Chordata; class Mammalia; order Artiodactyla; family Cervidae; genus Dama; species Dama dama. Next base: position 37,219,683 of record NC_083691.1, read on the forward strand.
ACCCAAGCTGACATCATACCAGTGTCAGGTGAGTCTCTAGAAAGTCATCATTGCATCCTGCCAAGTCATCAAGGCAGGGGTCCCTGGGCAGGGTGGGCCCCCCAGGTGCCCTCCTCCAGGCCTGTTTCTCCCACAGAGGCCTGGCCTGGGTTGTGGACCCAGGTGACATGAGGTGTGCTTTCCGAGATTAGGCTCAACCAGTGGCCAGGAGACCAGCTGTATGCAAAGAGCAGGACAGGGCAGGCAGTGACGTGTTGTCAAGAGCTCTGTCTTGGAGTCAGAAGAATTGGGTTTTGTCCTACTTCTCTTACTACTTATGTGGCCTTGAGCGAGTGCAGTCCAGTTACCGAGCTCCGGTTTTTCCCCTGTGGTTAATGGGCAGAATCTCAGGGACTGAGTGGACAGTTGTGAAGACACTTGGTCAAGAGCTATACAAATGGGTGATGTGGTCAGAGAGAACCATGTAGTGAAGGGGCCTGAGCAGTGCCTTGTGTGGACAATGCGAATCTCAACCCACCACCCTCCCGAGATCAACTCGTTTCTACCCCTGAGTTCCCATCAGGTCTGAAGGGGAGGGAATTCCAACGTGGTCATTCTAGGGCCCTTCCCAGGGAGGGTCACCCTGAAATCCAGGAGGCTTGTGGTGCTGCAGGAAGCGGCCTCCTATGGGCTGTCCACGTGCTTGGGCCCTGGTGCCCTGTGAGACTCCGCCTCTGCCTCCAGGTCATGAGTCAGGCTTCTGTGCCCAGGATCAGGTGTCTGGCCCTGAAACTCAAAGAAGACAGATCCAAGACCTTCCTGGAATGGCAAGAGAGAGGAAGAACACAACCATTAAAACACAAGTTAATATCTGGGAAGGTAATCTGGCCATGCTGAGAAGACACTGAAGATATGTTCTCTTGTCCAAATGCAGTCACAACTCATAGCGTGGCCTCTGGCATGTCACCCATAGTCTCTGAGAATGTTTCCTTGGCTGTGCAATGAGCAGGTGGTTTCATAACCTCTACAGCAGCTGTGGACATGCACCGTCCTAGAGTCTGCCAGTCCTGGGAGGGGGCAGGTTTTCCTTTTTTGTGATGTTCCTGGCCTGTCCCAGTCCCTGTCACGTGACCTGACCAGGAGTCCTTTAGCAGTGTGGCTGACAGACTTCCTGAGGCCTGCTGTTGGTCTAATCTGTGAGGGGTGTGCAGCTCTGTGTAATCTTCACGGTAAATATGCTCTAGCTCTGGGTTGGCCAGTGTTCTCGGTACACTATCTCATTTAATTCTCATTAATGTGTGTTGGGTTGGTCCTATCTTTCATGTTATAAGAGAGGAGACAAAGGTCAGGTAGCTTTCCCACAGCTGAATGGTGACTCTGGGGCGGTACTGGCTGACTCTGAGGATTCTAGGCTAAGAATTCTAGATTCTGTGCTGAGGATTCCAGCCGACTGGGTTGTGTCCCCTCTGGGGCAGAGGGAACCTGAGGGCAAATGTCCTGGGAGGCACGTGTGACCATCCCAAGAACCAATCTAGGACAGTCCTCCCGAGGAGACTCCCAGGTTCTCATGTCCCCCTGCATCCTGAACCGATAGGGAGAGAATATTGGGAGGAGAGTCAGGACTCCTGGGGAAGAGCGTTCTCTGAGGATGACAGCAAGCATCTCTCAGAGTTCTGGGGTCTCTGCCTGCACAGAAGGCCCAGGACCTGCCTGCACACCCGTCATGCAGAGGGCTCTCCTCGTTTCTCCTGTGTTTCTGCAAATGGGGTCCAAGGTACCTCCCCTGCTTCCTCCTTAGGCCAGAGTGGGGGTGACATCTGAACTTGCATCCAGTCAGTGGGCAGACACATGCATTGTCATTGTGCACCCACCAAGGGCAGAGACCTGGGCTCACCAGCTAGAGACAGGTGCAAGCCAGCCTACAGTGGTGCAGTGACACAGCAAGACCCAGCTTAGTGACTCTGTCACACGAGTCCCTCCACTGCCCCCACAGAGTTACTCCTACTAATTTCAGCCTCTCTCCCCTTCACCCCAGGGGCTGAAAAATTGGTTGTCAAAAAAGAGAAGAGCTCTTATGTGATCCTCCAAAGATGCATTCTATCCAACTTTCCTGAAGAATTTGTTGGGAAATGGTACCTTCATCCAAATCTTAATTCAGATTTGGGGTTATATTGACTCATAAATCATGTTGGACCATTTCTTTCCATTTGTATTTATTAAAAGCCCTTCCAAGGTGGTACTGGGCCAGGCGCTGTGAATACAACAGAAGTTCTAAAGGCCAGCCTTTATTTTCCAGGTGGAAAGAGGATAGCCCAGAGATACTAAGGAGCTCAGCCAAGGTCACACAGCCACTTAGGTTCCTGCCTTTTGGCCCCGTTGCTCTTTCAACAGCATCTTACGCAACTTACACTCTGGTTGGAGATGCAGGAAAGGCACCTGTGGAACAATTACAGAACTCTCATGGGGAGGAGAGTTCCCCTTGCTGGTGATTTCCCACCCACAGTGGGCTTGTTGCCAGTGTTTTTATGTTGTTTACTTATATATGCTTGTCTGGGGGAGGGGTTGTAATTTTCTTTTGGGACACTGGGAAATCCCATAATTTAAAAAAATTCAGTGAAATCTAATTCCTATATTTTTGTCCAGTTTGTGCTTCTTCAGTGTGTGTGTGTGTGTGTGTGTGTGTGTGTGTGTATTTTGTATTCTAGCACTTTCTATCCTCAGATGATTTCATATAGGCTGATCTGGGTGAGGGCTCTCTATGTGTGCTTTACATGGGGCACAATGACAGAGACAGAGCAGAGTGGGCATGAAGTGTGGGGAAGAGGCAGCCGGTGTCCATGAGGAAAGGAGGCTTCATGCCGTCTTCCTCTCTGGGATGCTACAGACCTGAGGGAGAAGGGGGTCTGTCTGCCATGGTTGTGCCCTGGTGGGATGAGGTGGAGTCTCTGGGAAAAAGGAAAGAGGTCTGGTAAAAAGTTTCCTTAACCCAGAGATGTATAGGTTTTTGAAGGAGCTTGACAGTGTCAGTGTCATTCATTCATTCATTCAAGTAATTCTGGAGAAGATTCAACAAATAATGATATAAAATCACCTTTGGGCAAAGACCCAGTGTCAAGTTCCAGAAGGGACGTGTTTCATATCTGAGGGTATGTCTTGGCTCTGTTCTGTCCTCTCTACGAAAGAATCAGTCTGCTCTGGGCCCATGGCCTGCCTGAGGGCTTCCACTCTACCTCAAGGCCCCAGAGAGACTCCTGGCTGGAGCCTGGCCTCTTGGGGCTGTGGTGGGGGTGAAGGCCGCCCTGCATACCGCTGCCTCCTCAAGATCAGATTGGAGGGGGTGACGTGCCATGGGGCTGGCCTGGCTCCAAGAGAAAGCACCACCGCAGCTCCCCTGAGAAGCCAGTGGGCTGGGAGCAGGGCTTGGAGAATTGTGGGCCCCTAGTCCTCCCTGATGTACCCCTGACCTTCTGTCAGAGAAGATGAAAGCAACCAGGCCCACTGTCCAGAAATGAAACCAGTCTGGCTCTCACGAGAGACCACCATAGAGTGTAAAGATGGAGACCCAGGGACCCTGGCACAGGCTGGGGCGCCTGCCTCAGGGGTCTCTGTCCTGGGTTGGGCCGCCCCTGGCCACATGGTGGAATTAGATGGGGACGGGTGGGTCACATTTCTGACTCCTGTCTCTTTGCAGCTGTGAATTGGACAGATTTTATCTTGCTTGTTTTGACCTTTCATGAAGCAACAGCTGGAGGTGGGGCAGAGAGTGTGCAGGTTCTTCTTTTGGCCCATTTAGCAACTTCCTGTAATTTTTGAGCAAGGACAGGTATAACCCCTTGTGCCCTGAGGCACACAGGTTCCAACATATGCTGTGGCCTCAAGGTCATCTACTGACCCTGGCTCAGTCCAGTCAAAGGGAAATTCATTGTTTTTGAGGAAGCATGGACATTAAATACGCCACTGAGGCTGGGCCCTGCCATCTCCTGTTTTACCACTTCCAATTTACTTTGATTCATGGACCTAACATTCCAGGTTCCTATGCAATATTGTTCTTTAGCATCGGACTTTACTTCCATCACCAGTCACATCCACAACTGGGTGTTGTTTTTGCTTTGGCTCCGTCTCTTCATTCTTTCTGGAGTTATTTCTCCACTGATCTCCAGTAGCATATTGGGGACCTACCAACCTGGGGAGTTCATCTTTCAGTGTCCTGTCTTTTTGCCTTTCATAGTGTTAATGGGGTTCTCAAGGCAAGAATATTGAAGTGCTTTGCCATTCCCTTCTCCAGTGGGCCATGTTTTGTCAGAACTCTCCAGAATGACCTGTCCATCTTGGGTGGCCCTACACAGCGTGGCTCATGGTTTCACTGAATTAGACAAGGCTGTGGTCCATGTGACCAGATTGGTTAGCTTTCTGAGATTGTGGTTTTCATTCTGTCTGCCCTCTGATGGATAAGGATAAGAGGCTTATGGAAGCTTCCTGATGGGAGAGACTGGCTGAGGGGGAAACTGGGTCTTGTTCTGATAGGCAGGGCCATGCTGAGTAAATCTTTAACCCAATTTTCTGTTGATGGGCGGGGCTGTGTTCCCTTCCTGTTGTTTGACCTGAGGCCAAACTATGGTGGAGGTAATGAAGATAATGGCGACCTCCTTCAAGAGGTCCCATGCATGCACTGCTGGACACAGTGCCCGTGACCCTGCAGCAGGCCACCACTGACCCACACCTCCGCCAGAGACTCCTGGACACTCACGGGCAAGTCTGGGTCAGTCTTTTGTCGGGTCACTGCTCCTTTCTGCTGGGTCCTGGTGTGCACAAGGTTTTGTGTGTGCCCTCCAAGAGTCAGTTTCCCCAGTCCTGTGTAAGTTCTGGTGGCTCTATGGTGGGGTTGATGGCGACCTCCTCCAAGAGGGCTTATGCCATACCCACGTCTGCTGCACCCAGAGCCCCTGCAGCAGGCTGCTGCTGACCCATACCTCCACAGGAGACACTCAAACACTCAAATGCAGGTCTGGCTCAGTCTCTGTGGAGTTTCCTGGTACACATAAGGTTTTGTTTGAGCCCTCTGAGTGTCTCTGGTGGGTATGGGGTTTGATTCTAAATGTAATTTTGCCCCTCCTACCATCTTGCTGGGACTTCTCCTTTGCCCTTGGATGTGGGGTGTATTTTTTTGGTGGAATCCAACATTCTCCTGTTGATGGTTGGTCAGCAGAGAGCTGTAATTTTGGAGTTCTCATAGGAGAAGATGAGCACACGTCCTTCTACTCTGCCATCTTAAAAATAAATGTTAGGTCTGAACTGAACTGAGGCCGGGCCCAACTGATCAGTTATTCAGCAAATAATTTTGGGCATCTACTTTGTGCTTGTCACAGTGAGGGGCCTCCAGGCTCACGTCTCCTTCAAGCTTCACTCCTTTCCCCTTTATCACTCAGCAAGGCGCACACTTTACCGGTGATGACATGGCTCCTCGGGGAGAAAAACCACAGACTTGGCCTCTGCCTCTGAGTGAGGCGTGTGGCAAATTCAAGTGTGTCTGCTCTAGAGCCTTCCTCAAGTAATTCTGGGTACTTTCCAAACTCAGCAATTCCCTAAAGAAGGGGGGGAGGGGGCAGGGGAACTTTCCAGGGTGAGGAACAGCACGTGCAAGGGGCCTGTGGTGGAAGGTAACAAGGGCCCTTCAAAACCCTGAAGGAAGGCAGTGTGACGGGAAGAAAAGGGTACTTTGCAGGTTGGGGCTCCTGCTGGGCAAGTGGGCCCTCTCTGTGAGCCTCCTCTTGATCCCATCACTTCACCTAGGGCACCCCTTTTTTTCCTCAGATCTCAAATGTGGAAAGCCTTCCCTGAGTGCCTGGAGGCAGTCAAATCCTCTGTTAATGCCTGCTTATACTTCCTCTCGGGACCCTAGTGTCTCGTCAGAGGGACCTCTGCCCTTCAGGGTTGGGGGTCTTTGATCTTCCGTGGCCTCTGCCTGGGGTGGACCCTGCCTGAGGGTCAAGCCTTAGCCTGGAATTGCCCTGAGGGGAGCACTGGCAGGAGAGTTAGCCCTGCTCCAGGGGCTCCGGGGGCCATCAGCCACAGGGCTACATGGCCCCAGCTGATGGGGGATGTGACAGGACTGCAAACGTGCCGTCAGTCCACGACCCCACATCCTGCGAGCAGCCTGGCCTCATGGTGCTGTGCCCTTCTCAGCCACCCAACACTGTCATGACCTAGAACTGTTCCACCTCTGCTCTGAAACAGTCCCCACGCTCTGATCCCAGCCTTCTCCCTCACAGACTTTTCATCCGGGACTCCATCACCCTGTCCTCAACCTCACAGAGTTCCCCAGCACCCGCCCTAGCCCATCCTCCCCTCCTACTCTCAGAGGCCCAGACCCTTTCATCATTTCAGGTACCCTTTTCCCCCAACCTGCCACCCCCTGCTCCTCTGTCCTTCCACTGCCCTTGACTGGGCTAGACATCTGGCCCAGGACAGACCAGCCTCCTGCTATCCTCATTCCCCCATGGGGGAACTGAAGTGATTACAGACTCCAGGCCTCCACACGCAGCCACACCTCAGGCCTCCAGCATTAGTCTCCTTCTCCCCTGGAACTGTCCCAGACCCTCCCCGCCATCCTCCATCCATCAGCTCTCCACCACACGCCTGCCAAACAACCCCAACACCACGTCTCTGAGAGATGGGGAGCTCCCGCTGTGGCCGTCATGGAGGCACACTGCTCAGTCCTGGGAGGGAGGCTGAGAGGTGTGGGGGGAGCTGTATCCCAGCTGTAGCCAGTGCTGAGGCCGCAGGGCAGGGAGGGGCCCCCCACTTCTTCCCCAGGGGTGAGATGTCTCCTGCCTTCTCTCAGCCTTCTCTGCCCTCCCTCTCTCTCACAGGTGTCTCCCCACTGAATCTCGTCACTCCTAACTCCATTCCGCATCTGCTTCCCAGGGAATCTGGACGGACACCCCGCCTTCCTAGCTCGCCTTGGTGTCCCCCTGCACACCTCCTGAGACACAGCTCCTTGCCCGCCCAAGGCTAACCCTTCCAGCGGGGCTGTGGACGTCTCCCTCATTTGTCCCCCTCAGGCCCCACGCTCCTGGGAGCCAGCATCCCCTCTTCCCAACCTTCTCCTTCCCTCTGCTGCCCTGCCCTTGTCCTCACCAGCTGGCCTTCCTTCGACCCATGTCCCTGGGCCACCAAGTTGCTAATATGCTAAGCAATAACTTCCATCCTTCCCACCCTTGGCTGGTGCTAAGCACGCCCTCCTCCCAGAATTGTCGCCCCTTCTGTCTCTCTGTCCTCCACTCTGCTTTCGGCCTCCTGCCTCTCTCACTGCTTCTCCATCTCCAGGCCCATGGCCGTCCCTCCGATGCTGGTGTCCCCAGGCCTGAGGCGGGGTCCTCTGCCCAACCAATTCCCTCTCTCCAAGGGGTGATGGTTCCTAAATACTGATCTGTTGATGACTCTCAAATTCCATCTTTCGATCATGACTTTTTCCTGAAGTCCAGATTCTAATAGCCAACTGACAAAGGGACTTCTCCATTTGGTTGAACATCGACCTCAAACCCAGAACACCCCAGGGTGAGTTCATAGTCACCCCACAAAGTCATTCCTCTGGGGTCTCCAGAGAGTGCTGCCACTGTCCTCCAAGTCACCCAGGCCAGGAACCAGGCAGCCTGCTTAGTCATCCCTTCCAGGTGGTCAGCAGGTACTCCTGCATTCCTTCCCAAGCTGTCCACTCCTCTCCCCAGAATCACCGTGCCTTAAGCATTCTTTAATTGTACTTCTGATTCTATCACTTAACCCTGTACTCTGTATTTTTCCGTTATATTTCTCAAATTGATCCTTCAGAAAGGCCTGTAATTCTGGATAAGGAAGAATTTCATTGCTCCCTGTTGCCTTTATCACCGTTTATCAGCATCACCATTTATCAAATTTTCCCTATGTGCTGATTAAAATCCCTCTGGATCATGCCTTTCTCTGTGGGCTTCTCTTGACCCTCGTGGGCTAGCCAGACTGAATCACACAGTGGTTTCTGGCCTGGGTTCCTGGGTGGATGGAGAAACCCTTCACCAAGATGGTAGCCCTGGAGTGGAGCAAGTTTGAGTGCAAGAACAGTATCTCAGTTTTGCTTACAGGATAGTACCTGAAATTTATACATTGGAAGGGGCCATCAAGCTGGGAGGACTTTCTGGAGATCCCATTCAAGGCAGAGATGGGGGGAGGGGTCAGGTCCACACGTGTTCAGATCAGATCGGCTCCTAAGGGCTAAATTCCTAAATTTTTAGGAATTTTGTGAGACAGTTGTTAAACCTAGCTATTTTTAAAAAATTAAACTATACAAAATTACAATGAAATAAGTTCTGTTAAAAACAAAGATAAATACTCAAACTCATCATCTCCTAAGAATTTTACAAGGTTTTACTGTTTATGCTTTTTTTTTTTCAACCTCTCTTTTGTCTGTGGAAATGCTATATAATGTTGTGTTACTGTGCTTTTCTTCCCAGCTCTGCATTCAGTGACATCCTGTTGGTAGCTTGAAGTCAGCCATGGTGAGAATATTTACATCATTGAAATTCATAAATACCACAAATCAGGGCTTGATTGATTGTATTGTTGACTATCTAGACATAAGAAATTTATAAAGGAAATGTTAACAAGGCAGATTAAATTAAATTTAAATGTATGTTTTGCCAGTAGCCCCTACATTATTGAATGGCGCGTTCTTCCAGTATTCAAAAACTATTATCTGATTCAGTAGGGAAGTTGGTCACACCATAGACAAATTCCAACATATGTTCTTATTGTTTCACTTTTTTTCTCACTAGATAGCACAAACAATAATATCAACCACCATTCATAATGGAACTACACTCATTTTTCAGTTATAATTTTTGGTTGGTTATGGAGTCAGGGGGTTGGTAAAAATCAATGAAAGCATTATATAAGACTCCATTTGCTATATTCAGTTACAATAAAGAATACAGTATTTTTATTATTATTTATAAATTGCTAAATATCTTTTATGTCAGTAAAATTTATAATAAACTCATATACATGTATATATGTATACATTATTTTCTCTAGCAGGTCTGTTGTTTAACATTTATCAGCACACCACAGGGCAGATTCCTTAGGCTGAGGGGTGATCAGAGACTTGACTCTTTGGAAGGATACTCAGAAGAGGGAGGGAATAATCGGTGAAAAGAAGCTCCGTCAATGTAGAGAGGAGGAGTGGGTGAGTGAGACTCAGGTGGAGGGATTAGTCTGATGGGCACAGAGTCCCCGAGAAAGGAGTGGGAGTGGACAGAACCTAGGGCTTACTATATTCTCTCTGCCTTGTAGGATGCAAGCCATATTCTGAGAGCACGAGAAAGAGAGGAAGCAAGGAGTGAGGTGGTTTGGCTGCAGTGGTCAGTGAGGGGCAGAGAAGGGACCTGCAAGGATGAGGCTGACTCAGAAAGACGGGGGACCAGGACAGCAGAATCCTAACTTTGAGCGTCAGAAGCAGGGGTGTCAACCAGGTTCCAGTTCTGGGCCCCTCCCTGCAGGACAGATTGTTTTATTAATCTCCCAGGATGATTCCAAGAGGAAACGGAGGCTGGGAGAGGCTAAGTCCTTTGTCCATGGCCCAGAGCTGCTTAGTGGCTGAGTTGGGATTCGAATGTAAGCAGGGTGGATCCATAGACAAGGAGCCTGCATAGCAGCGCTTGCCGCCTTAGCAAAGCCCTTCAGACTGTGCAAATTGGAAGTGCCCTGGCAGAGAGGTTGGCAGTGCAGGAGTGGCACGTGTCAAGGGCTCAAATGCATTGCCTGGCAAACAGGCCTGGCAAAGTCACCTCATATCTCTGGTCCCAGCCTAGCATCTACCTCCCAGCATGCTCCTGACATCACTCCACAGTGTCTACTAAGGATATTTTTTTATTATAACAAATAGGGACTTGTGTTATTTTTTTATATTTTTGTTATTTTCTTTTCTAATAATTCATTTTTATTGCTAGTTTTAAAAAGTAAAGCATAGGACGGATTGTAAATGCACAGGGCCTTCACTTTCATACATTTGAGAAGCACTGTCCTAACCCACCCTTCTAATCATGTTGCTCCCTTGCAGGAAACCCTTAGTGATCCCCACTGGCTACGGCAGAGGTTTTAAATGGTGGGGCAGGGGACCAGTTCATGGTTGGGAGCTTAATTTAGTGTGTCAGTACCAGCATTTAAAAAAGACAAAGTGGAGTAAAATAGAAAACATGAGTGTATCACATATGGTAAATGCATTTTACCTGGTTCAATTCCTGTCTTGGGAAGATTCCCCTGGGATCTTCCCAAGAAGAAGGGATAGGCCACCCACTCCAGTATACTTGGGCTTCCCTGGTGGCTCAGATGGTAAAGAATCTCCCTGCAATGTGGGAGACCTAGGTTCGATCCCTGGGTTGGGATGATCCCCTGGAGGAGGGCATGGCAACCCACTCAGGTATTCTTGCTTGGAGAATCCCCATGGACAGAGGAGCCTGGTGGGCTACAGTCCATGGGGTTGGGAAGAGTTGGACACAACTGAGTGACTAAGCACAGCACATACACATATGTAAATGTATTTTTCATATGTTATAATGCATATGTATGCTGGGGTATGATGAAAAATGTCTTCCTTACTATGATCACAGTAACAGGTTTGAATAACACCAGTCTACCTGGTAAAGACAGCACTGCTAGCCTGACTTGCAAAGTCACAGAGGAGAGGCAATTGTTGAGGGAGAGCAGGTAGTGCTTCTGGGGAAAAGAGGGAAGGTGAGCAGGGTCTAGAGGATGGATGAGCAGAGGGAATGGTAGGAGTAAAGACCCTCAAAGACCACATCCTTCATGCTTAGATCGTGCTGGTGCTCCAACTAGGAACTGGTCTGGCCCTGGCTTCTGGAAGCTTGCAGATGGCATGAAGACTATAGTCCCTGAGATGGGAGCTTAGAGGATGGAGCCCTTAAGTCTGTCAGGGAAATCACAGAAGACTTCCAGAGGTAGCAGTAGCTTAGCTGACTTCTGAGGGAAGAGTTAGAGTTCACCTGGAGAATAGGGCTGTGGGGAAGGCTTGCCCAGCCAAGTGAGAGGCTTGTGAAAAGGCATGAAAAAGCCTCTCATGTTTGGGGAACTACAAGCCATTTGGTGTAGGTGGACCATGAGTTAGGGAGGGGCCTCACGTGCCCTGCTGAGAGTCAGGACTTTGTTCTGGCCTGAGGAGCCACGGAGGAATTCAGGGCAGAAGAATGACATGAGTAGTCTTCCATCTCAGGACTCTGGCATCCCCGGGAGAGTGGATTACCAGGGAGGGGACAGCTGGGATGGAGACCTGTGGGATAACTATTACAGTAGTTGGGCTTGAAGTAGGGCAGTGGTGGTGTAGAGGGCAGACGACCCGGGATGGGGGTGGGGATGGAGGTGGGTGTGGGAGTTGGGGTAGGGACTCAGGAGGAGCCAGCAGAGGAGGCAGGCGGTGAGGATGAATGAACCGGGAAACTGGCTCCACGGTGGTGACTTTTGCCCAGATAAAGAAAGAACGCATGAGGCAGAGCAGGTCTGGGAAGACAATGTGTTTAGTGTTGAAAGTGAACTTGTGGGGTACACGTGGCAGTGGAGCAGAGAGTTAGGTCAGGGGTACAGGCTGGGGAGAGTGTAGAATGCCAGGGGAAGGCGCCAGGAAAGACTAGGGGAGTGCTCTTTGAGGCACAAGATCAAAAAACTTGGGTCCCAGGAGCCAATGGGGCAGGAGAGACCTAGGAGGAAAAGCAGATTCCCTGAGGGGCTCCTGGGATGCGGCCATTGGGAAGCCACTGATGCTCTTGGCCAGGGTGCAGCTCTGGGAGGAGGGGGCAGGAGCCAGGGGCTTGGGGAGTGAGTGGCACGAACACAGTGAAACAGAGGGAAGTAAGGTTGCTGTAGACCGCAAGGCGCCTTGTGCAAGGTAGACCAGCTCGGTGACAGAGGGACGCGGGTGGCCTTGAGCCCCATGTGCCCACAGTGGGGCACGTGCAGGCCTTGGTCCTGTGAGTGTGGACCAGCCCTTCTAGAAACTGACTGGGGAGGAAGGAGAGGAATGGTCATTAATCAAGGGGGGATGCTGGACCAGCGAGGGACTCATTTTTAGGATGTGAGAGCCTGGTGCCAGCTGACTCAGATGAGGGAGGAGAGTCCATGAGGAAAGAATACAGGCAGGAGCCTGCAGCCTGCAGGAAGCTGGTGGCGGCCCTGGCAGGAGGGTCAAGGCTAGTGTTGTTGCCATGAGTTTGGGGATCAGGACTGTATGTTGAGGGGTCCGTGTGCCAGCTGGTACTGCGGACAGGAATTACTGAGAACCTGTGCTCTGGGGCTGGGGAGAGGATGCCCAGCAGGGACACCGACCCTGCCTGTCCTGGGTCACCAGTGGCTCCAGTGTCCGAGACTGGGTGACACACAGACCCCCGGGCAGTGGGTCCAGAACTGGGCAGGCCAGGCTGGGGATGGTCTTGGCACAGAGCTTTGGTTTACTTTTTTTTTTAAATTTGGTTGTGTAAGGTCTTAGTTGCGGCATGCAGGATATTTAGTTGCAGCATGTGGGATCTAGTTTCCTGACCAGGGATCGAATCCTGGCCCCCTGCATTGGGAGCATGGAGTCTTAGCCCCTGATAGCCAGGGAAGTCCCTTATTTACTTACAATTTTACTTTTTGTTATGGAATATTTTTGAATATACCCCAACGTTGTGGGAAACTCAAACTCTCTTATACCTATCATTTAGTTTCAACAGTTATTACTATTGTCAATGTTACTATCCCTTCTTCAAGAACCTTTTAGAAATTAAAAAAAAAAAGACTATTATTTAAGGAAATTTTAGATTCATAGCACAGATTTCTCATATACTCCCTGTTAAAAACTTTTTTACTTGAAAATAATTTTAAACTTATAGAACTTGCAAGAACAAGTTTATTTATTTTTAAATAATCTTTTTATTAGAGAATATATTCTCAGAATGACTATAGAAGAAAATTAAGGTCCTCATGATCCCACCACCCAGACAAAGGTACTGTCCTTGTTTTATTGTATTGGGTTAGCCAAGAAGGTTGCTTGGATTTTTCCATAAGATGTTAAAAAAAACCTGAACCAACTTTTTGGCCAACCTAGTATCTTCTTCCAGTCTTTTTTCCATGTTTATACACATATTTTCAATTAGACTGCTGTATCTAGAAACTAACTGCCTTTCTGTCTTGTGTGTTAGCCCAAAGGCCTTCGCCCCCAAATCCCTGCACAGAGTGAGCTGAGAGCAACAGCAGTCCATCTGAATTTGTGATGTGTGGTTGCCCTCATTCCCTGGTTTCAGCTCATTCCCTCCTCTCTAGCATCCCTTTCCTTTTTGTTTTTCTTGGATAATACTAGTAGATTTCTGGTGGGGGGAGGTGCCCAGTGCTCCTTGGACCACCATCTTGCCTGTCTCCCATTCTCATCTCTCCAGAATTAGGGCACCCATGTCTGAATCTTTCTTCCCCACTCACCTGAGAACTCTGTGAGGGCAGGGCTCATATCTGATTCATCACCCAACGTGAAGCAGGGTTAGCCTCAAGAAATAGGTCTGGAATGGAATCAACCCGCTTCTTTGGCACTGCCCATCCCCATCTAGCTTCAGACTAGACTCAGAGCCTTACACTCACTCACAGCTGCCAGCATGGTGTGTGGCCCAGGGTAGGTGCTCGATAAATGGCTGTTACTGCTGCTACTAATAACCTGGAGATTTCCATCTGTGTCAGGGCTCCCCTGGCATTTCCATCTTCCCTTTCTTGCCTTCCCCTCCTTCTTCTGGATGGTAAAGCAGAGACCACTTTGACAAGCCAGACGGAAGGGGCCACCCTTTGTCCCCCATTTTCTGTAAGTCAGGAGCAAAGCTGAGTTGGCAGTGGATTCCAAAGCAGCAGCTCCTGTGCCGAGGCTGTTTTATATGTTTGCATTCCTCAAGATACCAGTTATCATTAGCAGCAATTAAAGCTATTTTGGGATCAGTTCAAAGCTGCCTTTGAGGTATTTTAAGTTGGACAAAAGTCCTCCACGTGTCTAGATTTAAGCTGAGTGTCCTGATGTCATTAGAAGCCCACTTGTACTTGGAGACTACAATCTGCATACTTTGATTTTTGTGAACGTTTTATAAATTTCAGGACTGTTTGTTAAAAGTGAGTTCGTCTCCAGAGCTATTTGGACTACCTGATGAGTCCTGCTGCCAACCTCAGTTAAATGGAGGGGACCATGGGGATGGGAAAGAGGGGGATCTTCTGGGATTTTCCCTTAGAGCCAGTCCCTGTTGCCAGGTAGAACCCCTGCCCCTAGGGAGGGTGGCAGAAATCAGAGAAGAAAGGGGTGAGGGCTTGGTCCAGTGTGGGGGCACCAGGAATTGGGAAGAAGGCGGAGCCTAATTTGGAGGGTCTGGGTTGGGAGGAGGGGAGTGGGGAGGACTTCCAAACACCTTAAGTTATCTTCATAGTTGACTGAAAGATAAAAACAGGGGAAGAACTGGTTTTGGCATATTGGACTTCTAGGGAGTCAGCCAGAAACTTGTGACCAACTGATGGTTGGTCCTGGCCTTGACCCTGGGTCTGGAGGGCTGACAGTGGCTTTAGGCCTGGGATCACTGTTCCCTAAACATCTCTGGGACCCTCCAGTGTGATGGTCTTGCAGGCTGCTGACAAGGGGAGTTCAGCTGGTGGGTTGAGTGGGGCGATGTCCAGGTAGAAGGCTTTTAGACCAGGTGGTAGGTGAGTGTCGAGGGGAACGCAAATGGGAGAAGGTGGTTCTGGAACAGTGAAGAACTGGGGCAGGCACCCGGGGCAGGAATACTCTGTCCCTGAGCTGTGCCCAGGACCCAGGGTGGGAAACACACAAGGAAAAGCTATCCTGCCCGTGCGCTTTTGGCCACAGGTGATATGAATGCCAGGTGTGGCATTCCCACTCAGAAGAGCAGAACTGGCAGTCCAGGGGCTGTGGTTTGGGGTTAAGGCACCTGCCAGCACTGTGGGTTTTCCCTCATGCCTGGCTTTGGTCAGAGCCCACCCAGATGCCCTAGGATTCTGATCTGAATCCCTAACTAGATTTTCATGCACAATTCACTGCTCTGCTCCTCTTTCCAGCTTGAGGACCTGATGCCACCACCCACTGAAGCAGGACACCGGAAGCAGCTGGGTCCCCACCTCCCAGGAGCTGTGCCATCAACCCTCCCCAACTCCACATTCACATCAACCCCAGGACAGGGCCTTGGGAGGGACGGGCCAGGTGGGAGCTGCAAGGAGCGAGGCAGGCCTGGGGGAGTTTGCTTGTGGCGGGAGAGCCTGGAGGTAGGAGGAACAGAGGGCCTCGTGTCTTTGGCCCCGCACAGTGAGGGCGGTGGGTGGCGGCAGAAGGCGGCGTGACCCACTTTTGAAGCGGTGCGGCTGTGACTGGGGCTGCTTCAAGTGGTCAGCCTGCACACATACGTTGGTCTTAAACTCTTCAAAACCAGGCTGTTAACCAGCTGTATCCTGTTTTCATTAGCGTGTAAGCCACGGTGATGGGACCTGCCTAGTTTTCTGGGCCAGTAAGTATGCCCAGGGGCTAATAAACTGCAGGTGCCTCCAATAAATATGGTTTTAATACTCAGTGTAAATGTGTGTGCAAAGAAATCTGTGAAATGAAAGGTGGGAGCTGAGGTCTATATGCATGTTACACAATTGCTTAGTTGTTTTGAGCTGAGAACTATAGTGTGACTGTTTGGTGTGTTTACATTTGCAGGATGTGAGCACAGTGTGTGTGGGGGTGCATTTTTGTGGACGTGTGTATATGTGTGAGGGCTTCCCAGGTGGTGCTAGTGGCAAAGCAGGAGACGCAAGAGACATGAGTTCCATCCCTGGGTCAGGAAGTTCCCCTGGAGTAGGAAATAGCAACCCACTCCAGTATTCTGGCCTGGAAAATCCCTTGGACAGAGGAGCCTGGCAGGCTTCAGTCCACGGGGTCATAAAGAGTTGGAAACAACTGAGTGACTGAGCATATATGTGTGATGTGTGGTAAGGAGAGTGTGTAGTATGTGTGTGGGTATGTATGTTTCTGTTGGTGTGTGTGTGTGTGTGCTAAATCGTTTCAGTCATGTCTGACTCTGCACTCCAACCCACACTGCAGTGGGCTGCTGTGTCCTCCAGGTGATCTTCCCAACCCAGGGCGCAAACCTGTGTCTCTTACATCTCCCGCCTTGGCGGGAGGGTTCTTTACCACCAATGCCACCTGGGAAGCAGGTTCAATCCCTGGATCGGGAATGTCCCCTGGAATAGGAAACAGAAACACACTTCAGTATTCTTGCCTGCAGAATCCTATGGACAGAGGAGTCTGGCAGGCTTCAGTCCGTGGGGTCACAGAGTCGGATACAACTGAGTGACAGCATGTGTGTGATGTGTGGTAAGGAGGGTGTGCATGTGTGCATGTACATGTGTGTATAAGTCCATGTGTGTGAAGTCTCATCAGATGGGCTGGAGATACAACCAGCTACATAATTTACAGGGCCTGGAAAAATTTCGCATGGGTCTCCTTGTTCCAAACTACTGGGAATTTAAAGTCAGCAGCACATCAGACCAACCCTGGCCTTTCTGAGAGCAGAGTCCCTGGGACTTCACAGGTTGGATGCTCATGAAGCCGTCCCCGCTTACAGAAAGCGCACCTTCTGTTTCCCCTCAACCTTCTTTGTTGCCTTGAAAACTCCTCAAATTCGTGTCTGCTCTCGCCCCATCCAGTTCCCAGGGTGACCTTGATCTTGGGAGTGTGGGGCGCCAGCCAGGCAGCTGGAGAGGAGCTGCAGAGCCCCTTATCTTGGCACAGCAAGGGCTGGTGGTGCCTTTTCTGCCCCTCCTGGTGTTACATCTGGGCCTCACCTGGAGCCCTGGAATCTGTAGGGTGTCTCTAGCCTCTTTGCTCAAAATGACCTCCTGAGAATGCCAGGTCCCCTCCCAGCCCCCAGCCCCCGCCACTGCCCACCCTGCACCTCAGGACCCCCCTAATCTCAGAACTTGAGGGGTTGGGTTCCTCTCTGGGCCCCACTGTGCCCCAGCAGTGGTTAGGCAGAAGAAATAGTAAAGAGAAGGGGCATGCAGCTTCTGGGGTGTCCCCACTGCTCACCAAGGGCTTCAATTCTCAGGGGCCCCCAATGGGCCCCTTCATTGGCTTATAATGCGTCACACGCCACTCCCCCACCCCTAGGGCAGGGGAGGGGTGAAATGGCAAAGGGGAGGCAGGGAGTGGGGCCAGCAGAGCTCACAGCCCCAAAATCTCAAGGAGGGGTGTGGAAGGTGGGGACCCCGTAAGTCCTTCCTGTTTATCATCCTGATTTACCTCCTCTTGGGATAAGTGCCTGCCTCCAAGCACACTTTGGAGATGCCAGTGGGTAATAATGAGGGTGTTCCCACCCCAATACCTATATTTGTCAATAATTAACCACGATTTCCTGGGACCTGGGAGGAGGCAGTGGCGTCTGTCCTGCCCTGGCTGGGCTAGCGCATCAGTTCAACACTGACACGGCAATCCCAAGGTTCCTGAGTGGTTCTGAGGTATTCCAGGGATGGGCCTCTCCCAAGGCTGAAGGGAGCCGGAGGACTGAGGTCACCATTTTTCTGATCTTCATGAGAGAATCTCCCTAATCTCAACCCTTGCCAGCTCGCCTAGTAACCATGAGACCCCCTGTGTGCTTCCATCTTGGGGACCCCAGGTGGGACTTGTGTGGACAGCTAGCCTGGAGGGGTTCGCTGAGGAGGGCCTCAGGTCCAAGGACCCAGAAGAATAAGGGCTGTTGGGGAGCGTGAGGCAAGGGGGGCTAGAGAGGGGACTTGTGCACAAGTGGTTGGGCAGGAGTGGAGATGCTAGAAGCTTGTTAATCACTGGCTGTGGTGCTTTGCCTGCCCCAGAGGGAGTGACCAAGGTCCGCAGGCAGGAATGTGATGACAAGCTGGCTTTCCAGAAAAAGGGGGGCTTGATTTAGAATTTGCCAATTTCTGTGGTATAAATGCTCCCACCATGTCTGGTTTCAAGCTACCAATTGGTTTAATACTAACTCAGGGGAGGGGGGATCGGGATGGGGAATACATGTAAATCCATGGCTGATTCATGTCAATGTATGACAAAAACCACTACAATATTGTAAATTAATTAGCCTCCAACTAATAAAAATAAATAAAAAAAAAAAAGACTCAGAAAATTCTCAAATATTTAGCCATCAGCTCTCACTGCCTGCTAGATCACTGCCCTCATCAGAGGCCATCAACAGCAAAGCCCCAGGACCTAGCTGGATGCCTCTCTGAGCCCAATACACCTGCTTCCCTGCCTTTATTTGCAAAATGCCCCTACATGCACTGGCAGCTTGGGCCTGAGACAAACCATTTAGCCATTCAAGCGCCTTGTTTTTCAGAACGGTGGAGTGCAGGCTGGTCTGCCCTGCAGGTTGTCCTGACGCTCACTGTGGGGATAGACATTGAATGACTTGGCCAAAGTGAACACCAAACCCAATCAAGTGAGGACCATGACCCAGGTGCCAGGGATGTCCTATTTCCAGACAATGGCAACAGGGAGACCTGACGTCACTGTCCACCATGATGGTCTGAAAGGCCACAGTGGGGGCGTCCAGCAGTCCTAGTTGCTAGTTGAGAAGCCATCTTACTTCTTAATTCCCTTGGTCACATGGCAGCCTCCTAACTCATTCCCACTTCCAGGGGACCAAGGGTTCAAGGTGATGAATACCAGGGAGCCACAAAGCCACTAAGGTCAGTTACCTGGGCCACAGAACAACGCCCATTCCAGGGACTGGGAGTCCATCCACAAACATCACTTGCAGAAGGGGCTTCCTGGTCTTGCGGGTGCAGGGCCATTTTTCTGGGTGCAGGTTTTGCATTGTGCAATCCTCTGGGAGACCCACCTGCCCAGTGACTCCACTTCCCCCTCCTCTGGGTGTCTGGAATGGCACGATGGCCCCACCTCAGCCAGGCAGCTGTGATGAGAGGTGTTGACCCAGCTGCCTCTGTGCTGGCTCACTGCGTCAGGTGCAAGGGGCTGACACAGCCACAGGGGCTAAGGGTCTTCTGGCATAGTCAGAGGCCCTGGGACCGACCAGGGGCAGGGCTGGAGCCAGGGTCCTCTGGAATTCAACCAGGCTTGGGTGATCAGTGGGACAGGGAGTTGGTGAGAGACAGGCTCTGGGCCAGGAAAAACAGCCCAGAGCCACAGGTGTGCCGCTGGTTCTTGCTCCTCTCCTGTCTTCATCTGTCCTGTTTGGTGACAGCACTCAGCAGGCTTGGAGCCCAGTAAAGAGCACCTACTTCCCCAGAGTCAGTTTCTACCAGGCCTGGAGGCAGTCGTACATGCGCAGGACACAGACTTAATGAATGAACCACACAGCCACGGTTGTCACCTGGGAGTGGGCACACTGGTGAGGCCAGAGTAGGGCTCTGTGGAGGGGCGACACTTAAACAGGGTCATAAATGTGGGTCCCCCAACAGCCCCAGTCAGACTCCAGCCATGAACTCCCAGATCTGTCTTCTGGGTATCCATGGGGTGGCCTGGGACGGCCCTCCACCCTCCCACCCCCAAGCCCAGCAAGAGGTCCCACAGCCAGCCTCCTCCATCTAAAGCCATCCAGACTCTCACTGCTGGCTCTGCCAACAAAGTGGATGCTTCCCCCTCTTGGAATAAAAAGAGTGGAATTCTCTGGCTGCTCTTTCCACAAATGCCCAGATGAAGAGGTGGTCTGAAGAACCTGGGGAACAGACTCTTATAAAGGCTTCTGGAAGGTGAGAGGGGAGAAGCCAAGGAGGGGGCCTGCCCAGAGCTGGAGTCGAAGCCCGACTCCAGATTCTGGCACCCACTCCAGAAGGCAGACTGACTCTGAATTAGGTGTGATCAACGAGGGAAAACTACTGTAGCAATTGCATTCATGGAAAATGTGTGCATGTGTTCCCTCATTTAAAGAAACTATTTATGGGCATTCTTGATTCTGGGGACTCTCCTCCATCTCTCCAGAGAATCTTATGGGATTCTGTACTTGGTTCAGAGCTCATGAGAAACACCCAGCCTCTCACTTCACACAGAGCAGAAACACAGTAAATGTAAGCTCCTTCCCCTTAGCCACTCAAAGGGGATCACTCAAGGTTGAGGGCAAAGGGGCCTCCCCAGTCTAGAAGTTGATGGTCTCTGGTCCCTGCCTCTGGTCCCTGCCTCCACCTTCCTTCTCCAGCTGATGACAAACACCTGGATGTCGTAACGTCGTCCTGTCCTCATCTGTTATTCTGGGACACAGGCTGGGGAGGGTACCTGAGGAGGCCCCCTCTGACCCAGGCTGGCCTTCCTTGCAACGTGGGCTGCCCGCGGCCTGTCCCGTTGATGGATGCAGAAGGGCGGGGCACTGATCCTGCCCGTCGAACAGGATGCTGGAGGGAGGGGGGTGGGAGGAGCAGGGGCGGAGCTTCCAGAACAAAGGCGAATGGGGAGCCTTGGAGGCCCAGGCTGGGTATCAAAAAGGCTCTGCAGAGTGAGCAGGCCACAGCTCTGCACCCAGCAGTCCGTCAGACAGCCTTCGCCTGGTCCCTCCAGCCTGCCAACAGCGGGCACCCAGCAACAGTCTGCTTAGAGAAGCCTTGTTCTCCAGCGTGATTGCGCTGACACTGCTCTGTGGCTTTCTCTACCTGCCGTGGGTTGTTGCTGCAGTTCCAGAAGGGAGCAGAGGGATGGCCGGGAGCGGAGCCAGGAGCCGTGAGCGAGCCTTCGTCCCAGAGCTTTTCGATGGAGCCAACATGGCCCCACACCTCTGGCTGCATCGCTTTGAGGTCATCAACGACCTCAACCACTGGGACCACATCACCAAGCTGAGGTTCCTGAAAGAGTCTCTCAGGGGAGATGCCCTGGGGGCCTTCAATAGTCTCAGTCCCGAGGACCAGGGAAACTACGGGGCTGTGAAAGAGACCCTCCTGAAGACCTTTGGGGGGCCCGAGGCTGCCCACAGCCACCTGCCCAAGGAGATCGTCTTTGCCAACAGCATGGGTAAGGGCTACTACCTCAAGGGGAAAATTGGCAAAGTGCCCGTGAGGTTCCTGGTGGACTCCGGGGCCCAGGTCTCCGTGGTCCACCCGAGCTTGTGGGAGGAGGTCACTGATGGCGACTTAGATACGCTGCGGCCCTTTGAGAATGTGGTGAAAGTGGCCAACGGGGCCGAAATGAAGATCTTGGGCGTCTGGGATACGGTGGTGTCCCTGGGCAAGCTGAAGCTGAAGGCAGCCTTCCTAGTGGCCAACGCGAGTGCGGAGGAAGCCATCATTGGCACCGACGTTCTCCAGGATCACAACGCCGTCCTGGACTTCCAGCATCGCACATGCACACTTAAAGGGAAGAAGTTCCGCCTTCTGCCGGTGGGAGGGTCCCTGGAAGATGAGTTCGACCTGGAGCTCATAGAGGAGGAGCCCTCCTCAGAGGAGGGGGGGCAGCAACTCTCTTGTTGAGAAGCCCCCTTTGCCTCACCCCTCAGATATTGGCGGGAGGACCCACTGTGGTGGAGGGGACAGGCACCTCTCCTCAGGGGGCCACTGGACTTGGCCAGTCCTCTAAAACCAACTCCCTCCCTCCTGCTCCCCACTTTCCTGCTCCCCTCCCCGCTCCTCCCTCTGCAGGGGCCTTTATCTGCCCTGGTTAGGGGAAGCTTCCATTGGAAAAGGAATGGGTGAGGAGAGCAGGCTGGCTGTCTCAGAGGGGGTCCTTGTGGTTGTCACACTGCTGTTGGTGGCAAAAGACTTGGAGGCTAGAAGAAGGTTCCAAGAAGGCTACAATGATGGTCTTAGAGAGAGGACTGGGGGACCCCTTCAGCTCCCCCGAGATGTGGCTTATCACCTGTGGGCCAGGTAGTCTGACTCGACTGGGCTAGGTCCTGGCTGCAGGGTCCTTACAAGTAAGACCCAACCCTCAAGGCCAAGGTCATGGCTGCTCTAGGATTCTTCACTGTTGGGTCTTCCCACCTGCAAACTGTTTCCTTCTGTCATTTGCTTTGAAACCCACTGTGTCTTGTGCCAATAATTCATGACTTCAAACAGCAATAAAGGATGACTCATGGAAAAACCATGTAATGTGTTGATTGGGGAATGAATGCAATGGATGTGAGAGGTTGGGGCAGAGAATGAGTGGTGAAGAGAAGGAAGGCTCAAGTATTTTCAGAGGGTCTCGCTGGAAAACAGAAGAGAATACATGTATAGAAACGATATAGCTTGGATTTTCCAAGACAACCTCGATTTCAAATAGCTTGACTTATTTCCTCCATAATTCTTGTCATGTCCAATCTAATCCTGATTCCTCTAATCATTACAAACTGCAATATTTTAGTATCCAACATGCCTCTTATGCCCAAGAGTGACCCTCAAGTTGTGGTCTTGATTGGGGATTGGAAAATTATGATTATTGTAAACAACTGATAAAGTCTCTGCCTGGAAATAGGTTCTTAACAGCCACCTGGGAGCTGGGACTTGGAGGCAGAAAGCATGATTGGGGGCAAGTGTTACCCTGCCTGGGGCAGCCCAAGGGCATTCTGCAGGATAGTGGAGGCGGGGTGGGGGGAGGACACTCTAGATCAAGGAATGGGGTACATCTCTCTTAGGGGATCTACCTCATATTTGCATCCAGTTTCCTGCCCCTCTCTCTAGAACTCAGCAGGACTGGGACTCTGAAAACTCCTTGGTCCAAAGGGAGACTAAGGGTGCAAAGCTTCAAGAAACTTGATGGGAGGCGGGAAGGGTCTTCTCCCTACATGAGGGTGGAATGAGCCTCTCCTGGGAGTTTCCATCTGGACATTCCTGAGGGAGAGGGGAAGAGCCTGAGTGGGAGTCAGAGGTGGGGACGAGCTTTATTCTTTATTCTAAGACTTTGGGGCCTTGACCTTGAACCTGTCTGAGACAAGAGTGGTTGCTCCTCCCTCAGATTCCAGCTATGATTCTCCTGGAAACTGCGGCACCCCCAGTCTCTAATCCCCTTGATTATGAAGCCCCTTCCCTGGGCTCCCCAGCATCCTAACAGGGATCGGCTACATCAGCCCCAGGGCGCATGGGCCAGTAGTGGGTGCTGGATCAAGAGGAAGTTCTACCTCAGGAATGTGAGGACCAGAGAAGTGGTGGCCCATCCCTGGCCCTTGCCTTGGAGCCAAGGGGAAGGGGAGAAGGAGGTGGGTCTCATGGCATTCAGGTCCCCCACTCCCCATCTCAAATTTGGTTTTCAATGCCTGACAAATACATCTTCTCTCCTAGGCCAAACCCTCCCCAGAGGGGACAACGTAGGTGGCACCTCCCTGTGACCTATTTTCCTCTAGGTCCCTCAGATCCTAGCCACCTGCTGAGCTGGAGGAGGGAAGGGAAAGAGTGGGTGGGAGGTGAACAGGTGAATGGGGAGTTGGGTGCCAGGTCAGAATTTCAGGGCAACACCCAAGTTGTCCCCTCCCTGTGATTCCCCACGGACACGGGCTGCAGAGCCCTGCCTGTGTGAACAGGAGCAGGATGGCCTGTGTCCCCGCCTCAGAGACCCTTCGTCTCCTGCTATGAGTGAGTCTGTCACCAGGCTCTCAGCCAGCTCTCTCTCCTAGGGGGAGCGAGCACCCGGGTGGGCCCAGCCAGACTGACATCACAGCACAGGCCTCCTGGAGGAAGGTGCTGAGAGAGGGTTCCTCTTACCTGGAGACTGGACTGAGACAAGACAGGTGATGTGAGCGGGAAGGGAACCTGGGTTGCAGGATGGGGACGCTCTAGGGGGAGGGTGGTGAGCAGCCGGGTACCGTGGGTTTAGGCCACACATCTCAGAGGGCTTGATCTCTGCGTGGGGAGTTGCACCTAACTTGTATGAAAGTGTTTGAACTGTGAAGGAGCAGCAAGATTCACCTGGCTTCTTGGAACAGGACAGAGTAGAGCAGCAGCAACAAATTCAGCTTGGCAGCCATGGCAGCATTCAGACTTCCGGTCTGAACTTGAGACAGTGAATAGAAGACAGACACAGGTGAGGCTGTGAAGGTCTAATCCTGGCTGCCCATCAGAATCCCTGGGAGGATCAATAAAATCTGCTTCTTCCTGGTGGTCCTGAAGTGCAGCCAGGCTCGAGAAGGCCTGGTCTTAATCCCAGCTATATCCGCCTCATTGCGACCCATAGGGTGGTCCCTGGGCCAGCAGAAAGGCATTGTGAGCATCACCTGGAGTTGTTAGAAGTGCAGGATCTGAGCCCCACCCAGACATGCGGCAGAACTTGTACTGAACAAAATCTCCAGGTGATTCTTATACACACAAATGTTTGAGAATTCCTGTCCTAGAACTTCCTGATGCCTCTAGTTAAGGGGCAACTCATGATGCCCACCAGACACCCTCTTTAATGATGACCCAGGTGGCTCTGGGGTAAAAGAATCCTTCTGTCACTGCAAGAGTCACAGGAGATGTAGGTTCCACCCCTGGGTCGGGAAGATCCCCTGAAGAAGGAAATGGCAACCCACTCCAGTTTTATATCTTGCCTGGGGAAACCCCATGGACAGAGGAGCCTGGCCCGCTACAGTCTGTGGGGTCGCAAAAGAGCTGGACACAACTGAGCGTGCATGCAAACCCCATATACTAAATGCCTACTAAGTCTACTAACTTTGCTAGAGAATTCTTCATGCTCTTTTTGTTTTTTTTTAATTAAATTAGTTCCCTGACCAGGGATTGAACCTGCACCCCCTGCATTGGAAGCACAGAGTCTTAATTACTGGACACCAGGGAAAGCCCAATAATGACCCTTACAGTGAAAGAAAACAATTGTTCTCTGGTTCAGGATCCAAGCCAGCCACACACTGCATTTAGGGGTCATGTGTCTTCAGTCTCCTTTAATTTGAACCAGTCCTCAGACTTTGTCTTTCATGATCTTGACATTTATGAAGAGCCTGGTCAGTTATTTTGCAGAATGTGAACCTACATTTGGGTGACTCTGATATTTTCTCAGGATTAGATTCAGGTTATGCATTTTTGGTAAGAATACCCAAAAGTGGTATTGTATCCTTCTCCTTGGATCATATCAGGTGGTGTGGGACACCTATTTATTCTATTACTGGTGATGTTAACTTGAATTAGCTGGTCAAAATGGTGCCAGATTTCCCCCTGTAAACTACATATATTTTCCCTGTATAAATTTTTAAAATATTTATCTTCTTTATTACTTATTTATTTGTCTGCTCCGGGTCTTATTTACAGCACACAAGATTCTTTAGTTGTGGCATGCATACTCCTAGTTGCGGCATGTGGATCTAGTTCCCTGACCAGGGATCAAACCCAGTCCCCCTGCATTGAGAGTGCAGAATTTTGGCCTTTGGAGCACAGGGAAGTCCCTTCTCTGTATAATTAATGAGTGTCTTCCAGGCTGATGCTCTGAAACTATACAAATAGCCTTTCTCATCAGTCACCTATTAGACCCTTGAAGGTCCTTGCCTGCCAATGGTGATTTTCTAATTCTACCCTCCTACATTTGTTAGCTGGCAGTCAACTCTGAAGAAAAGTTTTTCCCTCCTGTTTGTTTATTTAAATAATTGTAGACTCACAGACTGTTGTTTTATTTGGTGAGCTGTACTCTGTTACTGAGAGGATGAGATGGCTGGATGGCATCACTGACTCCATGGACATGAGTTTGGGTAAACTCCGGGAGTTGGTGATGGACAGGGAGGCCTGGCGTGCTGCGATTCATGGGGTGGCAAAGAGTCGGACACGATTGAGCGACTGAACTGAACTGAACTCTGTTACTATCATTCTGATGCTCACATTGTTTTAAATTTGGCCGTGGGAAACTCTTCAACTAGTTTTTGTGTTTCTGGGACAGGTCCCTACCATCATCTGAGCCCTTCTTTATTTTCTGTCACAAGATGTTCTAGGTTCATCTTATACCTTCCCTGAACCACCCCTGAAACTGGTCATTTCTCCAAGAGCCCTGGTCCCTTTAGGTGGAGTCTGGTATTTAGAAACCAGGAGCTGGGTGTTGGGTATGCTTGTTACTACTAGGGTGTCAATACTCTTAGATCCTCTCAGTATCAGAACTAAGAAAAAAATAGTTCATCTATGTATGCTTCTGTATGTATCTCTCAATATATATATTTAAAATTTGAGTTCATACTGAACCTCCAATTCCAACCCAGC
Organism: Dama dama; assembly: GCF_033118175.1. Classification (NCBI taxonomy): domain Eukaryota; kingdom Metazoa; phylum Chordata; class Mammalia; order Artiodactyla; family Cervidae; genus Dama; species Dama dama. The sequence goes on from NC_083691.1 coordinate 37,245,807, forward strand.
ACCATAGAGTTTATTCTAATCTCCCTCCTTTCCATATTTGCAACTTTTTTCTCCAGTGAGAAACCTGACTCCAGGTTACTTATTTGCTCAATCCTAAGTACCCAGAGAGTAGTTTCAGAATTGCTAACCCATAAGCCTATGAAAAACAAAGCCAGAAGCAACCAGTTATTAATCACCTACTCAGTGCCAGGTGTGGGTGGTCCTTGGCAACAAATAAGAAAGATAAACAATCAAATCAGACTGCAGTCATCACAAGGCGAGTTAAGGCTCCCAGGTGTGCTTAGGTGCCTGTCTGTGGCCATTAGTTTACCTTGAGGACATAATGTGTCCATCAGGAGGGCAGTTGGAGTCAGAGACCAAAGGCCACATGTCCTTCTCTTATGGCAATGCTGAGGGACTGGCCGGCCTCAATGCCCCAGAGAGGTGACCTGGTCTACCCACCTGGTCCTCAGCCCCCGAGGAGACACTGAGGCAGCTGTCAGAGCTGATGCCACATGTTCTGGTCCCATCAGTCACTGTCCTGGCCAGAATCTACTGCTACCAAGCAACCCTGGGTAATATATGTGGCTTCCCTGGCTTGGTCGCAAGGAGGACAAACCTTGCTCAGGCCACTATGACCACCCACTCCACTTGGCTGTTGCTTCTCACTGTGGACTCATAAATTGGTTCTTGAGTTCTGATTGCTCAGATTTTGTGGACCAGCCTTGCCTAAGCCTGGATGGGGGTGAATTCTCCACCTGCTGCTTGTGGGACTTGCCTAGGGCCAGCCTTGCGCTGCCCTGTCTCTCTGAGTTCCAATTAGAGCATCTTCCAGTCCTCTTCCCTGGTGGCTCAGAGGTTAAACCATCTGCCTGCAATGCTGGAGACCGGGTTTGATCCTTGGGTCAGGAAGATCCCCTGGAGAAGGAAATGGCAACCCACTCCAGTATTCTTGCCTGGAGAATCCCATGGATGGAGGAGCCTGGTGGGCTACAGTCCATGGGGTCGCAAAGAGTCGGACACGACTGAGCGACTTCACTTCACTTCCAGCCCTGGGAAGGGTGTGAAGGAGCCCTGCCCTCCAGGGATTCACAGTCTGAAGAGGAGGAAGGCAGCCAGGCAAAGGAAGCCCAGTGTGGCGTCCCCTCCTCATGCCCATGTGCACAAGGGCTCGGGGAGGGTCATGTGGTGGGGCTGGGGGTCAGGAAGGGCTCCAGAGGAGATCTTTAAGTTGAGTCTTGAAAGACAAGTGGTTCTTTCCCAAGACGATGCAGGGTAGAGAGAGAAACGTGAGGGGAGGGAGGGAGACAAGCTGGGCTGGTGCTGGCTAACAGGGTGACTTGGGTTGGGGACAAAGGGGCAGGGTCCTAAATGGCCTTTGAGGAACCTCCAGAAGGCCAGGAATAGCCAACGCTGGATTTCTTCAGCTCTGAGATGCACTCAATTCAAGAGTGCATTATAAATTTAGTATTTTTTGGAGAAAGAAAAACTAAACCTCGTAAATGTTAACGTATGTATCAATGGTGTAGCCCAACGTTAAAAGTGGTAAAATGTGTTTGTGGAGGATGAGGTGGTGGTGGCGCAGTGGGTCCTAAAGTAAACAGTTGGTTTCATCTCGAGTACCAGCTCAGATCCACACCGCTGCCTGCCCGGAGGCACTGCGAAAGATTCTGGGACTGTGTACAGACACTGCCAGCAAGATGGCACAATTGATTGGTGATGTCTGTCCCGGGAGCAAGTGTGGAGAATAAGCATCTGCTTCCTCCATTGTGTGCAGTCAGGGGGCTTCATTCTCAGGTAAGGGGAGGGCAGGGAAGTGACATGTTGACATCTGCATTTGTAACACATCTGAGCCTCTCCGCAACCTCAGAGATGTGTGGGAAATGCCACTTAAAGATATTTTCCCCCAATATTAAAGCTAATTATGTCTTACTCTGAGTCCCCATTTAACTAGGCTCTTAAGACAGTCACTGTCAGTCATTCTGGGGACATTTCCTGCTCTGGATTGGGGAAAAGCCCCAGAATCTTAGGCAGCACTGAAGCCTTGCGGGAGAAGGGCTGCAAGTCACAGATGCCCGCGTCTCTGTCCACAGGTTCCTTTAGGCCGCGTGGCCGAGCTGATGTCTGTGCCATGCACGCTTGTACAAGAGGCCCAGGTCTCAGGTCCCGCCAGTAGGGACACCAGGCTGGCCACTCCCTGTGCTGTCTTGTCACTTCTTTGGGATGAGGCTGCTGCGCGGTGTGTGGGTGTCTCTTCTCTCCAGGACTGACTGCTGTCCACCCCCTGTCCGGCCAGATCTGTCCTCATCTTTTCTCACTCACCTACAGGCCTCCCGCCACCTCCCTTTCAGGACACTCGAACATATTGTCATCCGTGGGTTCGGGCAGGTACAAAGGATGGGGAAGGGACGTATCTTCTGTCTTACAGGCGACATTGGCTTTCGGCCCAGGGACGTAAGAGAGTCCTAAAACCCTGGTTACTTGCTCTAGATGGAACAATCAACAACAAAAGCGCACATTTGTATTCTCCTGTCCCACTACCCATAGATGGAGCACAGGGAACAAGTAGGGGTGGAGGGAGGCTGTCTAGGATTTTTTTGGGATTTTTGTGCTGCTCAGTCATTGGCTGATGAGGCTAAGCAGGCTTAGTGGGGAAAGGGGCCGATAACATGGAGGAAGAACCAGCAGGACTTGGGGAACCTCAGTGACAGGCTGTGAGAGGGGTACAAGTCTACATAAGGCAGCAGTTTTGCCCTCAGGGTGCAGTTGGCAACGTCTGGACGCAGTTTTGGTTGTTACAGTTCTGGGGGTGGGGAGGTTGCTGATGGCATCCTCCAGTGCACATGACCCCCACCCCCCCAACCCGACCCCCCAACCCGACCCCCCAACACAGAATCCCCCAGCCCTGCTCATCAACAGTGCTGAGACGGAGAGACTGGCCTGAGGTGACTCGTGGGTGCTGATGTGGACATTTCTTTCTAAGTGTCACAAAACCCCTACGGTGTAGGTTTTATCCCCCTTTAACAGATGGGGAAGTTGAAATTGGGAAAGGTTAATTTGCTGTGCTGCTCTCACGGTAAATGATTGAACTGAGGTTGGCACTGAAGCCTGCCTGCCTTTAGAATATTCAGTTCAGTCCACTGGAGCGGTTTGGACAAACAGATTTGGCTAAAGTGAATTTAGGTTGTTTGCATCTATTATAAATAGAGCAAGACAAGACAAAGTGGGTGAAAATGAATTTGAATAGTTGAAATGTTCAACAAAGAGGTCTTCATTAACTAAACAGTGTGTAAGGTATTTGCAGAACTCACTAACCTGTTAACTGTGGTTGGAAACATTCATTGATTCTATCGCTTTATGAAAAAAATTCACAAAAATCATCAAACATGTAGAGGAGACATATTGGTGTTAAAATAAACTAGGAAGGAAAACCCTCCCTTAAACCTCACCAAAATTCCACAGTCTTTTTTTTCTGATTGTTGCTTATTATTGCTTGATGAGCTTTTCATTATTTAAATTCCTTTTTTCCCTTTCTTTTACAAAAGCAATACTGCTCATTTGGGAAAACCAGAAAATTAGGTCAGTCCAAAAATATATGAAGAAACTTTGCAAAGAGCCTTGTACCCACTCACTCTGCCTAGGTCAGATGTGGCATATTTTTCCAGACCTTTCTCTGTAGACTTTCATATGGATGTACTTCCCTTCATTCTTTCTCTTTCACTCTCTAACTCTTGGTTTTCTTTTTTTAGCAAAAATAGGATTATGCAGTACTTTCTGTTTTGTAAACTCATACTTTATTTGGCCAATTCCCTATTTTCGGACATTCAGATTGTTTCCAACCTTTTGCTGTTACCAACCTCACAATACAGTGATGAAAAGAGCATACTGCAACCACATGTGACACACACAAGCCTCCCAGCTACACTGGTAAGTGAAAAATATGCCAGACACAGACATGTATGGTGTGACTCCATTTACAAAATATTCTAAAACCAACAAGCAAAACTAAACTGCAGTGTGTACAGATGTCTACTCAGGAGGGAAATTATAAAGGCAAGAAAGGATATGATTACAGCAGAAGCAGGGTTGCCCTATCCCTTTGGGTAATGAGGGTTCTATGTTGGGAAAGGCATTTGGGGGCGCCTGAGGGCTGACAGTGTCCTGGTTCTCGACTGGGTCATGTCTGTATGGGTGTTTATAATAATTCACTAAGCAATACATTTATGTTTTATGGACTTTTATCCATATGTGTGACATTTAATGATAAAATTTTTAAATGAACAGAATTAAAATATTAATAATTGGCTAAAATATTAACTAGATATTTAAAGCAGAGAGTAAAACTATTCTGAAACTTAAGCAACATACTTGAAAAGGCACAAAAGAATGCGCTCCTCTTATGCTACATCAGAATTCCAGTTTTTGGAAAATAAGGTGGAATGTGTTTTTTAGACCAAATTGTCCCTCAGGCATAATTGTTTTCCTCTCGACTTCTTCTAAACCAAATTATTTTCTATCAAATTGCTTTTTTTTTTTTTGGCCAAGTCATCTGGATTATTCTAAAGCTCAGGCAATTTCCACGACTCTCATCATGCTGCCTTCATTGTGCTTTGATGGTGATAATGTCCTTAACATGTAGGAGAAACCTCACTCCATGTATCACCATCTGCCTTTGGGGCACATGACTGTGGAGACTATTGTCTGCTTCTGCTATGAATTAGAAGTTGGTCTCTTACTCATTCACTCGCTCACCCATCCATCCCTCCATCCATCCATTCAAGCATCCATCCATCCAGTGTGCTGGGCACTGGCCTAGGTGCTAGGACAGAGCCACAGAGTCAAGCCTCTGCTTTTGCACAGCTGTATTTGAATACCAAACAGACAAAAAAAATGACTTGTCCTGTGATGATAAAGAGAAATGAATCAGGGTGGGTGGGTGGTGGATTGAACTGATGGGGGATATGCAGTTTTATGCCAAGGGGGTCAAGGAGTTCTCGTGGGTCAGCTGATGTTTGTGCAGAGACCCGAGTGAAGGGAGGTGGCCAGGCTAGCCTTCTGGGCAGAGGCCCAGCCCCCAGGCCAGGGCAGGTGAAACAGAATGAGTGAGGGGTAGGATGGTAGGATCTGAGCTCAGGGAGGGTTGTTGTTCAGTTGCTCAGTCGTGTCCAACTCTTTGCGACCCCATGAACTACAGCTTGCCAGGTTCCCCTGTCCTTCACCATCTCCTGGAGTTTGCTCAAACTCATGTCCATTGAATCAGTGATGCCATCCAACCATCTCATCCCCTGTCATCCCCGTCTCCTTTTGCCTTCAATCTTTCCCAGCATCAGGGTCTTTTCGAATGAGTCAGCTCTTTGCATCAGGTGGCCAAAGAATTGGAGCTTCAGCTTCAGCATCAGTCCCTCCAATGAATATTCAGGGTTGATTTTCTTTAGGATGGACTGGTGCAATCTTCTTGCTGTCCAAGGGGCTCTCTAGCACCACAGTTTGAAAACATCAGTTCTTTGGCTCTCAGCCTTCTTTATGGTTCAACCATAAAGATTCTGTCATATACTCTCACATCCATATATGACTACTAGAAAAACCATAGCTTTGACTATACGGACTTTGAAATCGGCAAAGAGGTGTCAGGAAGGGTGGCTGGGACCAGGTCAGGTGGGGACTCAGATGTGCTGCTGAGCCAGGTGGAGTTCGGCAAGGGGGTTTGGGCCATTAAGGAAGGCTGAGATCTGAAGTCTGTTTTGAAATGCTCATGGATGGGGGTGGGGAGAGCCTGGGGTGGAGTGAGGGGAGCAGAGCCAGGGAGGAAGTTTTGCTGGGCCCCGTGCTGTCTTGAGCCTAGCCCCAATTCTGGGGGCCCCTACTTGCTCTGGTTTCCCCTGTGGGCCTCTTTATGAGACCTGAGGGCTTTGCTCTGTGGTAGCCCCTTCACAGTGGAGGCTTGGCATCCAGCCCACCTGGCGACAGCCCCCTGTGACTGGTGTGTTCACGACTGAACACAGGAGCCTCTACTGTCTCTTCAAATGCATCTGTCCATGATGACACCCCTCACAGGTCCACGACACCCCTCACGGCAGCCTGTCAAGAATGACTGGACCCTGATTCTGTCAGGCGGTCTGCGTGCCAACTTGCTATCCAGGGGTCATCGCAGATGTGGAGACCGTGCCGGCCACACTCAACTCCAGGTTCCCACAGCTGTATTGAATGGCCCAGGGCTGAAGACAGTGTTCTGTTTACACAGCCGGGCACCATCTTGCAGATTGGCCTGTGTCCACTAACCCATGGTCCACTTGGTGGGGCCACGAATAATTTGTTAATAAAATGCTGACCTTTGTGGGTGATTTACTTTTTAAAAATATGCACTAGCGCGGATTCCAGGCTAGTCCCATAAAAACACTATTCTCATTTGCTTTCAATCCAGTGAACTTTCTTGAGTTGGGAAGAAAGAGTGGTGTTCCTTCCACTTCTGACAGGTGACTCAGACCCAGGTCAACTCTGCGGCTGCCTCCAGCCTCTGCGGAAAGTCCCGGAGGAGCCCAGTTTCTCTAGATGAGGTGGGGTTACCTTCCGCCCCGAGGCAGCTCTCTTTTATACTTTGGCAAATTCATTTCCACTACTTAAAGAAAAACACTTCACCTTCCCTGTCCTCATTGTTGACCCTCATAACCTCACCCTGGCTTAGTCAACCTCACTTCCCCCTGCTTGCAAAAGAAAAGACCGGAAACTTTTTCATTATACACAGGCAGTGCTCCTATATGACCATCCTCTTTGTTCTCTACAAGAGTAAATCTGAAATGACTTCCAAATTTACATATATTAAAGTAGGAAACTTTAAATAAAAATCAAGGTGACAGAAAAGACTAGGGGGAATTTAGAACACTAATTATAAACCACATGGTCTCACATAATTACTAAAGGTGAGGTGTGCATTTAACTCTGAGCTTCCTGGCAGCCAAAGCAAGAAGAGAAAGATGATCAACTTCATGATTCACCGTTTCTCTGAGGAAACACACACCCTTTCTTCAGGGAAAGCGCTGGGATACTTGCACTGGGTTCGAATTTTTGCCCTGCCTTAAAGGATCTGAAGTGAAGTGAAGTGAAAGTCGCTCAGTCGCATCCAACCCTTTGCAACCCCCTTGGGATTCTCTAGGCCAGAATACTGGAGTGGGTGGCCTTTCCCTTCTCCAGGGGATCTTCCCAAGCCAGGGATTGCACCCAGGTCTCCCGCATTTACCATCTGAGCCACAAGGGAAGCTCAAGAATTCTGGATTGGGTAGCCTATCCCTTCTCCAGCAGATCTTCCTGACCCAGGAATTGAACCGGGGTCTCCTGCATTGCAGGCAGATTCTTTACCAACTGAGCTATCAGGGAAGCCCTTAAAGGATCTAAGTGTGGTGAAGAGAGAGGCCCTGCCCTGATGATCTGTTTCCATTGGTGCCTTTTCTAGGCCCCATGCAGGTACTGCCTGGTGCTGGTCTGCACTTGACCGGCAACTGCTTTGACTCAAGCTTTTAACCCCAAAATTGCAGAGAATGTCACCATGTCTGTAGTTGCTCAGAGTTCACACCTGAAGTGTGGCTTTTCCTTGACTGTCTGGCTAGCACTCTAGCTATGATTGGTCTGAATTTGCTGTTAGAAAGATGCATGCAAAGGCCAGGACTTGAGGATCTAGCACTCTTTTGATGAGTTACTTGAAAACGTCTCTCAGAGCCACCCCTGCACTGCCTGCGTTCTCTTTGAGGGTTGCCCTTACCGGGCTGGGGGATTCTGGGCTGTTTTTTTTGTTTTTTTTTTTAATATTTATTTACTTGGCTGCGCTGGGTCTTAGCTGTGATACACAGGACTCTATAGTTGCAGCACATGAACTCTTAGTTGCAGTATGTGGAATCTAGTTCCCTGACCAGGGACTGAACCTGGGTCTGAACCTGGGCCCCCTGCATTGGGAGCTTGGAGTGTAGCCACTGGACCACCAGGGAAGTCCCATTAGGGCTAATTTTGCCTTTTGAACAGCACCCCGGGTGAGGGACCACCTGAAAACTGGCGCCTCCCCCACAGTCAGTCACCTCCTGTCCCTGAGTCAGCCTTTCTCTGCTCCTCCTTTCAGTTTAACCACTTCCTGCCCACAATTTGTTGTCTAAACAGCACAGTCAGAGTGACATATTTGAATACTTCCCTACCCTCTAATGTAATTTTACCTTCCAGGCTGATTTCTTTCGGAAAGTCAGAACTTTGTTTCCTGAAAATCTGTTACATTCCTGACACTCCTCCAGCTTCTATCCTTGCTAGTGAACTAACTGTCATTGTTCAGAGACACTAAGCTTCCTGACCGCCAGGCCCTGGACTTTCCACACCATGTCTCCCTTAATCCCCTCAACAGCCTCAAGAAGTTAAATACTATTATATGTTCACTATGCAGACCCAGGAAACGAGGGCCAGGTCACCCAGAGTGGAAAGGGTGGGATCCGTCTGACCAGAGTGTGTGTGTTTGACCATCACCTGGGACCCCCTTCCGAGGCATCTAAGGGACATGGTGCTCCTCCTGAGGACCTCTCCTCCCACTTGGCCATCCTGCTTGTCTTCGTGGATCAGAATTCGGTCTGGTGTTTCATGAAAACATCTTCTGCCTTCTGGGCGATGGGAATATCAACCAGGCAAGGCAGGAGTTGGTCAGACATTCTATTTTTAACTGAATAAACTTCCCAGCAGATGGATGTTGGGTCTCCTATCCCCCGGCCCTCTGTGCGGGGCTGGGGATAGCCTCCAGGCGTCTTTTCTCCCAGGTCATGCTTTCTCTGAAGGTAGGCGGAGCCTTGACACAGAGCTCTCTGCTTTGACTGTCCTCATCCACCTCTGCCCCAGGTGCGGCCAAGAGCAATCTACAAAAGAACACCCCACCACCACCCCAAGGCTTCTCAGGGGGCGCTAGTGGTAAAGAATCTGCCTGCCACGCAGGAGACTTAAGAGATGGGGTTCAATCCCTGGGTCAGGAAGATCCCCTGGAGGAGGACATGGCAACCCACTCCAGTATTCTTGCCTGGAGAATCCCATGGACAGAGGAGCCTGGCGGGCTAAAGTCCATGGGGTCACACAGAGTTAGACATGACTAAAATTACTTAGCACCCATGCCAGGGCCACAGTGAGCCTCTTCAACCCACCAGGTTCCCTGGCCTTCAGCTCTTCCGTGGTCTTGGGGCCACTCCCTTTGCTCCAGTGCTGGCTCTTGCCTCAGCTACCCACCAAGTCTACAGCCTGTGTTCATAGAGACGCTGACTTTGCTCAGAAGGAGGGAGGTTGGCGGAAGCTTCAGCCAGACAGAAACTACCCTCCCATCCGCCTGAAGGAGGGTCCCTCATGCTCTTCCTGCATGTGGCTTCCTTTCCCTTTGGGCAGCCTGTCACCCCTAGTCAGCAGCCCCAACCTCTTCGTCTGGGCTCCACACGGCCACTCCAGAAGTCTCACCTGGGACCGAGGGGGCAGAGAGCTGACTTTCCACCCAGTCAATGCTGAGCCCTGAACAGGACTTCCTGTGGGGCCCTTGAGCCCTGGAAGCTGACTCTCCCAAGCAGAGGGGAAGGCCAAGAGGGCTATACGGCCAGGCCTGCTAAACCAGGGTCTCTGTGTAGGGAGCTTCGGTGTGCCCGTCCGCGTCTAGGTCACATGACACCTAAGAGGTGGACAAAGCGGTTGCTCGGTGATGATGGCGTGATGGGGACTCCAAGGCCAAGCAGATCTGTATGTGGTAATGCTGGTAGAATCAGTAGAGTGACGTCATGGGGTCTTCAACCCAAAAGACATGGTAGAGAAAGAGCATCTTTAACTCTTGGACAGAACATCCTCCTTCAGGAGCTGCCTGGGTTGCTGCCACGGGCTCCTTGTTAGGGTCCAGAGAGGGTGGTTATTCCTCACTGCCAGCTCAGAGAGGAGAGATCTAGGGGAGGGTGATGACCAAGCCATGACAATCCACAATTGTCTTGTGCTTTCCCTGTTTCTGCCCCACTAACTGGAGCTGAAAGTGCCTCCACAGAAAGTAGGTAGCTGCATTCAAAGGCTTAAAACAGAAAAGGTGACTATGCATGAAAAACTGATTAGAACTTGACACAACTGCAATTTGCAAAAATTGAGGCAAGGGAGAGCGGGACTCTGGCCAGAGGTCACCAGCTCCGTGGACTCAAGGCAAGATGCCTCAGCCCTCTCGCTGAGTCCTCACCTGTGAAGTGGGCATAATGATGGCACATCCCCAGGGCTATGAGAGTTCCTGGCCAGGGTCGAGGGGCACAGAGCAGAGCACTCAGTGCTCAATGAGCACTCAGCACATGTGAGTTGACCGTGGGCCCAAATAGCAGAAGAGGACTCTTTTCATCAGGCTACTATGAACAAACAAGGTCAGGAAACCTTGAAAATAAGATTTGTCATCTTGTGGGCGAGGTTCTCTTTATGTGAGAGCTGTCTTGGTTATCTGTGGTTTAAAGCTTCCTCTCTCAGCCACAGTAAACAGGGGTCCTGATGCGAGGCAGAATGTAGCTTTTGTCCATGGTGCTGGCGATTTAGTTTTGGTGGATTCAGTTTGGAGCCTGTCCACAGAGATGGACCCAGGACTCACACGTCCTAGGAAGGCCTACCATATAGCTCTGCTTTTTGGGGAGAAAACAGAAGAGGTAGGCCTTAGCTTTTCCCAAGTAGAAATACCAGAAGGATCCTTTTTCATAACACCCTCAAGTCATCATAGTTCACTTTTGGGGTACAATAAAAACCTTTCAAAAATTTTAGGTGGTTTTAGAATAAGAAGCCACTGGCCAAGAAGAAGAAAGACACCTTTTTCCTTAACTGAACAAGTGCTCTGCTGAGGGAACAATGGCAGGTCAGGGTGGTGTACTCAGCTCAGCAGACTTGCCTGGCCAAGAACACGAAGCCTGATGCTCTAGAAGGGAGCTCCAAGAGGGCAGGGGGGTTGTGTATTTTGTTCATTGGTATGTCTTCAGCTCGAAGATAGAGCCTGGCTTAGCCCAGGCACTCAATCCCTGTTTGTCAAATGAATGAATAGAAAGGGACTTCCCTGGTGGTCCAGGGGCCAAGATTGTGCTCTCAATGCAGGGGGCAGTCCAATTTCTGGTCGGGGAACTAGATCCCACATGCCATAATGAAGACTGAAGACCCAAGTGCCACAACTAAGACCTGGCACAGCCAAATAAATGAATAAAAAATAATAAATATTTCAGAACAACAGCAGCAACAAGGGAAGTCTGAGTGACTGTTATAGCCAGAGGAGTCTGAAGGAGAGATGATTGGGATTTAACATGTGTCTTTGGTAGGATCATGGATCAAGAAAAACAAATGAAGTCCAAACAAATTTTTAAAAAATGAATGAATAAATGTGAATTAACCAAAAGGTTTAATATGTGAAAAAACAAATTTCCTAAACTGGGTGTGTTTTCTCCTCTCAGTGACTTGTCTTTCCTGGTGCGGTGTCCCCCTTTGCACCCCATCACTCACCACGGGCTCCCAGCCACACCCCAGCCCCAGGAGCTCTCCCTTCTCCATCACCTGCCTGGTTGTACTGACTCTTCCCTCTGCCTGCAAGGGAAAACTCTTTCTCCAGGGCCCAACTTGGATGTCACCACTTCTATGATTTCTCATAGCCAGTCCCTGTATGACTTTATCCCACCACCAACTGTATTGCATTGAGTGGTGAGTACATTGCCCTCTTCCACACCGACCATGGGCTACCAGAAAGACAGGGTAGTCTGGTTTGCTGTGTGGTCCCCCAGACAGTCTGCATGATCAGATGTAACACGGTGGAGCAGAGCCAAGAGCGAGTGCCTGAGCAGGAGAACAGGAGGAAAGCAGCGGGGAAGGGCCTCAATCGGAGCCACACGATCAAAGCTCCCACTACAGAATCCAAGTCCTGAGAACTTTTGGCCAGCAAATTTTCCATGATTATTAAAAGGAAAGAGAAACCTGATGAACTCAGTTCTCTAAGTAAAAAACCACGAAAGGTTAAACTGGGTACAGAACATTAGGAAGACGAAAACTTCTTTAATAATGAAATAATTTATTATTTGTTAACGGTTGAACAATACAGAAGTTTACATATACACAGCAAAGATTCTCTAAAACATGGAGTAGTTCTCAAAATGCATGTACTAACTGTAGTAAAAAGCACCATTCTCTATGTCTTGACACAGGATTTACATTGGCATCATATTTACATCAAGAAATAAACATCTGGAAACAGAAATTCACACTCTTGTCTGCTGCTCCCTGTTTAGGCTGTGTTTACTGTTAGGGTGATGGCCCCCAACATTGATGGTTGACAGCAACATTCCTAGAGCACCAATTCTAAGGACAGGGGTCAAGGCAAGCTTGGTTCTCTGGTGAAAGCTAAAATGAAGAAAACCCTCTCAATCCTCTATACCCTCCAGACAGAATATAAAATCAAAATTTAAAATCTGGGTAAATCTTAGAAACAAGTGCTTTACTAATTCTTATTTTATGATTTTGAGAGAAGACAAAGATACTCAATTTCTTCAGCCACTCAATAGCTGATGATAACAGTCCCAGGCAATTATTTCTTCTTTCAGAAGATAGGGTAAGAAAATCATCCATGTAGTAAATTAATGAAAAAATCATGATAAATCACATATCATACCCCCCTGCCCCCATCCCCAAATATTTCCAAAAACAAAACATCCCACAGTCTACAGAGATCTGATCATGTAAAATGAGAAAAAACACCTCATCTAAAAGGGTCTTTGGGTCATCTTCTCCCAGGAAGGATTTTTAAAATCAGGAGTAACCAGCTACTGAAACCTACTGCATCCAAGAGTTAGACATACAAAAATAAGAAACTGACATGCAGGAAATTGCTTTGCAGCCTTTGACTTTCTGGTGTTCAACACACAGGGCAGGTAAAAGGGGAAGACGAAGACACTTGGGGAAACAAAGAAGAAAGAAAGGAGTGAGATTTGGGGGACTAAATGGATTATAAAGCACAATGAAAGTGGTATCCTTGCCAATTCAGTATGATATAAAAACCTAAGTTATGTGTCTGTATATACTTTTCAAAAGTAAGTTTTCTCTTTAAAGGATGGGGGAGAGGAAGAAGGAAGTCCACAAAATGCATTATTAAGTCCCGAGATATTGCTTGGCAGTTATTCTGAACATCACAATCCTACCCAGTTTATACTTTTTTCCCCCACACCCCAAGATTTGCTTTTGGCCACTTCAGGGACAGAGAAGAGACCCATAGGAAACCCAGGGAAGGACCCTTTGTTTCTTTTGAAAAAAAGTAGAGGTTAAAGGAGAATGCCCATCTTTTAAAAAAAAAAAATCCTCAAGCCACTTAAGTGGCCAAGTGTAGGGTCAGGGCCTTCTTAGAGCTCAATTCTGAATCAACACTGAAATTATTTTAGCTTTGAGTTGACAGGAAGAAAAATCTAGGTCCTGCTCTAAAGGGTGACGCTCTTTGAATCACTATCATAAGATACATGACTAGAGAAATGAGCCGCGGTCACTATCACCACCTTGATTCCAGATCTCTGCTTAGCAAAAGAAACCAAAAACACCCTGGGTGCGTGCCCGCCATTCTAAGCCAACAGGCAGGGAAAGTTAGGTCTTCTGGGTGTTAGCAGAAGCACACATAGAGATTTTCTCACTGCATGAAATTAAACTGCACTACATACTCTTTATTTTCCCACTTGCATTGCAATGGTATCAATAAGAGTGTAGATTTCTTCCTAGTTTCTTAAAACCAGTTTTCACATAAAAATATGCATGTGCCTATATTTACACACATCTATTATTTACGTACAACAGTCAAAGTCTTAAAGGCTGGGGTTTATATCTTTGCCCATTCCCTCCCCCCAACAACCCTAATAGAAAGGTTTTTCATTTTGCTTAAAAAATTAAAAAAAAAAAAAGAAAAACCAGAACCCAAAAGACTGTCTAGCTCTTAACAGTCATGCTGGTGGATAAGTGAATGGCAGGGCAGATTGGCGAATCAGGGCGGCTGATCAGCCACATGGGGAAGAGGATTAGCTGCCTTGGGCTGAGTTTGCTGGTCCTGAAGCTTATAGTTTTGGTTAGAGAGAGGCTTGTCTGGCACGCCGATTTGGTCTACCTCGAGCTTTGAAAGTTGTGTCTAACCCTGGTGTCAGTTTATCACAAGTCAATAAAAAATATAGAGATCTATCAAGTTCCACATTTATATGCCATCAAATTAAAAAGGACCAGACAAACAGTGCAAAGGTCAAATAATTACTATTTTATATTGGGACAGTACATTTCATATTTCAACCAAAAGACAAAAATGCAGTTTAACTCAAAAGGCACAACAATGAAAACACAGAAAATAACGGCATCTCTCAGATGCCTTATTTCTAAATTAAACAAACAAAATACATGAGTTTTGTTCCCTTCCCTCCCTCAACGCAAGCCCACAAGCTTTTCCCAAAGTCTTGAGTTTTCGATGCCGTACAGCATCCAGCATCATGGACTTGTGAGGCGCTTGAAGGTAGCAATTAAAATGCTTTCGAGGTCTAGTGAATGGCATTCAAAAGGGACCTCAAAGTGCAGTTATATCTTTTTTCAAACATGTTACAGGCTGAGCTGGCTCTTTGAACACTATCACTCTGCTTAAATTCAGGAAGCAGGTTAAAAATGCAAAAGGCATACAAGTTGTATTTCAGTGCAAATCTTCAGCTGGTAATTGGAAAAGATTCCAACAATTAAAAAACAGAAAAAAGAAAGAAAAATCTTTTGTATCACCTGCCCCTCCCCCCACCCAAAGCTGAAATGAAGAGAAAAACAGAACAAAACAAAAATAGAAGAATTAGAAATGACTTTGGAATCATTTAGGAATCCACTACTTCCAATTAAAATTTTTTGAATACATTAAGAAATCATTTAAAAAGCAAAAATAAACACAAAGGTAATGTTTCAGACTGCTCTTCACGTCTAGAATGAGCTTCCGTGTGGAGTGCGTTTGAACTTTTAGCTGTGGGCAAGGAGGGGGCACGGAGGAGGTGCGAGGCTGTGGTGGGGAGACCGCAGGCCAGCTGGGGGCACAGGCGGCCCCCACTACCAGTTCAGCCAGCGAGCCCTTAGGTTGCAGTGCGGCTGTAGATTTTAGGAATGTTCTCATCACGTTGTGACATACACTCTGTTTCAGCGTCACAGTTATTACAAATGGTTCAAATTCAATGAAAAAGGTTCGCCAGAGGTTGAAAACATTGAGACCTCGAAAATATGAATGCAAAAATATTAAGGGGAAATGAACCAATTTTGTAGATACCTACATACAAAGTTTCTAGAACATCTATAAAAGCACAAAGTCGTAAGAATTTATTTTCCATTACATTAGTTTATATAAAATGAATAAATAGTATTTATAGATTTAATGTGTCTTATGTACATATACATGTGCTCTGTTTTAGCTTAAATAAAAATGCTACAAAGTGGGAGACCACTTAAGGGAGAAATCTTAACCAGAAAGAAAAATCAGCCTTTTAAACTATCAACCCAAAAGCCTCCATAAAGAAGTCTCTGGGTGCGTCCAAAAACAGTGAGGAGAGGGATTCTAGTAACACTGTACCATCCCCTCCTGTTCACCTGCAACAGAGAGTAGAAATGTGGACTTTTCCCCTTTCACTGATGATGGACACTAGCTCAGCTAGTGCCAAAGCTCAGTTATTGCTGAAAGTTACATAGGAAAATACTTAAGGATTGGACCAAATGTCACTTATTCGGGAAAAAAAAAAAAAAAAGAGGCATAATCAGTTTGTGTTAAGTGGGAAATGGAGATCTCATTTATCTCTGAGGTAGGAAAAAAAAAAATGCTCCAGAGACAAGTAGCAAAACCAACTTGGAGGGGAAACGTGCCTTCGGAGAGCAGGACACAGCACGGACCCAGGGACAGCACACAAAAATAGATTGTACCATTGTGTTCGTGAGAACAAATAACGTTGGAACTTTTATAAGCAAGGTGTCCATCTGAAGGTGAGAAATACTGCTCCTGTCTGCACGTGGGTTAGGGCATTCACTCGGGATGTGTGTACGTGTGTGTGTGTGTGTGTGTGTGTGTGTGTGTGTGTGTGTGTGAAGGGCATGTTTTCTGGAGGTATTCCTGACTTGTCACGGGTAGTGAGGGCCAGGGCTAAGTGCTCTTAAATGCCACTTTCAAAGCTTACTTTGGAGTTCTGAGATCAGAATCTCAACTTGAGAAGTTTGTTTCCTTCAGTTTCCTAAGCACAAGACACATTCGGACGTTTCTGCTAGGCATGTCACACAGGAAGCCAGAAAACGTTAAGGAAGGTCTAGAAGACCACACAGGACAGTAAATAAGAGGGGGAAACTGCCGAGATGTCAGAGGTGCTTATTCGGCCTCAGAGTTCTTGGATGCTTCAAACTGATTGGAATGTACGGTCTCTCAGAGAGACTTGTGGAGAGAAAGAGAGAAGCTAGAGGATGCAATCAGAAATCCACGATCCTGGTCGGCGTCCCCCAACTTCTTGCGGGGCTAAGCAGCGTTCAGCCACCCCAAACTGAGCAACACAGAGTCGAGATGCCCCTGGGTGTCCTGGCTGCACTGACTGGCTCAGCGGCGCAGGCTGCTCAACCCCTTTCGAGATGGGGATCGGGGATTTAAAAAAAAAAAAAGGAAAAAGAAAAAAACAGGAAAAAGAAAAAAACAGAAACCCACAATCCTAATCACTTCCTTGACAACTTTAAACGCAGCTGCTCTTGGTGACGTGGTACACGGAAGCCGACGTGCGAGGGGATTGTGGGCAGGTCCCATACGCTACCTAAATCGGAGCCGACAGGGAGGACCATCCGGGCGGCAGCCGAAGCGACCACGCTCTCCTAGAGACCAAGACACGTCGTCTTGTGACTGTCCTGGAGCTTTATTCTCTTGACACTGGAGCTGGAGTAGCCCTCGTCACTGCCCAGGCTTTGCATGCTTCCCCGCTCGTCCGAGTCGCTCACGCTGCTGCAGCTCCAGTCCAGGTCGCCCGTGAGATAGTCTGTGCTCTCGACGTCCACGTCGATCTCTTCTGTGGGGACGAGACAGACCGCGGTGAGGGCCCGCTCTGGGAAAGACAAGCTCGGCTGCGGGGCCTGGCCGCCGAGGGACCGGGAGGCCGGCTCCTGCAGGTCACACCTTGACTTCTCTAAGTCAGGGGGCCTCTTGGTCCCCGCTCTGCCCGGGTGGGAGGGGGCGGGGGCGGGGGCGGGGGGACGCTCACCCCTGTCGGAGTCAGAGCGCTCGGAGGAGACGGTGGAGCCGGTGCTGTCCATCCGTATCCTCTCGATGCCCAGCTTCTCCAGCTGCCTCTTCAGGTGCCGCTGCTCTCGCTGCAGCTGGTCGATTTGGTGAATGGCTTTTCTGTCACAGTCTTCAAGTTTCTGCGGGTCGAAGGGGCAAGTTGTTGAAGGGCGTGGGCAGATTTCACAATCGGTGATGGCCCCGCACCTCCCTGCCTAGAGGTGAAATGTGCCAGTTTCCCACAGAAGCCGTCTGCCGTGTCCCTTGCTGAGCCTCTCGTGGGGACAGGAAGCAGCTGACTGGCTGCTGACCCCGTGTTCATCTGACTTGATCAGCGTCAGCCGCACGGTGGAACCTGCACCGTCGTGTGGATTCCGGGGTGAGCTGACACACTGGCACCCGCCCCCCTCAGCCACGACAGTGAACAGACTGGCGGGAATCCCCAAGCTGGTCTCCCCTGTCTGTGGTGACGCCTCCCCCAACACCTACTCTCTGAGCAACTGTGTGTGACAGAAACTTCAGAAACATGCCTTTCCCTGTAAAGGTACGTTTATTCAAGTACGCATCCCAATTGCACTCGTGATTTTTTTGTGTCATGCCAAATCTCAATTAACTTTTGTCTGTTGGCAGGAATGATATTTCCTTTTGAAGTTCTCATTCCAAACTGTCCAAATAAGAGCTTAGAAAACACATTTTCATAGATCACTTTGTTTTCACAAATCTGTTCTCTAGTTTCTCAGATAATTCTTCAGATAATTAGGAAGATTGTGTAATTGTGGTTGTTTTGCTCTGAACAGAGGTTCTTGCCCCACTGCCGCAGAACTGCCATGTATGCAGGCTACTAACTATAATTCAAGTGACATGTGTCCACTTGTGACTATGACTATAAAAACACGCTAAACGGTGATTTTGGCTCAGGAGTTACCCTTTGCTTTTCAAGACACATACTGTGTGCTGACTTTGTTTCAGATCCTCTGGGAGGTGCTGGGGATACAAGGTGAATACAAAGATCTGGTCCCATCCTTGTCTGTATCCTAACATAGTGGATGGAGACAAGTGAACAGTCACACAAACCATGGTCAGATGTCAACTGTGATGAGTCCTAAAGAGAGAGATCCAGCAGTAAGGACCATCTCTTAACAGGAAGAAGGTGACTCAGTCATGGAAGGTGTCACTGCACCATGACACCTGTGCTGAGGTCTGAAGGATGACAAGAAGTTAACTAGGTGAAGAAGGGAGGGGAAGAGTGCACCACGCAGAGGGAATAGCATGTGCAAAGGCCCTGTGGTGAGATAGCCTGACAAGGGCAAGGGACTGAGAGAAGGGCCGGGGGCGGGGGTGGGGGGGGGGGGGAGAGGAGAGTGTCTGGCAAGCGCTGCTGCTGCACAGGCAAGGGAGTGGGGAGGGGGCGGGTAAGGCAGGCCTGGTGACACAGTGTGTCCTGAGCAGCCATGCAACACTTTTACATGTGGTGACATGTTGATTTGAACTTTGGCAGGACTGACCTTGGGAAGCAGGGAGATTAGTTTGGAAGAGCCCTCTGAGGAGTCTGCTGCAGTTCATGATGGTGTTTATGGAAACAGAGCAGTCTGTGGCATATGTGAGTCTTAAAGGCATGTGGCTAAGGAGCAAGATGATATCATGATCAAGGGTGACCCTGAATTTCTGGCTCGTACATCACACGGACAGCTGGATGGACAATTTAACTTCTGGTTCTTGGGGGTGAGAATTACTCAGTTGGGTGCTGGACAGGTTTAGTCTGTGATTCGTCCAAGAGGTGGGTTGGAAGAGTTCAGCAGAGGGAACTGTCCTGGAGACAGTCTCTCATAACAAACAAACAAACTCTCAGTGGGCAGGTCAAGACAAAAAGGCACCTCAGGATGCACTTACCTTTATGTGCAATTTGGCTTTTGTTAATAAACTCAGTGTAGTGTGTCGATTTGATTCTGGACCAAGTGGCACCAGCCCCTTCAACTTTTCCAGGCACAAGCGAAGGTGGGCCCGTCTACAAAAACAAGATCACAGAAGCACTTGAGACTTTCATAGCTGGCCAGAAGGCACCCAGAAGAACAAGCTCTAACAGAGTATGAAGTTGCCCAGGCCCACTGAAGGCAAATGCCACCAGGGACTTCTGGCCAAGTGAACATCTTTTGAAATTAGGCAACTCTGATAAAAACCAAGGAGATGCAAAATCCATGGTTTTCTAAAGTTAAGTCTATAACACACATCAAGGGTAAACACTGATATCTATACACTATACATGTCAGTGAGAGAATCCTTTGAACCCATACCTCTCTTTCCCCTTTCAGGACCACTAAATCATGACAACTTTATCTTGCTGTATATAATATTTATCCTTGTGAATGACAAATGTGTATGGTTATTCATTACAATTTTATTAATAATAGCAAAGATTGAAACAGCCCAACCCATCATCAATAGGAACTGGTCAAGTGAATTAGGGTGCACCTAGACAGTAGAGTAGTATGCAGCTATGAAAGACAATGAAAATATGCTCTATGCATTATGAGGAAAGAGCACTCAGATATGCTGTTAAGAAAAGAAAAGCAAGATACCAAACTATGCCTATAACATGCTAGCTTTGAGTAAAAATGGAAGAAAAATAATTATCTATATTCATATCTTCTTGTGTGACATAAAGAAAGTCTGAAACGATACATAAGAAACTAGTAACAGCGACCGGGCAGAGAGGCATCAGGGCTAGCTGGACAGGGACAAAGAAAGAGAGGGAATTTTTACTGAATAATTTGTTACAGGTTTTGGTTTTTCAGCCATTCAAAAAGTTAAATGCATTTTTTTCAAAAATAAGGAAAAAGCCTATCAGTGGTATTGCTATACCAACAAGCATGCTGTATGTCTTGGAGCAGGACAGAACGGGAGGAAGGCTGCCTGAGGCAGAAGCTGCAAACACTCACTGAAGAGACAGCATTTACTACAGAACAGAAGCACAAGAGTCTCTAGAATTTTGGAAATGAATACTTCACTGAAACCCTGGTTTAGGCTTTAACCTGGAACCGAGCAGATTCCGTGAATATAAGAAACAGCTGAGGTTCAGGGTTCTTGCTTCAGTGAAACTCCACCTCCTCAAAGCCTTCACAGGCCATTCCAGTCCACAGGGCTTCCTCCTTTTCCTGAGTACTTTTCATACTATTCATTGGGAAATTCACTGTTCTGCCTGAATTTTTTGGTTATTTGTGACTTAACCATTCATTGCTAACTCCTTAGAAAGTCAGGATTACAACTTAACTATTGTTGGCTTCCCTTGATGCCTTCCCCTCTCATATATATGCTTAATACATGTTTGTTGCATGGATGGTATCTTCTATTCCACTGGACTAAGTTTCTCGGGGCTTGAGTGGTTCTGAGCCCCCGCCTCATCTGCTTCTGAGCTCCTTCCTCATCTAGCTCTCGAGGTTGCCCTAAGCTCTCCAAGGACCCCTAAGCCCTGGTGTCCATTCCTGAGCTAGGAAGATGTAGTGGTATAAATTCTGTACTATTTTATAAGACTTCTGCTTGCTCTGAAAACCTGCCCACGTGGAATGGCTGCAAACAAAGACTCACATTAGAAGTTTGCTCCTTCAACTACTACATGAGGAGAAACACAAACACAGGACCTGTATATAAAATGTACTTGTTCACCTCTTCATAAAAGAGCCATGAAAACAGATCCTACTATTAGAAACACTATGAAAAACTATGATTAGTCATATATAGCTATCTAACTTATTCTCACTATAAAGTTTACAAATTTTTTTAAAAGTTCAAAAATTAAAATTAGACATTTTTTTCAGCCTGCTCACTGCAAACACTGCAAGATTCAGAATAGTGTCATATTAGTCCTTCTATGATGTGGGTTTATCTATAGATATGAGTATGTAAATTCTTAAGGAAGTTTGTTTTCTGATAAAAATAATAAAAGTCATCTTTCCATGCAGTGTCATTTCTAGTTATCCAGGGAGTCGGGCCCAGAAAGGACAATTTCACTCCCCAAGTGTGGGTGGCCGAAGAACACTCCCAGTTGTGAAACTTGAAATCATCCATTTGACTGGTTCAAGCTTAGAGTAATACATGTTCGTTCAGTATTTGCTGACCTAGTTTTATGAAAATAGGACCGCAGTGCTTGCTGGATTTTTGTAGAGATCCAAAGCCAGCTGGTGTCTCTGGAGTGCCTGCCTCGGCCTGCTACAGTGCCTCACTGCTCCAGCCTCACAGCTGACCTGCCCACGTGCCGCACACACATCCGCAGGCTGCTGCCTGCACCGACCTCAGGGGAAGGATGAGGTGTGTGAGGAAGCTTCAGTTCCATCACAGAGCAGTGAAATTCAATTCTTGAGCCAGATGCAGAAAAGCAAACAGACCCCCCTTTTGGTGGTAGCAGCTTCCACCGAGGGTCCTTGACTCCAAGACACACCCCTACCCCCAAGCTGGGACCCGGAATCCGTCAGCCAGCCGTGAGCACCCATGGAGCGCCTAGATCTAAAACAAGTAGAACAAGCTCCTGTCTCAGCTCTCTGTCCTCAGTCCTGACCCCTCCCCTGCCCAGGGCTCTGGCCTTCTACAAGGATCCTACTGTCCCACCGTGAACCTGGCCTAACCCCCTCTTCCAGGAATTAGCAGGTTTGGCTACATCTCCTCAACAGGAAGCCACTCGACACCTCCATCTGACCCTTACTTGGGTCCCCTCTAATCACATATTCAGACAGACCTCTTCCTGTTGTCAAGAGCTGCCTCCCAGCTCCCCACCCCCGCCCCGCCCCCAGCAGAAAAGAGTAGTCAAATCATGGCCCCCTCCTGCCCCAACTGCCTCCTCTTTGCACTGATCCAACTGCTTTGTAAGTGATAGACTTTGACAAACCTCAGCTGCTGACTCTTCAGAAATATTGTTCTCGTTATTGTGAATAGGTTGATACACCTTTGGTCTACAGTAGCACAGAGAAACCAGTCTTTGATCTGGATGCTCAGAGTCAAGTGTGGCCTATAACAAGTGATAATTAAACTAGATGCAAACTACAGCTTCTCTTTGCTATGCTTTTTTTTTTTTTTTAGTATCTCAAATTTTATTTTTGTTTTTAATTATTTTTATATTCTGAATGTGTCAGTCACTATACAACCAAATATTAGCGTAATGATTAAGGGTAAAGGTTTGGGACTCTGGCCTTGCCACTTATTTCCTGTGTGGCCTTGAGCAGATGACTTAACTCCAAGCAGCATCCGTTTCCTTGGCAGTAGAGGAGGATGACAGTGCCTCCCCGCAAGGCCTGTCATGAGTGTTAACTGAGACGGGGTATGGAAGCCCAGACCAGGGTCTGACAGGAAGTGCTCTGTATATGGTAGCAGTTATTCTTTCAATCCTAGCTAGCTTCCTTTGAGGAAGGATAATTGCTGGGAGCAAACACAGATAATTATAACCCTATCATATTCCTTTCAAAATCAACAGGGAACTCAGAGTGTCTCACTAGGTAAACAGAGGCTGTCTGGTTACAATCCAGTTCACTCAACTCTTCCTTAAGGAAAACGGACATCTTTTGTCATTAAAAGATTTAGTGGAAAATCTAATCCATTTTCTATGGAGACACAGATCTTGCTTATGCCAAAGTTACTATTTTTTTTTTTTTTAACATTTAAAAAATTAGCAGGGACTTTACAAAACAACCCATGCCAAAGGAAAGACTCGCTTGGGGCCACCCCCATTATGCGGAGGCAGGGCTGGAAGGGATTCCGCGGTGTGGAAGGAACCATCTAAAGCACATGAAGACTCCTGCCTACATCTCTAGTGCAAAGGCCAAAGGCAAGTAAAAATCGGGGTAAATATGTACTGACCTTGGAAATGCAAGTACATTTCCGGATGTGTTATCTATACCCAGAAAACCTAAAATATTTCATGTACAATAGCAAGAAGAAAGGAAAGCACGTCTAAGTACAGACTTAAAATAGTCTGGGAAGGCTCTCTGGGAAGAAAACTATAAAACTTTGCTGAGAGACATAAGAAAATCTGAATAAATGGAAAAAATAGCACATCCCTAGATATGAACCCTCAAAATAAAAATATCAATGTTACCCAACTTTTTCTACAAATTTAACGTAATTCCAAGAGAAAAAAATCCCCACAGCATTCTTTTTAATGCTGGGAAATTAAACTTCATCTAGAAGAATAAAGAGACTGCCAAAATTCTTAGAAAAGAAGAATGAAGAGGACTGTGCTATACATTAAGTTGTATTACAAAGTATCAATAATTAAAAACAGAATATACTAATATAGGAAAAGGTGGACAAATCAAAGGAAGAGAAGAAAAAATTCCCAGAATCAGACTTAGGAATAGATGTGAATTGAGCATATAATGGAGCTAACACTGCAAATCCTTGGAAAAGAACAGATTACTCCGAAAATAGCAGGGGAGTGGGGAAATAAATATCAAAAGACAGTCTAAATATATTAAACATTTAAATATAAAGTATATTTGGGTATGACTTATTTCTGTTGTTAGTTTTCCTGAACTCACGTCAGCCACGAATTATGGAAAATTAAACCTGCAAGTGAATGAGGGTCATCAGTGAAGTGGGCTCTGGTCTTTTGGGGGCACTTCCTGTCATTCAAGCTTGGCACTGACAGAAGGCACGTGGGTTCACCAGTGTGCTCTCAGACAATTCCGAATGCTGCCCTTTTTATTTCTGCTTCCAGACTCAAGCTTCTTTGATTCTATCCACACCTTTCTCGCTCAGGTGAGCAGATTTGTAAATTGATGGAAAGATGCAACAAAAAAAGTCTCCAGGTAGAGATGATGCCATGTGCAGACAGTGCTCCTGAATTTCTCTGTGATCCCTGAAGTTCTTCCTGACTTGTATGTCGCCAAGACCAGGAGGAATGGTACAAAAGCAGGTGTGCAGGCGTGTGTGTGAGTGTACTGAGAGAAAGGCATGTTATCAGACATTACTCTTCTTTATGGAGGATGTAACTGAACTCTCTCTGCCAGATTTTCACAGTGAAATGTATGACACAAAAACGTATCAGGCTGGGGCAGAGTGAACAGGATGGTAGCCAGTGAAGAGGACAGATAAGTAATGAGGTTCACAGATGGAAATCCTGAAACATACACTTGGCTGTTTCATTCACTTATTAACCTCTAGCATCTCTCAAAGGATTACTATGCACTGCCACCTTCCTAGGTGCTGGTGATAGAATGCTAAGTGAGACAAAGTCACTGCCTTTGAAGTACTTAAAGTTTAGCTGAAGTTTACATCAAACATGTAAACAAATTATTGCAGAATCACTTATCTCAGCTACCTTCAGGCTGTGACAAATAACAGCTCCCACTGAAAGTTCTAGAATGGACCCTCCTTTGCCCTCTACCAAATATTATTTTTTCTTTTCCCTTATCCACATCTTGTTTGACTTAACTTCTCCATAAGGGTTTTCAGAGCTTTCACAGCTTATTAGAAGCTTGTTTCCCTTTCCAAATAGATAACATTCATTTATTCTTTCACTTGCATGCTGTAGACCTCCTGTGTATCTATTTGTTGTTTCTTCCATTACCAACTAACAGAAGTGACTGTCTTCCATTTCGTGTTAATCCACTCGAGTCTACAAATAATAAAGCACCTGCAGATGCTGTCCTAAGAGTAGAATCTGATCTCTTTGGTAATTCACATGCCTCCTCTTTGAGGAAAGCCGTGCTTAATGAACATGATCCACTGGACCTCACCGAGTATTAGTTTTCATTAAAACTGGGCCTAAGACTATTAGAAGGGAGAAAATAAGTTACATAAACCATGCCTATTTCCTCTTCTACTTTTGTGTGGACACAGATTTAGCCAATTAAACAGTAAATCCTATAGGATAACTGTAGAGTGAAGTGAAGTGAAGTCGCTCAGTCGTGTCTGACTCTTTGTGACCCCATGGACTGTAGCCTACAAGGCTCCTCTGTCCATGGAATTTTCCAGGCAAGAGTACTGGAGTGGGTTGCCATTTCCTTCTCCAGGGGATCTTCCCGAGCCAAGGAAGGTTGAATAACTGGAGGATGAATAAAGATAATTTCCAATATGGGTATGTATGAGCTGTGTAGTGATTTTAAAATAGAATATTTAGTATAGTCTAAGAAGCAATAAATCTTATGGTGTCAAAATTTACTCCCCTAAAAGTGACTACAGGTCATGGAGATCATAACCTTCTCCAGATTTTGAGTTGAGACCAAAGCCTTACTGGATTACAAAAAAATCCAGGGGAAAAATACAAGTCACTCTCTGAGTGAAAAAAGTACTCTCCTTTTTCTAAAATGGTCCCTTTATAAATATTGCCAAATGCATCTTTATTACTGACTTAAGTGGAATCTTGGAAGGTTTTGAAGATCTTTCATAACTGTGATAGTAAGCTTTATGAAATACACAAAGATAGCCATACATCCTCACTGTATGGGAACATGACACTAAGTGAGCAATGCATAAACAGTAATTCATGCTGACTACATTTTAATAAAGTCAATTCTCTATTAAAGTATTAAATACATAATCATCTATTTAATATTTCCTTTATAGAGCCCAATTTTTAAAAAACACAAAATGTAGATTATAGTTAATACCTGCTAGCTCTATCTCACCCTTCAACTATTACTGTCTAGGACAAAAAGTCAGGGAGTGCCTCCAGTGTTCTGGTAGGGA
Source organism: Dama dama (assembly GCF_033118175.1). Lineage (NCBI taxonomy): Eukaryota > Metazoa > Chordata > Mammalia > Artiodactyla > Cervidae > Dama > Dama dama. The sequence continues at coordinate 37,271,719 of NC_083691.1, forward strand.
ATTAGAAATTGGCTGAATAACTAGCTTGTTTCTTCTACAAGTTCTTCCAAGAGGTACAGTCCAGGAAAATGGATTCTAGTAGCACAAATCAGGGTGTACCTCCACACCATCACCAGAGAGATTTGTACACTAATACCTATACCTTTCCTTTGTAATGACCAGGCTGTGTCTTCAGCCCCCTGTGGCAACAAAACAATGTGGATTTGTTACAATATTCTAGTGAAATGTGAATGTGGTCAAGGGCGTTCAAAAGCGGAAGAGTGGTGCAATGCCCATCACAACTCAGGCCCCTACCCCTTCCGTGGGAGTGTGGCCATTTGAAAAGCAAGACTCCAGAAGAAACAACTCTAGGGAACTGCAGTCCATTAGCATATCTTTCTAAGAGAAACCTGACTGGAATGGCTTCTCAAGTCAGACCAGATGCCATGAAATACTGTTTGACCAGATGAAAACAACAGCTTAGGTCAGGCTGCCGAGTCTCTCTCACAGAGCACACACAGAAATCTTTTGTCATGGGGTCAGAAGACTCTGGCAGAGGTAATCTCTCTAGACCAGCTGCTTAATTCCAGAAAGGCCTGCATGTGTGTACCATTCCAGAAAAAACGGGTGTCTACAATTAAAGAAGATGCTAGAGACTTCTTTTGAAAAGGAGCCCATTCAAGCACCTGACTCCTGACCCACAGGCTGCAGTGTATTTGCATTCACTCAGCCTCCATTTTGCTGAGCAGCGTATTGAAGGGCATTCAAACCAGAGGAACTACCAGCTAAGGAAAACAGACAGCACAATTATCATCAATAAAGGGCATAAAAAAAGACTAAAAGGTTTCCCACATCCCAACAATAATTAATTAGTAGTAGTAACAGTGGGAAACAAGTAGCAATTTTAAAATATATACACATAAATCCAGGAATACCTTTCACAAGGCATGTGTAAGATTTACACGGAAACACAACAAAACTTGGCTTAGAGACATAAGAGAGATCTGAGTAAATGAACATACACATCAAATCCTGGATGGAAAACTCTAATATGTAAACATGTACTTTTAAAGGTTAATTTATACTGAAATTATTTAGTTTAAAATTTGAAAATCCCCAAAGAATTTGGGGCATGGAGAATTGAAAGACTAACTACAAAATTAATTAAGAAAAATAAACTAGTAAAATTTAAAAAAAAGGAGAAGGAGGGAAGAATAGGGATTTGCTTTACCAGATCCTAAACTGCATGAAACCACAATGATTAAAACTGTACACCGGTGCAGGAAGAGCAGACAGATCAGTGGAACAGAAGAACAAGTCTAGAACCAAACTTAGCCATAAACAAGAATTTAGTATAAAAAGAGGCAGCAACTTTAAACAGTGTGAGAACATCGATTCTGTAAAGGTAAATGACAAACAGGACAGCTGTATGATACCTGAAGGGACAATACCTTTTTTTTTTTTTCTTTTAGCCACATGGCATGTGGATCTTACTTTCCCAACCAGGGATTGAACCCACGCCCCTGCATTGGGAACATGGAGTCTTAACCTCTAGACTGCCAGGAAAGTCCACCAAGGGACAATTTCTTTCACACACACCCTTCATATTTTAGAATCTTTTCAAAATAAAGAAAAAGATAAATGCTCAGTAGAGAATTGGGCAAAGGTTATTTATCAGGCTTCCCTGGAAGCTCAGACAGTAAAGAATCTGCCTATAATGCAGGAGACCTGGGTTGGATTCCTGGGCTGCAAAGATCCCCTGGAGAAGGGAATGACAACCCACTCCAGTATTCTTGCCTGGAGAATCCCATGGACAGAGGAATTTGGTGGGCTATAGTCCAGGGTGTTGCAAAAAGTTGGACACAACTGAGCAACTTAACACTTATTTAACAGGTAATTCACACACACACACATACAAACTGTCAAAGATAATGAAAACTGTTAAACTGTCTTAGTAATATAAGAATGCAAGTTAAAACAAGTTGTGTGTTTGCTTTTTATCTATCAAATTTATAAAAGTCTTAAGCTAAAATATAAACTTGTGAAGGTAGAAGGAAAATATGGCCTATAATCTGCCTGGTGGGCAATCCAGCAGTCAACATCAAAAACCACAACCATTTGGATACCATTCATTTCACAACCATGAACTTACCCTAAGGAAATAATTATGATGTTGGATAGAGATTTATCTATATGATAGTTTAAGGAAGCATCAATTATATTAGCAAAATACTGGGAAGAACCTAAAATAGGAGGCTGGTTATATGAGTTATGACACACCATATGATGTAATATTGATTTTTAAAAAGTATGCACAAAAGTCTAGTGGATACAGAACTTAGCAGGAATGTTGACAGTTGTTATTGCTGCAAGGTCTGTTACCGGTGATTTTTATTTTCTTTGCGCTTTTCTGAACTTTCCAACTTACTACACAAAACTATTTTAAATGTTTCTTTCCAAAAAACCATTGAAAGATACCTTTCAATGTTTCATTGATCTCCTTGGGCTTCTAGAATTATGGATGATTTAATTTTTAGTATATGATTTTCTATATTTCTCAAGGCTTCCCCAGTGGCTCAGGAGTAAAGAATCTGCCTGCAATGCAGGGGACGCAGGAGATGCATGTTCGATCCCTGGGTGGGGAAGATCCCTTGGATCTGTCCAGTATTCTTGCCGGGAAGAACTCATGGACAGAGAAGCCTGGCGGGCTACGGTCCATGTGGTTACAAAGAGTAGGTCACCACTGAAGCGACTGAGCACACAATATACTATATATTTCTCAAAATTTTCTATGAGATCAGTTTTTAAAAGCGAAAGAAAGACCACACACTCAGCATGGGTGTTTCCTTAGGAGGCTAGACTCACAAAATTAGTTAAAATGCAGAGAAGCACATGCCAAGTGACAGATGTATCTACAGTGACGCTAGACTGAGCCCTCTGCCCTGGGGGCTTGGGTTCTGCTGGGCTCTGGATCCCAGCACCTAGTACTAAGCATCTACGGCGCTCCACGAATGCCTAATCTATCGAATGAAAATCAGCGCTGCCACCTCTGCCACTACCACCTCCATCTCCACCATTCAGGAAATCTTTTAATTGTTCCACCACTGCCAAGATGATCAAAGGGGCAGTTTGAATATAATGTCCTCATAGTGGAGTCCTGATGCACACCAACTATTCAGAATCTCTAGAAAGCCACCGAAAAGGTTTTGGTGTGAAAAAACTTAACACAAATTTAATTAACTCTGCAATGTTAAAGAGGAAAAAAAAATCCAATTATTAGAATTCTTTTCCTCAATTGCTTTTTTTTTTTGAGAGCCATGTCAATCTTTTTTTTTTTTAATGTGATGTTAAGGGAAAAAATGGCCTAATTGTATTAGCATTTTGCAAGTTGGTCTTCTTTTGTAGGATTCAGCTATGAAAACCAAGGAGACTGCAGCTGTTCAACTGACCATCAAACCTGAAAATCATAAGCATCTACTCTTTACAAGAGAAGAACCCAACAACTTTAACTCCCTCCCACCCCCCGACCACCAATTGCAGTAACCAGCACTTGGTTAAATTAACTAAATGTGAGTCCTTACTTCCCTCTCTTCTGCTCACATGCTTTAGACTAGAGGAAAAATGATCAAGACCATAGAAGACCAAATTCCAAAAAAGGAAGGACAATAAGGAACCTAGATCACTAGCCCTTCAATAAGCAAATGTTGACTGGTCACAATCTGAATTATAAGCAACCGGCCCTGTGATGACTTCAAATCCAGTTTTCTAGAACCTTTACCTCCATCGCTTCCCGTGCAGACTGTCTGTATGTTTCTCATTAGACAAACTACACTTCTCTAAGATGGAGACCATGCTGATTTCATACCCCAGGATGAACTTACTTAGTACCCCAGTACTGAGCACAAGCTCTTAAGACATGGCAGGCAGAAAATAAACATTCTTGAACTGCTAAAATAAATGATAAAATTGACAGCCTGTGGTATTCCTGCAGAGGGTGAAGCACAAAGCTGAGTACACCTAAGAGCCCTTACCCGAAGGGATGACATTTTAATAATACAAATAAATGCCTATGAGGAGGAGAACTAGGAGGCTTTTCAGCAGAAACAGTCCCAGTTAACCAGTTCCCCTAAAAAGCATGGAGATGTAAGAGAATCTAAAGATGAGAAAAAGAAGCCACATCAGACTACCTTTCTGCCTTCAGAAGAGATACTCTGGAGCTTCCAGTTCATCACACACACACACACACACGTTTCCAGTTCATCACACACACACACACACACACACACACACGTAATTGTAAGAGAATCTAAAGATGAAAAAAAGAAGCCACATTAGACTACCTTTCTGCCTTCAGAAGAGATACTCTGGAGTTTCCAGTTCATCACACACACACACACGTTTCCAGTTCATCACACACACACATATACACACACACACATAATTGTAAGAGAATCTAAAGATGAAAAAAAGAAGCCACATCAGACTACCTTTCTGCCTTCAGAAGAGATACTCTGGAGTTTCCAGTTCAACACACACACACACACACACACATAATGCTAAATGTTTGGCCTGTTCCAAGATTTCCAGTTCAACACACACACACACACACACACATACACACACACACACACGTAATGCTAAATGTTTGGCCTGTTCCAAGATTCTCCTCCCTTGTCAGGTCTGGTATTCCCTTTCACTGATGAAACATGCCATTCAGAACCTGACTATCAGAGTCAGACTCTCTTCAAAGAGGGTTTGCATGAAATAACCGCATGTGTTTAGAGAACCATCATCACACATCAGCCTGTTCACGCAGAGCACCGAGAAAGCACTCAGTTTGGATGGGCAGCCTGTACTTCAAACTGATGGGAGTTCAGAGACCAGAATGAGAGAGTTTATTATACAAGATTGGTAAAATGCTGATAATTGTGGAAGCTGTGTGATGGATACATAGAAGTGGATTACATATTCACTCTACTTTTGTATATTTGAAAAATTCTATAATAAAAAGTTACTCTATAAAATGAGAAAAAATAAAAATGTGTTCTCTTACCCCAAAGAGTATATGACTGTGTGTGCATGCTAAGTTGCTTCAGTTGTGTCTGACTCTTTTTGACCCTATGGACTGTAGCCTGCCCGGCTCCTCTGTCCATGGGATTCTCCAGGCAAGAATATTGGAGTGGGGAGCCATGCCCTCCCAACTCATATGAGTGTATGTGTATAGTATATTTAATGGAAAAAAATTTTTTTAAAAACATTAAAAGCTTTGCAAGTGATTCTAACATGCAACCAGAGTTGAGAGTGACTAGGCCACATCATTTGAAAAATAAGGAGTCAAATCGGCAGCAGAAGGGAAGTCAGGTGAGATGTGGTAAGATGGAGCCCAGGGTGGGTGGCCCGCCTTGTCTGAGCGCCTCACTATCTCCAATTTCTGCTTTGCATATATTTACCTAAAATTTGAGCATCTTTATTCACAAGGGAACTTCTGTATGTGTATGTATATATATCTGTGTGTGTACATGATTTAAGACAGCACTACCAATTATATTCAGTAGCATGTAATTTTTGAAAAACACTATTTGCGGAAACATTACCTCTGACTTAAAACACTTTGGCCTTAGAATAGTCACATGGAAAGCCCTGCTGGGGAACAGCAGGCTGCAGGGGTGAGGGTTGAGGGTGTCATCTTGGGAACTGGTGAGCCCGTCTATCTAAGGGCTGTACAGACAGTGCTGATTAGAGGGTCCTGAGTGAACTCTAGTATCAGGAGCTCATTGTGAGAAGTCAAGAGCAGCAACCAAGTGTCAATGAAAAAATACATCAAAGCTATCCCCATCCCACCCCCGGAACCCCCAACTCACCTATTCTTCTCCATTTCATTGTGAGTCGATCTGAAAGAGGGAACAATAAGAGAAACATTATTCTTGTTTTAAAGGACTGCTCCAATGCCAACACAATTATTTTAACTTCTTTCTCTCTCAAGCTGGAGGGAGAGAAGACAGAGGAAGGGCTCTACTAAAGAAATTAGTCCCTCTGGGGAAATAGATAAATGTAAATATCTCAAACAGCGTTCAAGGAGAAGGGAGAAACTGAGAGGCATGCAATCCCTAGTGGAAAAGTAATCCATTTTAAGAAAGGAAACAAAAGGGTTCTATTTATACAAAGGGAAAACAGCTGCAAAATGAGATGTGAATTTGGGTTATATAATACCACAAGGCTTTCTTTAGGCTGAGCATGGAACACCAGAAATTTGGCATCCCCACCCAACTCTGCAGTTCTCTAGGTGTACTGTACACCAAAATTGTACGCTAAGTTGTCTGACTATAGGACACAGTTTTAAAAGGATAAATATAACCTTTCTTCCCTTAATCTTTCTACTCCTTGAAGTTATTTTATTGCATGCAACCTCCCCAAAGATGCTACTGTTGAAGAGCTACCAAATGTTTTTAGGAAGCGGCTTCCAAAACTCAGTTCAATGTAAAGATGACAGGCTGGTCAAGGCAGCCCTTTGGGTGGAATCTGAGGTCCAGCTTTGCCACTGACTGATACTGTGGAAGAAATAAAAACGCTTACCATCCTGTCCTTTACTCTTTTGTAAAATGGAAATAAAAATGATTGCCAATTATCTACAGAACATATGTGGATCAGTGAGGTAGCAACTGTAAAAGTGATGAGAGAGGCTTGGATGAAAGCACAGGTGTGTGTGAAATCAGACTATTAGTGTGTTTATAGCTGACCTTGAATATAAGGTCTGGCCTATGGATTTATGGGCAGGTTTTCACAGATGTCACAAGAAGTCAGTCAGTGTGGCTATCTCAGTGTCCATCTCACATAACTCATCCCAACTAGTTAAAAATAAACTTGAGGAACCTCCCAGCATTATAAATGAACTGAATCTTGACCTTATTTTTGGAAATTCTCTAGAATCTAATCAGTTCAGGAGAGATGACACCCTGGCTCAGGTCAAGAATTCTGTGGGGCAATAATTGGAACTTTACTGGGCATTGGAAATAAATTCTCACAGTAATCATGGAGAAACCGTACTTCTGTGAATGCTCAACCCCTCATTCACATCAAGGGGCACCACCATCACGTTCATTCACACCAGAGACTAGTTGTGGGATCTGGGGCATTCTTGAAATGGGAAATTTCTAATCCAGCACTAAACTTTTTTTCCACAAGGCTTCTGGGATACCAATTTTCATTCACAGGGAAAAACAAACAAGACAATAATGACAGTATTTTAAATTTTAGAATATTTGTTTTCTAGATAAGGGATATATGAACCTTAAAACTGGTTAACTTGAAAGCTTTAAATTGATTCGCTTGGTTACCGTTCAGTGTTCTTCAGTTATGTTTTTCTGATGTATACTTCACTTCCTGCAATGGCCAGCAGGATATCACAGTTAACAAGAGTCTGGCCTGCAACTGCAAACCTTTGCCTTGATAGCACATGGCATTCTGGTTTTAACAGAGAATAACAAGTTCAAAGTCTGACAGGTTTTTTAGATGGATGAAAATATATGATGACAGGTGGTCAAAATTTCCCGTTTAACTGTAGACAAGGACCATTCTGAGGAGGTGGAGAAGAGAAGGGTGGATATTTGAAAAGAACATGGTGTCTGATTACAGAAAAATCAGAGCACCGCAAGTTACCCTTATCCCATCTGGATTCTTTGAAGATACATATAAAAAAATTCAGAATTCCCAAGATTATCTTTTTTTTACAAATTCCATAAGCAGCACAACTCCTTCCAAACTTTGAACAGTTTTGGAAACTATGGATCTTATTTGATTACTTAAGAGTGTTGACCACATGGTGATTTTTACAAGGGGACTTATACCTAACAGCTAGGACATTACTGAAGTACATTTGGTTTAGTGAAACTAAATTTGTCTTTAATAAAAGGAAGGCCATTGAAAAAAGGCCATTCAGAGACTCCCTGTCAACTCTGTTGATGGGAAAACATTTACATTTTTAATTTAAGAATCATAAGAATATATAGACACCTTGTATCAAAATCATTTTCCATGTGATTACTGAAAAGATTGGATAACTCTGGATTCATTGATAAAGGTCAAATGTCATCACTTAAAAATATATTTTAACAAAAATGTAACTAAGCCAAACCAGTCCCTGGGTTAAAAAAGACTCACCCTGTCAAGTCAGCTATATGACCACTGTCTCATAAAAGAACTGGGTGACGAGGGCTGAGCTTCCTCTTTCACATGAGTGCCAATGCCTGCTTCACCAATGTAACAAAACACACTTTTAAAAACTCTGGATTTCAAGTCTAATTGTTTAAGTAACTGATTTAAAAAATCAGTAGGAAAGAAAAAAAAAGTTCCATCTTCCTGTAGTTCTCCAGATGATTCGAGAACAATCAACATTCACAATTTCACTTGTTTTTGTTTTTTAAACAAGCAATTAGAGAAATTTAAGATCTGCATTTTCAGTTTCCAAGAAGTTTGCTATGCAGCTAAATCTTATTTTTTTTTAATTGTTGTCCAAGGAAGAGTAACTCCCAGATGCTACAAGCAAAGAGCCCAGCACTTGAACCTGAGTTAACAAGAATACACTGTTACCAATGGTTATGTAAACCAGAAGTAATCTATAGCTCTTAAATCAGTTCAAAATTCTGACCATACATGGCCTTGGATATAAGTCTGATTCAAACCAAGGGGTCAAACTGCATTCTCCAGGGAGATGTCTCATTGCTCAGGTAAGGGTCATTCCAAACAGGTCATGAAGGAAGTGATTACATTTAAAGAAAACAACCTGCTGTTGCTTCATCTGTTTTGCTTGGTGCAATCTCCAGGTTTAATCATGGTCTCGCAGAGATCCCTGCACCACTTAAATTACTGCACGAATTGATCATTAGTCAAGAACATGAAAAACTGTGAGAGCCTCCTGTTTCTAACCATGGAAAGCAAACCAAATCCGTTGACAGAAATAATAGAGCTTTCCCCCAATCCAGAGTTGCAATCATTTTCCCAGGAATAAAGCTGGATACTAAAGAAAAGAGAAAGAATCTATTTCTTGAATTGAAATTCTCAACTATCATTATTTTTCTTTCCTAATCACCTTTTGGAGAAGGGAATGGCAATCTACTCCAGTATTCTTGCCTGGAGAATCCCATGGACTGAGGAGCTGGCGGGCTATAGTCCATAGGGTCGCATAGAGTCAACACAACTGAAACAACTTAGCATGGCATAGCATGGCAATCACCTTTTGGGGCCAAGCTACTTCTCACCAACAACATCCCCTCCTTCTCCTCACCACTGAACATCCCTTCAACAACTTTTCTGTGAAACTTAGGAAAAAACAAGTACTAAGTACTTGGACTAAGTAGTAAGTACTTAAGTACTAGGATTAAGTACTACAGATTAAGCTTTGACTGTTAATATGAACAGTTCCTCTCAAACCATGAGTGGACAAGAGTAAAAGTAACAAATGAACTACACTTTTCCATAAAAATAAAGCCAAAGCCTTCACTGTCCTGTCAAAAAGTTATAAAAAAAAATACTATAACAAAAAGCAACACAGATATTGCTTCATACCACTGCACACTACAAGTCAGCATTAACCTTCTTCTTAAAGGCCGTCAGTACTCGTTCACAGATCTACTTGCTACCACCTTCAGATAATGCCAAAGGTGGGAGGGAAAGGAAAAACCACCAGGTAACTCATTAACAGGTTCATCCTTCCCATGCCTTCCTATTCAAGAGTCGGCACATATGTGCTGCTCACTCATATCCTGTGGTTCTTCCAATGCTACGGACAATGGGGTGAACCAAGGACAGAAGAGGAAGGAAGAACAAGGGAGTTAAAGGTTTAAGTGGGAAACTTCTGGCTTTTAGTAGTCTGTATAATGTCATAGACGCTAACCAAATACAGTTATTTGCAGAGAGTATTCATGAGAATGGGAGATAGACAAGGATTCTAAATCAGTAAGGAAAATGTCAATGATTTTCAATTACTGGGATAAAAGGTATAATTCAATGAGTCTAATAAAAACAGATTTCCCAGCTAATGTATATATTAAGGGCAAAGAGGGGAAAAAGGGGGTGCAACAGCATTAATGGAGTACTCATATCAGGAAGTACATTCAGGGTTTTATTATGTGATTTCATTGACCATTAACCAAATACTTTCCAGTGAGACTTACAAATTTCAAGAACTACAAGATTAACGTAAAAAACTTGTGGCATATGAATATTTTAATATTATATCAATCTATTCCTCCATCACCAACAAGCAGGTTTGAACCTCAATCATTCCTCTTTGCCATTATAAATCGAGTGACAGATTATCAGACATATCACTGTATTTAATTTACATGTCAAATATGAAATCCTACCGCCTATGCCAAATCAATACTTTAACATATTTATAAAATCTTCACTATGAAAAGTAAAAAGTGGGTAATGTCCAGGATTTTCAGCTATAGAAAACTTGCCCTGAATCTGCAACTTCTGAAGACAAAATACTGTCACTGCGGCTAATCTCACTTGAAGTTTTCACATATTTTTTTTTTTCAAAAGGGATGAAAAGCAAAATTAAGTTCTGGAAAATAAAAGTTCATAAAGAAATAGAAAACACTTCCATTTCTCTTTTCTTTTCAGTCCCCTCAACTCAAACAGAAGGGTTTCTTCCAATGCCTTAGGACTATGTATACATTACTGAATCACGACTGCCGCTTCATTTATGGGGTTAAAACCCGGTATCATCTGCGGCATAACCTAAAAGAGAAAGGGAAATATTTACCAAATTACCTGCTACTGCTGTTATTCTTCTTGGATTTGCTCCGCCGTTTTAAGGCATCTCTGTCCTTGTTATTGTATGGTAACATGGAGGCATAACCATGTTCAGCTTCTAGAAAACCGGAGGATCCAGTTAATGAATGAACCCAGAACAGTCAACACTCTCTCCCCTTCACAATATTTCCTTTTAAAAATGGATTTATTTTTCATTAAAATAAGACTGGAAATAATTAAAAGGAGCAAGGTGGAATTCTTAGAACAATGATTGTTTTTTTAATTGAGTGAATACCCTCAGTTCGGAGCAGGTGTAAGGAGCATTCCAGCTGCTCATTGTTGAGAAAGACACAGCAAGTCTCATGGAGCCTGGGTTTCCCATTGGCAACGTTCAGCAGGTTGGTGTATATTAAGTGGGACCGGCCTCAGACGAAGGTTCGGGGCCAGACACCGGGAGCCAGAGCCGAGGACGGAGGATGCGGGGCAAGGGAGGCGCTGCTCCGCCGAGTGGGAGACCCGGCGCCAGGCCCACTTGGGGGCGGACCGGGAAGAGCCGGGTGAGGTAAACCAAGTGCTTGGCTGAAGGGGCCCCGGGCACCCCACTCACGACGGGATGCGGAGGGGGAAGCGCTCAGAATCCCGGGGGCAGCGGTCCCTTTCCACTCCCATTCATTGACTTTGGGGCAGCGACGGCCTCCCTTCGGACCGCGCGTGGGGAAAGCTGGAGGGGTTGGGAGCGCTCGCGGGTCGCGCTCTCAGCTCCTCCAACCACCCCCGGAGCGGCTGGGCGCCTGGATCCGCTGCCAGGCCCCTCAGAGCTCCCGGCACTAGCTCGGGCCGGACCCCTCCCGTCCCCGTGCACCTCTCTCCCGTCGCTCCAGGTAGTCAGCCGCCTCCAGCAGCATCTGGATGTTCATCCGAACCGCCGCCGCCATTCTGCACCGGGGGCCGGAGCCACGGGACCAACCCCCACTGGACACGGGCTCGCCGCCGCAGCCGGACACCCGCGCCCCGCTGTGGACCCCGCAGAGCAGGGCTGAGAGAGCCTCTCTGGCGACCACGCTCGCCGGAAGGGGGGAGGGGACCGGCGAGCTGGGCACCACCGACACCGTGACAGAACCTCCAGAAGAGCAGCAGCCGCCACCGCCGCGGAGTGTTTATCCCCGACTCACCGTTCCCCCGCCCCCAGGCCCTTCTCTTGACAGGCCCACTTCGGCTGCATTCCTCATTGGGCGCCCTAAAGAATTCCCCGCCCTCGGACCTGTCCGATTGGGGGAAGGCACTACGGCCCCACCCCTCAGAGTCCGCTCCTCTCCCTGGTTGGTCACGCTTGACAAGGCCCGGGCTCCACCTCCTCTTTCCAATTGGTGACAGGATTCTCAACTCCGCCTCGTGCTCCTTCCCTGTTTTCCATTGGTTCTATACGGACAACCGGGCCCCCTTTTGCTTTGTTAGTATTGGCCAAGAGCTACAGAAAGCAAGCCACTTTGCCTGTCTCCCATTGGTGGAACCTTCCGACACCGCCCAGCTACGATGACGTCATCTTTGCCCTGGCTAGCGATCCCTGAGTGGCTGGAGGTTAGACGCCGGGCTATTCCTACCCGAATCTGGCATTGGATCGCAGGGCTGACCCGGGCACCGAGCAGCGCTGATTCACCGACCCCGCCTCGGACCTGTTGCCGGAACCTGTCTCCGGGTAAAAGTTCCGGGGATCTGCTGGACGTCCCTAGAGTGGAAGCTGGCACCGCGCTTCACCTGGGCGCTCTGCCCTGCTCGGGTTCGGGGCCAGATCCCCGGGCCTGCTAGCTGCGGCCCGGAGGTTCCAGGCTTTTCGGGGCCGAAAGCCCCGCCGACAGCCCGGTAGGGCGGTGGGCCTGGGGCTCCGGCTAGCGCCACGTGGCTGTAGCACTCGGCGGGGGAGACTGTCTCGTGTTCAGTGCTCGCCACCCAGCGTTTTTTTTCTCTCTCCAGAAAGCACTGGAATCGTGAGGCTGTACACCCCGCCCTGAGTGCTGGCCAATTACTCCCTCCTGCGAGTGGATTTTAACAGCTCAGAAACTTCCCGTACCTGCAGACTGACGTTGAATTCTGAGATTTGTTTGACATCTCTTTCAGTCTTTCCTTCCCTTTTAATTCTAGAGGAAAACATTCAAAAAGAATACTTCCTATTCAAGATGGCTATAAATGATGTTTTTGTGTGTGTGGTACCAATATAAATGTACGTAGAACAGAACTAAAAATTTTAAGAGTTGTTCCTTGAGCTATCTGAGACCCAAGTTACGCTGTTAATATACTGACAACTCCATTTAAAAAAACTGAAATAAAACTCTTGGTAAATTGAGATTCCTGAATATAGAAATGAGTAAAGCATGAACATATTTAACAAAGCTTTAAAAAAGTTTATTGTTGCCAATATGTGAAAACAATAGCTTGTAAGGTAATTTACCTACATTATTGCTAATCCTCAACATAACCCCATTAGATAGGTTAATTATCTACATTTTGCACATAAGGAAACTGATGCCCAGAGAAGCTAAATGACTTTCTTAGACATCTATTCAGGCAGAAATGGAAACTGAACCTAGATCTGTTTCACCCAAAGCCCATACAATAGGTGATAGTTTTTCTAAAAAACAGGAATTAAGAACCGGATCTCCATGAGTCACAAACACTGACAAACACGGGGGAAAGAAAGAAAAACATGTAATCATGATGGTAAGTTTTAAATATGTCTTTTCTAATGGTTGATAAATCCATTAAACTCAAAAGAAGAAGAATAGAGTAACCCAGTCCTGACATATAGAACACATTTTCTGGTTTTAATGGTTAATTGGATCTAAAAGCTGATTCTTTACGGCAATTAATAAATACACTGAAGATAAAAGTTTTCAAAACACAAAAAGCTAGAATTGGGGATATAAGTTTATAAAAATTATGAAGATATTATTTTTAACTGCACGTTATTTGTAAAACAAATCTGAAAATAGTAATGAATATAGTTTTTACTGATAGTAAAAACACTGATTTCATTCTTAATTTTGGATTCTGTATACTTCCATATTTTCTCTTTGATTTTATTATGAACATTTAGCATCTCTTTATTCTTTCTCTTACCCTCAACTCTTTTTTTTAAAAAAGCCAGTCTTATTTCAAAATCATGATCCTTCCCCTGGAGTTAGCCTGACTGAAAATCACACTTATAAAATTAAAAAAGGAAAAATGGTTGAAATCTGAGTCAGATATAGCAAAGGAACCATTTATACACCGACAGGTTTAGCTTAAATTCCAAACAAAAATAAATTATATAATATATAAAATCAGAGAATTAAGACTAAGGAATGGACCTCTTTCTGTTCCCTGGCAGCGGAGGGAGAAATCAGTAATCCAGAAACACCAACTAGGAAATTAGTATCATGAAGAACTCCAAATGGTGTCTGATGCCACCTACTGGACATCAAGCAGTAAGTATAAAACAAAGGGTTTTTTCTTGTTTTTCTAGCAATTATTTTATACAAATATATTACAATGACCAGTTAGATAATCTGAAAGTATAGATTTTGAAGAATTGAAATCCTAAAATGAAGAAGTGATTACCCCCAGCATCTAGCACTTCAAAGGCATTACACAAGCACTAACAGATGGATAGGCAAAACCCTCAAAATAAGAACTTGAAATTCCAGAATGTTTTAACCTAAATTTTATGACCAGAATTTTAAGTAAAAAGCTATGTGAAATAGGATAGACATAGGCTGACAACAGTTTATATCCTTGAGCAGGTATTAAGCTAAACTGATAGAACTGGAAACTAAAAATATATTGAAAATGGGAAGCACAAAAGACTGTATTTGTCAAATAATCTTTACTGTATTTTTTTTAAAAGCCCTAGTTTCCTTCCTCTGAGGGGTTTATACTCTAGGTGGGCAAAGGACAGTATGTAAATACCAGTGCTGAATGGCAGGTTTATTAAATGCAATGGAACTTCTGACAGACAGGTGCATTTCAGTTGAGTACCTCAGAGTGCAGAGAAGACAACTGTTGGTATTCTAATCCTTAACTGTCTAAAAAGTTTCAGAACTGCTGAATGTTGAATTAAAAAACACTACTTACAATGACATTAAAATGAATTTTGTTTTCTAAGTTTCTGAGGAACTGATTTTATTTTTCGAAGTGTAAAAATCAGGACTGTGATTTACTGTCTTAGTATTAATCCCTTTCTTTGTGGCTACCTGGGACACTCTAACATAATGATATACAGTATCACAAAATTAAAATGTAAAAACCTTTAAAAACACTGATCTGCAAAAGTTAATTACTCCACAAATATTTGATACTTTTAAAAACAGAGCAATGGCTAAACGGGTACACACATTACACAGAACACTATGCAGAAGTTAAAAAAAAAAAAAGACGAGTATATATATATATATATGCATGGAAACATCTCCAAGGCAGTGCTGAGTAAATAGCTGAGTTATAAGATGATCCCTGTAGCATATTATCTGTGTTAAAAAAACAAGAAACAAACCAAACATCTCAAACTGGGCTTTCCCCCTCATTTCTAACACTAAGTCTGCTACATGTGTGTATGTATATATATATATATATATACACACACGCATGCACGTCTGGAAGGAAACACTACAAAGGATTCACAGTGAATCAGGCCTGCTCAAAAGGGATTAAGCAGTCATGTTTTAAAATTTTTATAGGAAAAATGTGCTCATTTAAGAGTTGGATAACTAAAGGTTAACTTAAAAACTTAGGGAAGTGGAATGAAGTTTAAGTCAGAAAGAGAAAGACAAATATCACATATCACTTATATGTGGAATCTAAAAATAAATGGTACAAATGAACCTGTTTAAAAAACAAAAATAGAGTCACAGATGCAGAAAACAAACTTACGGTTACCAAGAGGAAAAGGGGGGAGGGATAAATTGGGGGACTGGTATTGACGAATTCATACTACTATATATAAAATAGATACGAACCTCCTGTATAGCACAAAGGACTCTACTCAGTACTCCATAATGACCTATATGGGAAGAGAATCTTAAAAGAGTGGATATATGTATAACTGATTCACTTTGCTGAAGAGCAGAAACTAACACAACATTGTAAATCAACTATACTCCAATAAAAATTAAAAACAACACTGAGAAGTCCTTAAGTGAAGAAATGTCACTAGATTACATTCAGGTACAGGTATTCGTTGAGTGCTTTACTGGGTGCCAGGCACTTGTGGTGCTGGGGCTGCAGCAGCTAACAAGACAGAAGCCCTGCTTCTGAAAGTTCAAGGACAGTAATACAGAGTGTGTCAGGCACTGATAGACTATAAGGAAAAGGAAACTGCAGAGGATGTGGAGAAACTGGAACCCTCACAAATTGCTAGTGGGAATATAAAACAGTGTGGTTGCTTTGGAAAACAGACAGTGCTTCAAAAAGTTAAACATGGAGTTTAACTGTATAACCCAGTAATAGCACTCCTAGCTATATACCCAAGAGAACTGAAAACATTTGTTCATACAAAACCTGGATACAAACGTCCATAGTAGCATTATTCATAATAGCCAAAAAAGTGGAACAACCCAAATTCCCATCAACTGATGAATTATAAATTACAATGTGACATGTGGGGGCTTCCCAGGTGGCACAGTGGTAAAGAACCCACCTGCCAATGCTGGAGACAGAATCGGGTTTGATCCCTGGGTCGGGATGATCCCCTGGAGAAGGAAATGGCTACCCACTCCAGTAGTCTTGTCTGGGAAATTCTACTGACAAGGAGCCTGGCTGGCTACATCCATGGGGTTGCAAAGGGTCAGACACGACTGAGCATGCACACACACATGCACACACATCCACAGAATAGAGTATTATAAACTATAAAAAAGGGATGTGTGTGCGCTAAGTCCCTTCAGTCATGTCTGGCTCTGTGCAACACTATGGACTGTAGCCTGCCAGGCTCCTCTGTCCGTGGGATTCTCCAGGCAAGAATCCTGGAGTGGGTTGCCATTTCCCCCTCCAGGGGAATCTTCCCAACCCAGAGATTGAACCCAAGTCTGTCTTCTGCACTGGCAGGCGGGTTCTTTACCACTGAGCCACCTGGGAAGCCCTTTAAGTACTGTTTATGATACAAGATGAATGAATCTGGAAACACTGCTATGCAATAGAAGCTAAACACAAAATGTCACATATTGTGTGATTCCATCCATTTGAAATGTCCATTTACATGAAAATGTCCAGAATAGATACACCTTTAAAGACAAAGTACATTTAGCGGTTTCTGGGGTGGAGGGTAAGATGGATGGGGAGGGATGAGAAGCAGCTGTTAATGAGCATGGAGTTCCTTTTGGGGATGATGAAAATATTTTAGAATTACTGGCAATAAATACATAACTCTGTCAATATACTGAAACCACTGACTGGTATACTTTTATTTATTTCTGGCCATGCCACATGGGGCTTGTGGGATCTTAGTTCCTGCAAGTTAATGCAGAGTCCTCATCACTGGACCGCCAGGGAAGTCTCTGAAATGATATACTTTAATAGGTTGAATTTTATTTCAATTTAAAAAAAGCTAAAAAAAATAAATAAATAAAATAAAATAAAATAAGCTAAATAAAAAAGAGTAAAACAGGGTAAAAGGATAGAGAGGGAAGGGGAGGCTGCTGTTTTGGACAAGGTAGTCAGGAATGACCTTATTTTAAGCAGTGACCTGAACAATATAAAGAAGCTAACCATGTAAATTTGAAAGGTGGGAGGAGGGAGAGGAGGGATATTCCAGGAGGAAAGGCAAGTAGGAAGACTCTTAAGGTAGATGTATATCTATTTTTAAGGAACAGCAAAGAGGCAAGTAGTGTGGCTGCATGCAGTAGCAAGGGGTGAGGCTGCAGGAAGCCACAGTCCAAACTATACAGATGTGTTGACCCACAATAAGGACTGGTCTTCACTCTAAATGATAGAAAGCCATCAGAGCCAGAAGCAATGACCAGATGTACATTTATAAGGTTCACTCTGCTGCTAGGTAGGGAATAAACTGAGGCAGAAGGGAGGGAAGGAAATCTATTAGAGATGGCTTCTGTTAGTATAGGTGGGTGAAAAATGGTCAGATTTGATGTACATCTAATCACCACAATATACACTTTAAATATCTTAAACTTGCATTTGTCAATTATATACCAATAAATATGGGGGGAAAAAGTTGTTGGATTCAAAATATACTCTGTTAGAGCTGAAGGGATTTCTAATGAATCAAATGTGCCACACAGGAGAAAGAGAGGAGCGAAGGATGAGCCTAGGGAGTTTCGCTCTGTGCAAAGGTATAAATGGAGAGGCCACTCACTGAGATGGGGAAGCCTGAGAGAAGATGACTGGGCAGGGAAATGAGAAGTCAATTCATCTTAAATTTGAGGTGCCTACTAATCCAAGTGCATCTACAAGACTGGAATTCAGTGAAACAGTAAGGCTAGAAGTATACAATGGAGAGCCACAGCAGAAGACATTTGATGCTTTGTGAAGGGATAACTCACCAGAGGCAGACAGGAGAGTCTAGGGGTTGGGCCCTGGAGCACTCTGACATTTGGATACTTAGAAGATTTGGCAGAATTTATGTCTTCTGAGAGGAGCAGCCTGTTAGAAGAAGACAAGAATGCTCCATCTTTGTTATTCTTACAGAATCAGATGATCTGATGGATAAAAGTTCCTTCAAAGCAAGACTTGATCTCATCTCTAGATCTTTAAAGATTTCTTCCTCTTCCATTTCTTTGGTGTTAGCTCACAGAGAGTGAACCTATTGCTCTATTAGGTATTCTCAGATTATTTCTTTACAAAGTATGCTGCCTTGAGGATCTCAAGTTAGTGTGCTGAAATGACAATCATACCGAACACCACACTAAAATGACAATCTAAATACCCATTGTTTGATTTGGAGCATATTATTTCATTCCAGAAATTTTAGCTTCCCAATAAGACAACTGGGTGTGCTTTTCTTTAGATGTGCACAAATGGGATCAGAAACAGTCCTTATCGCAGATACTTTACAGATAGGCTGTATTTCGGAGGGTCAGGATATGGGAATCTACTCAACTCATTTGGCAAAAAGTCTAAGCAAAATAACCCAATACCCCAACTGCTTGGGGTAGTGACACTTGTGCAGTGGGTACTACAGGCTGTACAGCTGGTGTAGCACATTTAACCAACTATAATTGCTACCCTTAAAAAAAGAGGCAATAAGGTTTCCCTGATGGCTCAGTGGAAGAGAATCCACCTGCCAATGACAGAGACACAGGTTTGATCCCTGATCCAGGAAGATCCCATGTGCCGTGGAGCAGATAAGCCTGTGCACCGCAACTACTGAGCCTGTGCTCTGAGCCCCAGAGCCACAACTACTGAAGCCTGTGCGTCCTGGAGCCTGTGCTCCACAAGAGAAGCCACTGCAGTGAGAAGCCCATGCTTCTCACTACAGCTACAACAACTACAGCTCACCACAACTACAGGGTAGCCCCCACCCTCTGCAACTAGAGAAAAGCCTGCAGAGCAAAAAGACCCAGCCCACCCAAAAATAAAATAAATAAAATCATTAGAAAAGGAGTTGGGGATGGACAGGGAAGCCTGGCGAACTGCAGTCCACAGGGTTGCAGAGTCAGATACAACTGTGACTGAACTGAACTGAATATTACCTACTCTGATAAGAAACAATCTTAAGATGTGGTAGTAAGTGAAAAAATAGGTGCAAAATAGAGTGTAAAGTTTGCTTAAATTTGAGTAATAAAAGACACATATACATATAAATTATATGCTTATGTATTCATGGAATATCTCCAAAAGGATACAGTTAGCACATCATATTGTGTTCCATGTGTTTATATTGGTTACTCAACACTTCCCCCACCCCCAACCAAATTAAAAATCTAGCCACAAAGCCTCAAATATCAGTGAGACAGGAAACAGAATAGATAATGGTCATTAGAAAAGGAGATTCCTTCAAATAAGAAAAAGAAAAGCTTGCTGAAAGACAAATGGAGCCAAGGTTTGAAATTAGTATTTCACAAAAGAAATACACAGGGCTAATACAGTCTAAAAACATACATCTTCCTTAGAAACTAAACAAAACCAAATACCATTATTTTAACCATCAGACTGGAAGCTTAAAAAAACCAAACACTCAATACTGGTACACGTATACAAAACAGGAATGCTCATACTTTACTGGTGATGCTTAGGTGTTAGCCTTCTAACCATACATGTATCAAAAGCCTTAAGCATGCACATAAAGGGTAAAGCATGCACCTTTCTCTTACCCAGCAATGCCACCTCCAAGAACTAAACATGAGCAAATAAGGCAACAAGTACAAAAAGATACATGCAACAGGGATACTACTTCATGGGTGTTGTGTTTTGCTTTTTTTCCCTTACAACCTAAATAATCTACTCATAGCTTTAATTATAACAGCAAATCTTGGAAGGGAAGCCAATGTTCACCAATAAAAGATTAGTTAATAAATTACCGTATAACCAAGTAGCTACTAAAACCTAAGTTTCCAAAGAATTTATAAGAGCATTTAACAGACGTTCATAGTACACAGGAGAAAAAGGATTAGCAAAGAAAGCAGCATCCGGTCTCTTTGGCTAGGGGCAAGAAATATACACCCATAGGAGCCTGGAAATATAAATACCAAAATGTTAACATTCTGGGGGTAGATTATAGGTGATTTTTGGTTTTTTCCCCTACCTTCTGATTTCTCCCAAGGTGTTTTTTATTTAGATGGGAATACCAGACCACCTGACCTGCCTCTTGAGAAACCTGTATGCAGGTCAGGAAGCAACAGTTAGAACTGGATATGGAACAACAGACTGGTTCCAAATCGGAAAAGGAGTATGTCAAGGCTGATTATTTAACTTACATGCAGAGGACATCATGAGAAATGCTGGGGTGGAAGAAGCACAAGCTGGAATCAAGATTGCTGGGAGAAATATCAATTACCTCAGATATGCAGATGACACCACCCTTATGGCAGAAAGTGAAGAGGAACTAAAGAGCCTCTTGATGAAAGTGAAAGAGCAGAGTGAAAAAGTTGGCTTAAAGCTCAACATTCAGAAAACTAAGATCATGGCATCTGGTCCCATCACTTCGTGGCAAATAGATGGGGAAACAGTGGAAACAGTGGCTGACTTTATTTTTGGGGGCTCCAAAATCACTGCAGATGGTGACTGCAGCCATGAAATTAAAAGACACTTACTCCTTGGAAGGAAAGTTATGACCAACCTAGACAGCACATTAAAAAGCAGAGACATTACTTTGTCAACAAAGGTCCATCTAGTCAAGGCTATGGTTTTTCCAGTGGTCATGTATGGATGTGAGAGTTGGACTATAAAGAAGGCTGAGCATTGACAAATTGATGCTTTTGAACTGTGGTGTTGGAGAAGATTCTTGAGAGTCCCTTGGACTGCAAGGAGATCCAACCAGTCCATCCTAAAGGAGATCAGTCCTGGGTGTTCATTGGAAGGACTGATGTGGAAGCTGAAACTCCAATACTTTGGCCACCTGATGCGAAGAGCTGACTCATTTGAAAAGACCTTGATGTTGGGAAAGATTGAGGGCAGGAGGAGAAGGGGACGACAGAGGACGAGATGGTTGGATTGCATCACCAACTCAATGGACATGAGTTTGGGTAAATTCTGGGAGTTGGTGATGGACAGGGAGGCCTAGCGTGCTGTGGTCCATAGGGTCACAAAGAGTCAGACACGACTGAGTGACTGAACTGAACTGAATAAGCATGTATTGCTTTTTAACTGGGGAAATACAGTATTGGGGCAGGGGGCAAAAAACACAGAAGACACAAAAAATCCAGTTATATTTTTTCAATATTCTAACTTTTAAACCTATGAAGAATCATGATATCTAAATCTATGGATGAAAAAAGAAAATGTGTAGGGAGATCCTTTTTTTTCTAGTTATAAAAATATCAAATACAAAAGGGTAGAAATTATTGCTTTATTTGAGAAACTTACTTCCAAATCACTTTTATGTATTTTAAAAAGTCATAAAGAGCATCCAAGAGAAAAACATATACAGTTTCCATAGGAATAAGGACAAAAAAATGGGGTTGATGACTGCCCCAAACGATATTTCCTAAAGGAAAAAAATGTAATATTTAACTTTTTTTTCTTGAGGCAGGGTAAGTGAACTACACACATCATAAATAAAATTTTCTTACTTTACAAGGAGGAAGGACTGTGATCCTGTTTTTGATGCGTATTAAATACAAAAATCCACTGTTCTTAAGATGAGGGAAAAAACATCATTCTTCAACAATTCAGCTCATGCAATGAAATCCAAAGGTCTGTTGAATCCACCTTTTCGATTCATGTACTGCCTATGATGAGAAAATTTATTTATTAAAAAAATTGTGGGTTTGTCTTATAAAAGAAATAATCATATGCTTCAGAAGTTAAAACTATAAACTATTTCTAAAATGGCAACGTTTAGGGCAATAAGTATTCAAAGTCAAAATCTAAACAAAAGTATGGAAATATATTTTCATATTATTTGGGAAGATTCTACAGACTTAAAAAAAAATCAATTGAAAATCCATATTTAAGTAACACTAAACACCTACCAAGTTTAAGGAAAACAGAGAAGAGTTTCAAACGGGTACCTATCAAGCAAATCTGATTACACACTGTACTAGTTCCCCCCATAAGACCTTATTTGAAGGTAATTTTACAGTGGACTATTGATTCTAGTATTTTAACTCACAGCAGTCTCAAATCACACCATTCATATTCCTAAATTAACTGAAGTATTAGTCTAAATTAACTGAAGTGATAAATGTAGAGAAAAAGACAACGTTTGAAGATGTCTTGACTTTCCTGTTCATGCACTGAGATTTCAAGTATGGATTGGTTTGTTTTGTGGTATTAATAAAATATGCCTATACTTAACAGAAAGGCATTTATAGTTGAAATCCTTACATAATCAATTTAGATAAATAATTCAGGAGGAATCTATTTTAAAACCTATAATTATAATGAAATTAAAGTCTAAAGACTTGAGATTATGCTATTTTGAAGAAAGAACTACTTATAATCTAAAATATTTAAGCCAACTACCCTTTCTCTGTAATAGTTTCTGGTTCACAGGTAAATTTAAAATTATTTTAACATACAACAATATAAACAAGGAAGATTAAATCAAGGAAAAATATGGAAACCTCACTAAAGTAAGGGATTGTATAGAAAACTGCTACATTTCCAGAAACATGATTATCCCAAAACCAATTCTTTCCCAAGCATATAATTTATATTAGTTCAAACGTAATAATGGCAGCTATGCATACCTATACTTTCTCTTCTGAGACACATTTATGGCATAGGCATTTACAGAGCCATCCACCTTTTTCCCCTGGAGAAAAGCAAGAAACAAAAACCAAAACACATACACAAACAAACACACAAGAGAAAGAATACAGTAAATGACTTGATCAAAGAGCTGGATTCCACAGACCTCTTTAATGGCAAGATTCATTTAAGCATGATGTAGTCCAATGACTGAAAGAATTTTCAGATCCTGATGATATCCCAGGAACTCCCAAGTGTTATAACTCTGTTCACATTTTTAGTCACATATAAGCAAATACCAATATTCAAACCAACAAATGCTCATATGTATTATGTGCAAGGCATGCAGGGAAAGTAGGTAGCAGAGCCTCACCTTTTCTGGTCAGAGCATTCTTCAAAACCAAATACAAGTTATGGATATCTCCTCTAGAAAAATTCACATTCACAAAAATTTAACTTATGACCTGAACTGATGGGATTCTCAATCAGTCACCATTCGTACATAATCCCATTTCTTGCATAGGCTTTGAAATTTTGATTTTTAAATCAAGAATCAGGGTAACAGGTACTAATGTTGTATCACTTGTATCTCAGACTTTCTTCTTCATTAATTCCTTTATGGGTCTTCTGATTCAGCAAAATGAACTCACCACTTTCTGTTCCTCATGCCTAAACTGCCTTCTTAACGCCCATCCAATCTTCAACCCTCTGGTTCTTGTGCATTCTTCAAGGCCCAAGTCAAATGACCCAGCTGCTAGGAAGAGCTCTCTCCTCTAACTCCCACAGAATGTTAACTGTGCTTTCCTCACAATTCCCTCATTTTCTACCCTCCAATTATCACGATGTCTAATCATGATGATAACATCTACATGATCACCATGTGTAACATCACACTGTTGTTGTAGTTTAGTCACTAAGTCACATCCGACCCTTTGCAACCCCATGGACTATAGTCTGCCAGGTTCCTTTGTCCATGGGATTTCCCAGGCAAGGATACTGGAGTGGGTTGCCATTTCCTTCTCCAGGGGATCTGCCCCACCCAGGGATCAAACTCAAGTCTCCTGCATTTAGCAGGCTGATTCTTTACCACTGAGGCACCAGGAAAGTCCATTAATCTTTTTTACTAAGTTCAATTACTAAAGGCTAACTGATTTTTTAAAACTATTTGTAGAGTTGTATATTTTCAGCTCTTTTTTCAGCTCTCTTCTCATTTACATGTTGGAATAGAAAATTTGTCCATAAATAAACAAAACCAACTTTGAAATTTTTTAGAATGTTAAAATAGAAGGGAAAATAAGTGACTAATTTGGCATTTGAAGAGGTTCCACCATAGAATGATGATGAAATATTACAAGATACACATTACTGAAAAATACAAATGAGCTGAGAAACTATAACTGACAGTCCTGAAGCCAACTGCGTATGAATTAACATCCTTGTTGATGTCATTAAAAAAACAACTGACATCATTTGTTCTTGTGGTACTCCATAATTTTTATGGAATCTATAAATTCTCACCTAATTTTTCCTTTATAAACAAACATCTTCAGCACAGACTACTACATTTAAAAGTAGTGGTTCCATCTTTACATCTGATTCTCAAGAATTCTAAACATGTCAGGCAATAGTAAAACCAAAAAAAAAAAACCAAAAAACCAGGAATTCTAATAAGGTCCTTCACTATTCTTCTAAAAACAGTGAAATTTAGTTGTCTCATTTTGAAAATATTTTTATTCATCCAATATATGTATTAATAAACCAGTTTACTTACAAAACCCTCATTGGAATAGCAAATAAGGAACTGGTATAGTCAAGAAAAAAACCTGATATAGAAATTGCATTAAATTTAAAATGGGGTTCACATAACCATTTGTGAGAATCAAAGAGCTCATTCTTAATTTTCTCACCTCAAAACAGTCATGCCTCTGGTAATCCTCTTAGGCCACACACTGTCATTTAAAAAATACACGGGAATCCTACAGAATGACATTAGTTAGATGCTCTTAGAGCATCTGCGATTACCCCACTCCATTCATGACATAATGGAACACAAGATTAGGGGAAGTGGATTACTTTTGACACCTCTCCTCAGAGATTACAACTTCTACTTGCAAAATGAAAAGGACTCAAAATTCTATAAAGAAAGTTTTAAAAATTTATTTTCTCTCCACACACACTCTCTTTGTCTATTCTTAATAGCTTCCTCTCTCTATCCTCCCTTCTCTCTTCATTCAATTTCCTCTCTCCCTCCATCTCCCCTTTGCTCTATTTCTCTCTACCCCATCTCCCACTCCACAACCCTTCCCTCTTTTGCCTCCCCACCTCCTTATTCTTTTCAATACGATGGTCAGGGCTAGAGAGCATTCAAATTCCTGTCAATCCCTCTTCTTGAGTTATGAGATATGTATGCAGCTTGCAACGCCATCTTTATCTGGCAGCTGCTTTTCATTCTGTTTCACAGCACTTCCCTTTCCTACAATCCTTTCTTTGGTTAACCCTATCAGCCTGACACCTCAGAGTCATCACTGACTACTCACCTCCATTCCCACCACCACTAGCTCTTGCTTCTGAATTGTTCTCAGTATTCCAGCCTCTCTCCTCAGGTCAGACCTTCATCATCTTTCACTGCATGACTGGGCAGTACTCCCAGTCTTTTGTTTGTCCTCCATGAGGTCTCAGGTCATCTTTCTAAACATACATATATTCTGTTGCTCCCTTGCTTAAATACCATTGCTTCCTCTCATCACCAAAATAATCAACTTATATTCCTCAGTATGGCTAAGGATATCAGCCTTCTGTGAGTTGCCTCCTACCTCTATTTCTAGCCCCATCTATAGTCATCAGCCCATCAACACCCTTTCTCTAGTCACTGAATCTGAACCTCCTCCAATACTCTATGCTGCTTCACGCTGACAGGGCATCTCTGTGAGCTTTTCCCTCTACTTCAAATGATCTTCCTCCTCTTCTTTGTCTGATCACCTCTACTGGCCCTTTAAGATCTAATTCAAATATCCCAAGCAAATACTCCTTGAATTCCAATGGCAGCCCACAACTTCCTTGTCTTTGCTTTCAAATCCCTTCACACAAATAGTTACTGTCTTCTAACAGAATAAACTTGTTATCATTGGAAGAAATTACAAGTGATAGTAAAAGAATATTGAAAAATGGGGCAGATCAATTCACATTAAGAATACTTGACTGGCTACATGTTTTACTTACTTTTGTGGAGTCAAAGGAGGCAAATCCCATTAACTTCATCATTTCTATTTCTTCCTCTGTTTTGCCTTCTAAGTCTTCCTCTACAAAAATAAGTGATACATTTTAAACTAATTTTATACATAAAAAAGAGAGCTGGCAATAGATTAATAGTTGTTCCACTTTACCAGCAGAGAATATACTAAACAATTAGCTAAAGACTTGAATTTAATGAAAAATCCCTCAAACTGGATAGAATATAACTTAAGGTGCAAGGAAGAAGTGTGGTCTCCATCCTCCATTCTAAGAGATTGCTTAAAAGGATATGCTTGGCATCTTTTTTTTTTTTTTTATGCTTGGCATCTTTAGGAAGGACCACCTTCAACATCAGTGAAGAGACTTCCAAAATAGAATATTTTCATCTTTTTAACTGTCCTTCCTGTATCAAGAGCACCAAATTACTAGTAATTAGGGTACAATTAAAACAAAATCTCAAAACCATATGCAGTGAACACTATGTGTGTGTGCACTCAGTCATATCTGATTCTTTCACAACGGCATGGACTGTAGCCCGCCAGGCTCCTCTGTCCATGTGAGTTTTCAGGCAAGAAGAGCTGAGTGGGTTGCTTTTTGTCCTCCAAGGGATCTTCCCAACCCAAGGATTGAACATGTGTCTCCTGCATTGCAGGCAGATTCTTTACTAATGAGCCACTGCGGAAGCCCCTATTGAATACTGTCAAAAACTTAAATAGCTAAATGTTCAAAAATTATACTTAATTTCTTAATTGAATTTCTAAACAAGGCTGTACATTTCCTACAGTTATTTATCTAATATTACCAGTTATCTGACGTTCTTTGCTCTTTGTTTCTTTTGTTTCTTTCTTCTCCTCATCTCTTCTTTCTTTCAGTCGAGAAGGGGAAGGAGATGTGGATCTATGTCGTCTTGGAGACCTAATATTTAATAAGGAAAGATGTCAGAAACAGAGACATACCTGGTGACTTGTGTTGACGAGCACAGATATACATGAATGCATGAAAGGTAAAGGCTGAACAAAAGCCGGACTCCAGAGGAAGGAATTTGTTCCCCAAAGCAGAAAGAGGAAGAAAGTTCTGCCTAGGCCCTGACTATTAACAAAAAATTATTCATTGTTTATCAGTTACACTCAGTATAGCTAGGACAAAAACGTTTTTGTAAGGCAGAAAAAAGAAAACAAAAAGTGTATTTGATGGTTATTAAGAATCAGAGTCCACTTCTAAGATTCTTCCAAGATCTCACACTCTTGATTATATGGTTGACCAAACTATTATCACCAAAAGTTTATAAAAAAATAAGACTATAATATACAAAACGCTTATTTCTTACTCCTGCTAAGTGCTTTTCATGTATTCTCATTTACTCCTCAAGGCAACTCTACTATGTGGAATGTTATCAACCCCATTTTACCAATGGGAATGTTAGGTTTAGAATAAAGTGGGATAAAGTTCCGCTGATGTCATGAAACCGTAGGTCCCTTTGTAAGCGATAACAACAAAGTCAAGAGCAGCGACTACGCAGCTGTGGTAAAACTTCTGCTCTGCTGCACTTACCTGGAACGCCTTCTGTGTGGGGAGCGAGAGCGGCTTCTTCTCCGATCTCGCTCCCGGGACCGGGACCTTTCTCGGCGCCTGCGTTCTCTTTCCCGGGAGGTGGACCGGGACCGCCTACGCTCTAATAAAAACAAAATTGCAGAGTCGAAAATTACCCCAAACATCTACTGGATGCTGAGCCGGCCAACAGTAATATAATGCAAGCCATTTCTAGATGTCACATTTAAAAAGTAAAGACACGAGATTAATTTTAACAGTATAGATTTAACCCAAACCACCCACCACCATTTCAACATGCATTTTATATATATATATATATAAAACATATATATATATATAAACATATTCTTTTTATCCGCACTAACCAAGGAAAACCGGTGTGTTCGACACTTAAACATCAGTTCTCAATTCGGATTGAGAACTTGTTAAGTGCTCAATAGTCCTCTGTGGTTCGAGGGCTCATTTAACTTTTAAGATAAACCCTGATTAGCTGAAGGTGATAGAAACCAACGAGGGGGCAGAATCGAGGTTGTATGTGAAATCTTCCCCTCTCTCCTTTAGGGGGCTGGGGCCAGAAGTCATTAAGAGGTGAGCACCCTGAACGCAAACTCCTAAACGTCGATTTCCCTACTGTAAGCTGGGGAGGAAACCCTGAGCACTTAAGAATCTGGCGGCAGCACATGCTGAGCGTTACGGAGTGTGGCATCCATTCTCATGTTAGCTTTTAAAAGGTAGTATTTACCCTAGATGTCTAATTACGGGAATTCGGACGCAGGAGGGCTGGATGACTTGCACTCGGTCACCCAGAAATTGGAGGAACCGTGGCCTGACTCTAAATTCCCAAGCCACAAGTACAACAAAAGTTATTACAGGAAGCTGACAAAGAGTCGGCCAAACCCCAGCTGGGTAAAAGACTGCCTTCAAACTGGAGGGCTGAAAGCGTGTAGGGCCCAGGTCTTCGTTCCCAATAGACCCCCTCTCTTCTCCTTAGAAGAGAAGGTTCCCCCCTGTCCGCGGCCCTTAGACTGGGAACCAACGTGGAAACGAATCTCCAACCGAGCCCCAGACCCTCAGAGTCTCTTCTAGACTCACCCCTCCGTGGGGAGCGGCTACGGCTGCGACCCATTTGGAATCCTCCAGTACAAGTCGACCCGGAAACGGCTGTGCAACAACTTCCGGGAGGGCCGGGAACCGAGCTTTCACGGCCGACTGGGAAACGTCCAAACGACTCGCCAGGGTTCCGGCGAAGAGAGGCTGCTCCAACCTGATACCGCCTCATCCGAACCCAGAGGTTCCCTCGAGAACAGAGTTGTCATCTCTGCTCCTCCAACCCCTCTTTCCTGGTGGCTTCACTATCTTCTCTCCCGTCTTTCGAGGTGGGCATTAGAATGTGCTTTGTTGTTGTTTAGTCGCTAAGTCGTGTCCCACTCTTGCGACCTCATGGACTGTAGCCCTTCAGGTTCCTCTGTCCATGGAATTCTCCAGGCAAGAATACTGGAGTGGGTTGCCAGTTCCTCCTCCAGGATGAAATCCTGTCTGTTGCATTGGCAGACGGGTTCTTTACCACTGACCACCAGGAAAGCCTCTGCTCCCTGTTGTTATTCTAGAAATGTAAGGAAAAAGCCATATATAAACCACCCTAACACAGTTCTCACCCCCGCCCCGCCCCCATTGTTCTTTCCGACTATCTTGTCCATAGGCAAAAAATATTTCGTATCAAACCAATCTAAACTTACCATATGCAAAGTTTTAAGTCCACACGGGGATGCAGTAGGGCGGGTCAGGAGGCAGAGGGAGCAAGGGGAAAAAAGCATGGCTGAGAGCTTTTGTTGAGTTTTGTTGGCGGGAATAGCAGAGGCTGGGAAGCAGGCTAAGCAGGTTCTCTAAGACTGATCAGCGGGTCTTGAGATTTAAGGGCTGTCCAGAGCTGTTGGTACCTGGCCCTGGGTTCTGTGGCAGAGGAATAATGCCTTGACTTGTGAGTTTGATAAAGGAGGTGATAGGAGAGTAGGGGCTTCCCACTAGCTGGCTTACATACTAAAGTCAGACTCATAAGGGGACTCATTTGCTATCTCGCAGAATTAGCTAGTCCTGGGAAGGGCAGTCTTGGCAAGGCCCCAGATGTCAAAACACCAGAAAATGTAAGCAATTAAAAAGGCATGATTAATACAGTTATTCACAAAAATATTTATTGCACACCTAGCACCAGAGAATTAAAAAAATTTTAACTTTAAAATTTTTTGGTTGCGCTGAGTCTTTGTTGCTGTACATGGGCCTTCTCTAGTTGCAGCCAGCAGGAGCTACTCTCTAGTTGAAGTGCGCGGACTTCTCAGTGCTGTGGCTTCTCTTGTTGTAGAGCACAGGCTCTAGGCTTTCGGGCTTCAGTAGTTGCAGCAGGCAGGCTCAGTACTTGTGGCACATGGGCTTAGTTGTTACACAGCATGTGGAATCTTCCTGGTTCAGGGATCAAACCCATGTCGCCTGCATTGGCAGGTTGATTACTATCCACTGTATCACCAGGGAAGTCCTGTACCAGAGGATTAATCAATGAAAAAAGCAAGTCTGTTCTTGAGTACTTGCAGTCCACTGAGGGATACAAACAAGTAAACAGTATCAAGATGCACGAGAGGGGCAGAACAAGATACTAGGAGTTCACATGAAGTGGACACCTAACTCGTTTGAGGGGAAGGGTTCTCAAGGAATGTGTCCAGGAGGAAATAATGTCCAAATAAGACCTTAAGGATGAGTAGAAATTAGCCAGGTCAAATGGGGTGACTTTTGTGGTGGGGACAGGGAAAGATTGTCCAGGCAGAGGAGACTGCATGTGCCAGGGCAAGAGGTAAGGGAGCAGATGGGCTAAAAGTAGAGACCTACAGAGCAAGGAGTGAACGTGTGAAGACCAGACTGGAAGCCTTGTAGGCTGTGGTCAAGTTACCCTGATGTAAAAGCAACAGAGAGCTGTTCGTTCAAGGGCTTTGAGGACTGGAGGGACTCACATTTGAGTTTATTCCGAGAACACGCTGGGTGACGTGGAGACTTGACTGGGAGGTGGGGGTGCAAAACACCTAAGGAGGAAGGTACAGTGGTCTAGATTGGAAACTCCAGTGACCTACACTGGAGTGGTTATCAGTAGGTAAGGTGAAAGTGGCTGAATTTGAGAATTGGTAAAACTGGAAAAGCTTGATTCTTAGATGTCTGCATGAGAGTTCGAAGATTCAAGCATGACATCCATTCTGGCTTGTGAAACTGGGCAGATGGTAACATCATTTGCTAAGATAAGGCATATAAGTTTTGGGTGAAGGCTATGTATCTTGACCTAATTTGAGGAGCCATTCTGAACACCCAAAAGGAGATGCCAACTAGATGTGTATCTGGAGCTTGGAGGAGAGCTCTCGGCTGCAACCACACAGAAAAGGAATCATCAGAATACAGATGTTCATTTGAAGCCATGAGAGGGCATGAGGCCACTCAGGGAGGCTGAGAGAAAAGGGCCTGGAGACAGCTAGAGGAAGAACCCCAAAAGGAGACTAAGGGGTAGCCAGAGAAACAGAAGGAGTGTTATCAGGTAAGTTTTAAGAGAAGCCTGCTGTTTTAAGAACAAAGTGGTTAATTTAAAATGTTAAAATGAAAAACAAAAACAAAAAAAAACACCAAGCCTCACCCACATCTAACCTAAAAGATTTAGCAACAAAGTCTTTGTTCACTCAGTTTTATAGAGTTGTGAATGACTTTTACAGTGGAGAGAGAATTTGTATACTCCCTCTTTTTTTTTTAGGTCTGTGTTGCTTTTGAGATATTAGTTCTTCCACCAGGGATTGAACCCAGGTTCACCATTGGACCACCAGGGGATTCCTTGCATAATCCTCTTGAGAAGTTTGGCTTATGCAGGGCAAAATATGGCAGGGCAAAATATGGGTGGAGGTAAATCCGGAGGTTTTGTGAAGATGGGAGAAACCTAAGCATGTTTAAAATATTAGTGTGAACAAGTCAGTTTAGAGAAATAAAGGGGGGAAAAAGTACAGAAGAGAAAGAGAAAACCAAAGGAGTAAAGTTTCCTCAGGGACAGCCCTGAGATTTACCTCAGGCAGAAAAGAAAGCGCCCCCTCTCCCCTGCCTGAAGATGTGGGACACAAACTGTGCTCTGCTAAGGCTTCCTTATTTACTAATCAAGTTGCCCTCTCTCAGAATATAGATTATCCGTCACTGTGTACTTTTAGCACTGTTATCTTGAAGAAAAATCCCGTTTTGAGGTTCCCTCATTCTAATGGTTCTTTTAATGACTTCAGTGGGGTAGGGTTGGAGTACTGTCAACTCTTGTGATCATATTTACAAGTTCCCTCCCTAACCAGACAGGGCAATTTTCAATAATGGCAAATTTGTGTATGTTGCTGTTTAGTCACTAAGTTGTGTCTGACTCTTTTGTGACTCCATGGACTATATAGCCTGCCAAGCTCCTCTGTCCATGGAATTTCCCAGGCAAGAATACTGGAGCGGGTTGCCATTTCCTTCTCCAGGGGATCTTCCCAACCCAGGGATTGAACCTGCTTCTCCTGCACTAGCAGAGGGATTCTTTAACCACTGAGCCACCAGAGAAGCCAAAAAGTGTATGTACTTTATGTAAGAATCAACATTAAGCATCTGTGATTCCTACAAATGTACTATCTTGAGCCTTGGTTAAATTGTTTTACCTTTTCTAGTCCTATTTTATGTAAAATCACCAGCCTTTACAAAAGCATCCTACTTTTATCCTTACAGGGGGCTTCCCTGGTGGCTCAGACGGTAAAGCATCTGCCTGCAATGCAGGAGACACAGCTTCAATCCCTGGGTTGGGAAGATCCCCTGGGGAAGGAAATGGCTACTGACCCCAGTATTCTTGCCTGGAAAATTCCATGGATAGAGGACCCTGGTGGGCCACAGTCCATGGGGTCGCAAAGAGTTGCACATGACTGAGCAACTTCACTTTATCTTTACAAATGAATGCATACTGTTGAGTCAGTAATTTCACCACCAATTAGAGGTAGTTTGACCACTAGTTAACAGTGATTGATGGTGTTTGAGGTTTTCTGTTTTTGTATCCTTTTATCATGGACTTTCAGAAGAATCGCAAACTCTGTGGCTGGGAGGAAACTACTGTGACTTTTTTTTTTTTTAATGTAGTTAATGGATTTAGGTCCAAATTACTTGAAGTTATGATTCAACACATCATTCTAGGTGATTGATAAGTTATCTACCATTTGCACTCTATTATCCTTTTCTATTCTTTACATGGGTTCTTCTTTAAGGGAATATAACTCTTGACAGTTTCAACGTTAACAGTCCAATATTCTAGAGCACCTCTGTTCCATAGAACTTTTTGCAATGATGAACAGACTCTATATTTGCACTGTCCAATACAGTAGCCACTAGTTACTTGTGGTTAACTAAGCACTTGGAATGTGTCTAGTGTGACTGAGGAAGTAAATTTTAAATTCTATTTATTTTTAATTAGCTTAGATAGCCACAGTGACCCTGTTTTTACATCTGATGTTGAAATTTACTTATTAATGATGGCAATCAATCCTCTTTAAAGACTTTGAAATGTGATAAAATGTTGGCTACTAAATGCTTGGTAAAAAACCAATGACTACCACTAATCATTTAATTTTGACTACCTTGCTAAGTTTCAAGCCAAATTGATTTTTTGAAAAAGAAAGGTATACTTATATATCTCTAGTAATTTAGCATGGAACTCTAGAATATTTCCTCTTAAGGACCTCTTCTTTACTGATAGCCAAGTAAAAATAATTATTAGTTGGCTAAATCTTATTTTTTAGCCCTTGCAGCTTAAAAAAAGACTTGGCAAAGGTTATAAGGCAAAAGGTGACAAACACAAAAAAATCTTCATATATATTAGTTCATATAAGACTTCAGCTGACACTTAATACTTTATTAAAAATATTCCAATTAAAAAGAATGAAAAGTATGCAAAGTATTTGGTAAGAAAACAAAAACAGATCTTACTATCAGTGTGAAGTACTAGCTGAAAATTACCGGTTTCTCCAGTGAGAATACAACTTACTTGTGACTGAAGAAATAATTATTTTGTTTGTAAGCAATTTGGCTAGGAAACAAACAAGGGGCAGGAACCATATATAATTCCAATTTGATTTAATTCATACAAGTGAAATGAAATAATTTTACTAATATACTCAAACTTTAATTATCTTTACTCCCAAGATTTGTAAAAATTCAGTTATTTAAATAATTTGACTTAAATTTATGTAAGGGTAAGGAATCTCTGATGTTACAATAAGACAGGAAAAAAACAAAAGCATCTCATGAAAGAGATATAGCCAAATACAAAAACAAGAAATGTAGTCTCTTGATACAGCCAAATTATTGTATTAAAACCATTCAAACTACAGTTCTAGGGGTAGAAATAGGGAAGGCATTTAAAAGCTTCCTTTAAATTCACCATGAGGATCAATTTTGAAAGAACAAAAGTGTTTTATGAATCTATGGACATATCATTAGGGAATAAAAACTAGCAATTAGTTCTAAAAGTTAAATCTAACTAGAAAAAAATCAAACTTGGCAAAAAAATTCTGGTTTCAACTGAGTTATTTTTTTGGTTCATTTTATATGTTATTTATTCTTTCTCCAAATGGGTATTTATTATTTGTACAGATACACAAAAGTAATTCCCATTTTTCTTAAAACATACTAAAAATATATATTAACCACAAAAAGTACTCACTTTGACTGGAAAGATGATGAGCATGGTTATTTTCAAAATAGCAGTAAATCCAAGAACCGAACATATATAAATCATGAAAAATGTACATCTCATTTTTGACAAAAATAAGTTCTATTTATACATTAATGCTTTATTATCAGCTTCTATATGATATCCTCCGACCTTATTTACATTTACTATGAGATTTCTAATATTATGTGTAACTCAAAGGCACTCAATTCGGAGATTATAAAGTCCTGAGCTTAAATAGGAAATAGGATTCCCAACTGAAATTTGAAAATAAATAATTCAAAGATCACAGAATATGAAAATGTTTAAAGTATAATATTTGGTACATAAATAATCTGTGACCTAATGATAAAGTTGTACAGAAATCAAAGAAAAGACCATTAAAGGCAAAGGATTACCCTCAGAATCAAACTAACTTTCTTCCCCTATTCAAGATCATTTGAAAGTCTGAAGCTGATTTTTTTCTTGTTAAAATTCTAGGAAAGCAAAATAAAAAAGCATGAAAATGCTTAAGTTAAATAAAAATTCCTCAGCTTAGTCTTCAAAACCATGAAAAAAAATTTAATGATTAATAACATATAAAGATTGGAAGAATATCTGACTAGTAGGAGGAATCATAAAGAGCAGTTGAAAAAAAATTAAGGACAGCTTTAAATACACCAATTGAAAGAGCATTTATAATTGGCCAGGTTATTCCTTTAGCATTCTTTTAGTCAAATAAAAATGAAACTAACAGATGGATTATTGAGGTTCACTAACATTAAGTAGGATCAAAGTTCAAGCTGAAAACTGACTCTATGTATGGTTGCAGAGAAATGTGAAATTTACCTATAGCAATTTTCTACTGATGCTAAATTAAAAAGCATGAGTTGATATCTTTATTAGCAAATGGTTTGACAGATATTCTCTTGGCTTTAAAAT
Source organism: Dama dama (assembly GCF_033118175.1). Taxonomy (NCBI): domain Eukaryota; kingdom Metazoa; phylum Chordata; class Mammalia; order Artiodactyla; family Cervidae; genus Dama; species Dama dama. Next base: position 37,307,240 of record NC_083691.1, read on the forward strand.
GCTTTTCCATATATGCATAGAAATGTAATGAGGATAAGAGTAGTCTTCTGTATTATCTGTACAGTTCGTAAGGCCTTTGTCATTGTTAGTCACCTTAGATGTGAATATCTACAGGGCCATTAAATTAAAGCTGGCCAAAAAGTTTTCAAAGTGCTACTGTTTCCAACTGGTGAGATCTTCAGTTTTCTGGATTTTCTGGATGATGACTATTTTCAGTTCTTTTTTCTGGCGATATATACAGGAAGTTACAGCAGATATATAAAGGGAAGATCAGAAGCCTGCTGTCCAAGTTCATCACTACTTGTTCCTATAAAACAAATTTGTTACTTTAATGATAATAGTAGTAGTATAAAAATAAAACAGAGAACCAAACTGTTGAATCGAGTGAACTAAAGGTTAGTATGGTGGTTAAAAGTTTGCATCTGGAATCTAACAGTCACTGTTCAAATCTCAAGACTTCCACCCACTAGCTTTGTGACCTCGGCCAAGTCACTGACTTTATCAACTGCAGCTTCCTCACTGTAAAGGGGGAGAATAACCACTCCATAGGATTATACTAGGATTAAATGAGAGTGCACATAGAGGGCTCAGCAAAGCCAGCTATATATTAAGTAACCAATAACGGTAGTTATTTTCATTACTGGAAAATTTCTATCAAGTACCTATAAATATTTTATGAACAGATACGGCCCAGAAATACAGAGACTTCTCATTTGGCTTCTATGTCTGATGGTCTTTATGTACAGCAAATACTTGATATGAGTCATTAATAATGACTTGGGGAGTCATTATTGTCACCAATAAGCATGGCTCCTTCCCACTCTTGTCTAAGATATCCCACCATCTCTAATGCAAACAAGTTATTTGTCTCTTGGAACCTAAAATACATTACCACGTAAAATCAATTCCAAGTTCAGTTACATCAATACACATGAGAGCAACTTGAGATTCCAGAGCCAGGAGTTGATGCTACACCTGAGAGCTACAAACGGAACCCTCACTCACTCATGCTACAGATCTCTGGAACCGTTTACCAGCAGGTTTTTGTGAAAAGAATAAATCCTTAGAGTATAAGCAGTGGCCCTGAAATGGGAACTCCTCTATTTTTTCAATAGTTGGATATATTCTCTGAACTAATATGCATTTGTTTCATCTTTATACATTCTAAAGAATAAACTTCTTAAAGAAAGAATTAAAAAAATATTTGACTGTTCTGGGTCTGTTTCTGTGTGTGGACTTTCTCTAGTTGTGGTGAGTGGGGGCTACTCCTCATTGTAGTACACAGGCTCTAGGAGAGCGGTCTTCAGTAGTTGCAGCTCACAGGTTCAGCAGTTGTGGCTCACAGGCTCTAGAGTATGGGCTCAGTAGGTGTGGTGCACGGGCTTAATTATCTGCGGTACATGGAATCTTCCTGGACCAGGGATCAAACCCATGTCCCCTGCACTGGCAGGCAGATTCTTATTCACTGTACCACCAAGGAAGTCCCTGAAGAATATACTTTAAAAATACTGTTTAAAAATAAAATAAAATAAAATACTGTTTAAATCTAGAATTTTATATTATCTACTGAAGCATGTGTTCCTACAATGAAGAGGGACTAAAACTGGAACATTTGAGTGACAGACAAAGGCTCAACTAGATACAGCTTCTGTGTTGGAGCAGCAATATAAATTTGGATAAAGAAGGTAGGGAACAGAAATGTTACACACACACACACACACACACACACTATAGTCTCCAAAATGGGCAAAGTGATATTTTGTTGTTTAAGTGAACAAAATGGATATGATGACAAGTCAGATGAGGCATCACCTAGGCTGACAGGGTTGCAGAGAGCAAGCATGTCAAAGCACAGTTGACCTTCAGATGCTTAAGTCACCCTGGACTAGTCAACATCTGTAGCAATAACCTGAGTCAAGGCAGATTTACCAAGTCTATTGAGGACAAAGGCTTCGATGATGTGTGTATCTGATGATAAAAGCAAGATTCTCTACCCACAACTCTTAAGAAAATTAGCATTCTGGTATCTAAATATAGTTAAGGTTGGTGGGGGAAAGTAGGTCAAAGATCCAATTCTGGGGAAAGAGAGCCATGCAGTTATCACTTGGGAACTGAATGGACATACCAACTTCTGACTATTACACTGTACTAATCCCCATTTCCCATCCATTAGACACCTAACTCTTGCTTTGTTAAAACCTTTAACGCTGCCTGATGGCTCAGTTTATATCCATATGTGCACCTTTATCTTTAGAAAAGCTCCATTTTCCTTCTTCCACTATGGCATGGAAGCAGTGAAGTCCACACATCACAGCATCAGACATAGTGGTGGTATCTTCCTAGTTTTCATCTGTTTCCACACCCTTTTTTTCTATCTTTTCTGCTTCTCTGAGGCTCATGTTACTTATTTCTACTATAGCTCTATTATTTCTAAATTCCAGAATCCTTAAGTCCAACTCCTTACTAGAAATCTTCGCTTAGACATAAAGCAACTCAAGTTTAAACCATCAGCTACTGAATACTACCTACCGTTTCCATTCTTTTTGGGCCATCAGTACTGTCATGCTTGCAACTGGTTTTGATTCCTGATCCTAGTTCTTAAATACCTCACACCAGGTTACTTTTTTTGCCCACACCTTAAATACCAATGTTCCTTAGGTTTCCATCCTGTCATATTGTCAACATAATTTCCTGTAGGTTGTCTGATCCAATCATTATTCCTAGCCCAGGCACTGCTGATAAACTCTAGACCCACTTATCCACCAGCGTACCAATTTTTACCTCAGTGCCCTCAAATCAAATATGCTTTAAACGGAATTCATCATCTCTTTACCCCCAACTCATGTTCATTTTCCTTCCTATGATTCAAATATAAGGGAAAAAAGTTGCCCAAGTCAGAAAGCCAGGTACTATCTCTGACTGCTTTCTTCCTCACCCTCACACACACTTAAGCATCAAATTCTACCAAGTGTACCCCTTAATTTTGAGAACCCATCAACATCTCCTCACCCCACTACTATCCTCCTTAAGTTAAGGTTCTCGTTTCTGATCTGGGTTACAGCAAGAGCATCTTTATGTTTTTTTTTTTTTGAAGTTGGATATTGGTTTCTTTATTTTTTAAAAGGGTCTTTACTGAGGTATAAACATACAAGTTATATAAAATATACAATAAGTTCTACTATATGTATATACACTTGAGAAACCAGCATACTCAAGATAATAGACATATCCATCACCCTCAAAGTGTCCTTAGGTTCCTGATGCTTCCTCCCCACTCTGGAAACCAACTGCCTGCTTCTGTTCCATAGCCTGCCTTTTCTAGAGTTTTAAATAAAAAGAATCATACGGAATGTACTCTTTTTTGTCTCACTTCTTGCATTTAGCCTAATTATTTCATCCATGTTATTGTGTGTACCAATAATTCATGCCTTTTTACTGCTGATAATTTGCATTATATCAATAGTTTGTAACCTGTCTTCCTGCCATTATCATGCCTCCAAGCTCAAAATGGATTATAAAGACCTAAATGTAAGATCAGAAACCATAAAACTCTTAGAGGGAAACACTGGCAGAACCTTGTATAAAACATAAAATCACAGCAAAATCCTCTATGACCCACTTCCCAGAGTAATGGAAATAAAAACAAAAAGAAGTGAGACCTAATTAAACTTAAAAGTTTTTGCATGGCAAAGGAAACTACATAAACAAACTGGGAAGACAATCTTCAGAATGGAAGAAAATAATAGCAAATGAAACAATTGACAAAGGATTAATTTCCAAAATATACAAGGAGCTCATAAAACTGAACACCAGAAAAACAAACAGCTCAATCAAAAAGTGGGCAAAAGACCTACTAAACAGACATTTCTCCAAAGAAGACATACAGATGGCTAAGATAAACACATGAAAAGATGCTCAACATCACTCATTGCTGCTGCTGCTGCTAAGTCACTTCAGTCGTGTCTGACTCTGTGTGATCCCATAGACGGCAGCCTGCCAGGCTCCCCCGTCCCTGGGATTCTCCAGGCAAAAACACTGGAGTGGGTTGCCATTTCCTTCTCCAATGTGTGAAAGTGAAAAGTGAAAGTGAAGTCGCTCAGTTATGTCCGACTCTTAGCGGCCCCATGGACCGCAGCCTACCAGGCTCCTCCATCCATGGGATTTTCCAGGCAAGAGTACTGGAGTGGTGCCATTGCCTTCTCTGACATCACTCATTAGAGAAATGCAAATCAAAACTACAATTAGTTATCACCTCACACTGGTTAGAATGGCCAACATCAAACAATAAATACTAGAGAGGGTGTGGAGAAAAGGGAACCCTTTCGCACTGTTGGTGGGAATGTAAACTGATACAGCCACGATGGAAGACAGTATGGAGATTCCTCAAAAAACTAGGACTAGAACTATCATATGAACCAGCAATCCCACTACTTGGCACATATCCTGAGGAAATGAAAACTGAAAAACGCACATATACCTCAATGTTACTGAAGCACTATATATGATAGCTAGGACATGAAAGCAACCTAGATGTCCATCATCAGATGAATGGATAAAGAAACCGTGGTACATACATACAATGGAATATTACTCAGCCATAAAAGGAATGCATTTGAGTCAGTTCTAAAATGAGGTGGATGAACCTAGAGCCTATTATACAGAGTGGAGGAAGTCAGAAAGAGAAATATCATGTATTACCCCATATATATGGAGAAAGATGGTACTGAGGAACCTATTTACAGGGCAACAATGGAGATGCAGACTTACGGACACGGGCAGCAGGGAGGGAAGGAGAGGGTGGGACACATGGAGAGACTAACATGGAAGCACATCCACTACCATGTGTAAAACAGACAGCCAATGGAAATTAGCTGTGTGACTCGCGGAACTCCAAGCAGGACTCTGTAAGAACCTAGAGGGGTGGGAGGCGGGGGGAGGTCAGAGAGGGAGGAGACACACGCATACCTATGGCTGACTCATCCTGATGTATGGCAGAGGCCAACACAGTATTGTGAAGCAATTTTCCTTCAATTAAAAATAAGTTAAAAAAAAAAAAACTTCAGGACAAAAAAAAATGATGTTGCACATATACATTTATTGACAAGAAAAGCTACATACAACAGAGTGGAAAAAAGCAGGTTACAGAGTAGTTTAACTGTAAGATAAAATTCTGGAAAAAGAAAAAAAAATTCAGGAAAAAGAATATAGGAGATGAAAAAAGTGTCATCTCTCAGCAAACCATGTATGATTTTTTTCCTGTTTATTTTTATTTTCTATAACCTCCATAAGCTACATAAAATACATACATGCAACTCCCATAGCTCTCTACAGATCTCAGGAACAAGTCCAAACTCAATCCATAGCCCATATGCCCTGCTCTACTCCTGATCTCATCCTCTTTCAAACCTCTCAGTGCTTTGAAGGACCCATATGCTCCCTGGGCTCCATCTGAGGATTGGTTCAGGTATCCATTCACTTTTCAACTTGTCCAGAAGAGGCTTTCCTGAGCTGTCCCTCACCACTCCCCAACACCAGAGTAAAGGTTAGAGATATCTCCCTCAATGTCACACTCTTTGAGCCCACCTCTCTTGTGCTACTCAGCTTTATAACACAAGCTTCTCTTCATTTCCTCCACTCCTAGCATAAAACCTAGCATGTAACAGGGACACAAATGTTTGTTGAATGAACAAATCAAGGAACACTAGGAATACAACTATCTTGGCCTGGTGATTTTTAATTAAGTCTCTGGCTGCTTTGGGCCATGACAGTGTTTTTTTTTACGGAAGTTCTAAGTTGAAGGTAAAGACAGACAATGTTCATGCAGCTCCAGAGGGTGAGAGAGAGACCAGTAGAGAAATTCAGTGGAGGCAGATTTGAACTTATTATGTATCTACCTTGTGATTTACTACCTCACATGACAGAATCAGTTTTTCATCCTTAAGAGTTCCAAAAGTAGTTGAAGACCCTCCATAAGAATGCTGTTAAAGAAGTTCTCATACAAGGCAGAGAGGTCAGAACTATCACTTCCAAGGCTGCTCCATGCAGTGCTAAATTCTGATATTCTATGAAAGGCTCTTCAGTCTGATGAAAACTGCTAACTTCTTTGTATGTGTGTTTTGCTTTTTATTTTCTATTTTTTTCTTTCAAAACTGCTAACTTCTAATAATTTATGTAAACTATAGGCTCCAAACCCTTTATAAACACAGTATGTCCTTTGAAATGATGGTTAGCTTTACTAGAAACAAACTTCCTTGATTTTTAACAGCACTCATTTTATTTTTTGAAACTGGTTTACTTTTGCATCATGACGTTTTGAAACTTATACATGCATGTGATTGATGAAGAAACAAATGGTCTTAGAGATAATTTTAGGAACACTGTAGATGTCTGTCATTTTAGAAACCCACTGTGCTAGCAGATTAGGTTCTCTTAATATCCAGGATCTATGGAAACTTAGCAGATTGTTTTTAAGGTATCTGTTATTAATGTATAATAAATGCAATAATGAACACAATGGAGAAAACAATTAAGAGTCATAACTTTTTGAAGATCATGTTCAAGATGAATAATTATTTCCGTACTGTCAACTTTTCCCTGCTCCCCAAATCAAATTGAGTTTCCTTCTTTTTTGTCTTAGTTACACTTCTGCTAGAATGGAGTAAATTTGAATGAGTGAACATGGCACTTCCATCTTTACTTTCAAAAAACTCTCAAACCAATCTTTAAATATTAAAATCTTCTTACGAATTTTCAAAAAGGAGTCAAAAGACAAATACTACAATAAAAAATTAACAAAAATAATCAGACATACCTGGTCCTTTTCAAGTGTAAGTATTTGATAGCCAGTTGTTCTACTGCATATTAGTTTTCCACTGCTATCAAAAGAGGCCAAACGTAATCTAGAATAAAAACACACGAACAACAAAAAAAAATGATTTTTTACAGTGCAGATTAAATAAGCCCTACTTTAATTTCTACTTTTTTCTTCCATATTCTTTTACTTTATTTTTAAATTTGTATTTACTTACTCTCTAGAAGTCTTTTATCTGGTAATACTTTGCAAAGTCTTTTCAAACTATAAACTGATTCCATTTATATTTTTAAGCTTGTGCTATTATATATATCTGGGATATAAAAATAATTTATGTTATGCCTTTTTAATTGTGATAAAATATACATAAAACTTACCATTTTAACCAAGTTTAAGTGTATAGTTCTTAACACCGAACACATTTCACACTGTTCCGTTGTAGTCAATACCACCATCCATCCAGAACCTTTACTTCTTCCCCAAATGAAACTCTGTACCCAGTTACATGAATTCCCCATTTCTACCTCAGCCCCTGACAATCACCATCCTATTTTCTGTCTCTATAAACTTGTCTACTCTATGTACCTCATGTAAGTGGAATCATACAGCGTATGAACTTTTTTAACTGGCTTATTTCACTTAGCATAGTGTCTTCAAGGTTCATGTTACAGCACATGTCAAAATCTCCCTCCACTGTAAGGCTGAATAATATTCTGTTTTAGGTATATACTATGTTTTATCTGTCCATCTGTTGGTGCATCCACAACTTGGGTTGCATCCACCATTTGACTATTGTGAATAATGTTGCTATGTATACAAATATGTTTGAGTCCTTGGTTTCAATTCTCTAGGGGTAAATAACCAGAAGAGGAATTGCTGGGTGATATGGTAATTCTATGTTTAATTTTTTGAGGAAATGCCATACCATTTTCCACAGAGTTTGCATCATTTTAACATTCCTAAATTTCTCCACATCTTCACCAACACTTTTATTTTTGATATTAGCCATCCTAACAGTAATGAGGTGATGTCTCACTATGGTTTTGATCTGCATTTTCCTAATGATTAGTGATGCCGAGCATCTTTTCATGTGCTTATTGGTCATTTGTACATTGCCTTTGGAGAAGTATTTATTTAAGTTCTTTGCCCATTTTTGAATCAGTTTTTTATTGCTGTTGTGGAATTTAGATGTTCTCTATGTATTCTGGATGTTAATTCATCAGATATATGGTTAGCAAATATTTTTTTCCTATTCCACGGGTTACCTTTTCACTTTGTTAAGTGTCCTCTGGCACATGATTTAATTTTGATAAGTTCAACATTTTTTTTTGGTTATTGTTGCCTGTGTTTTGGTATCATATTGAAGAAATCACTGTCAAATTTAGCATCAAAAAGCTTTCTTCCTGTTTTCTTCCAAGAGTTATTTTATTGTTTTGGCTCGTATGTTTAGGTCTTTGATTCATTTTGAGTTAATTTTTGTGTATGGTGTAACATAAATATGACTTCCCAGGTGGCACAGTGGTAAAGACTCTGCTTGCCAATGCAGGAGATAAGAGTTTGATCTTTGATACGAGAAGATCGCCTAGAGAAGAAAATGGCAACCCACTCCAGTATTCGTGCCTGGAAAATTCCACAGACAGAGGAGACTTGCCAGCTACAATCTGTGGGGCCACAAAGAGTCAGACATGTCTAAGCATACACACACACAAGGTAAATATGAATCCAGGACTTTTAAATAATCTGTTCAATAAGCTATTTTCCAATTTGTCAGCATCCTTTCCAGAAAAATATTGCCAGCTCAACTATTAGGCAAAGTTGGACATCTGAAATCCTATAGAAAGTTAAGGATAATATGAGACATGTTTTCTTATAAAAGTACCTTGTTGTATTTCCAGTTTGGACCTTTTAGGATTAGCAGCAAGGAAATAGCTTTAAGCCCAGTATCAAGCCTATACCATTTATATTTTAGCACATTCTTTCTTCCTGATATATTAGATCTAGGTTTTATACTTTAGATTATTAATACACTTTATAGGAATGGAGCTTTATCATTTCCTTCCCGTTTCATTGTATATTGTATCTTACCAAAGTTCTACCACTGTTGGTATAAATTATGGTTTTATTTCATTTTTATAGTTCTTCTGGAGTGAGGAACCGTGGGGTGGGAAAACTTCATCCTACCTAAATGCTATGCTCCTTCGAGGCTGTAAACTGACAGATCCACTACATGGCTGATTCAGTGTATTGCGTTTGAAAATGATGTATCGATTGGTGTAAGTTACAAGCAGGTCAAAGCCGAAGTTAAAACCTGTCCACCGCCAGCAGTACTGGAATACAAAGGAGAAAGATTAACTTCAGTTTATCATACTAGCAAGTCAGAAACTAAAAGATCAAAACGTCTTTGCTTTTTTTAATTCATTTCAAATATTCCTCTATCGTGGTTTCCTAATTTTGTCAGTGCCTTAAGACTTACCACACAGAATATATCTGTGAGACATATGAAAGGTTTACTACACAGACATGGTATATATCAAAGCCAGCAAAAGCAGCCTTTATAATCATTATTCCTTAAGGTAGTTTCTTAATATTGTCTCTTTATGATCTATTTCATCAACTCTCCACACTGTAATTTTATCATAACTAATATGGCTTTTTACTACAATTCAAAGGAGCTATATAGTTTAGGAAACTAGGAGTCTAGATAAAGGTAGTAAGAATCCATTAAAATTTCTCCTGCTTTAAAAATACTCTGAAATATCTTAAGTGATAGCTTGTGTGATCTCTCTTACATGTAAAATCTAAAAAAAAAAAAAAAAAGTATTAAACTCCTAAGCTCACAATTACAGAGAACAGCTTGGTAGTTGCCAGAGGTTAAGAGGTAGGGAGTAGGAGAAATGAATGAATACTGCTTTTTAAAAAAAAAAAAGTTTAAATTAAATTATAAAAATACTCTAAACTAACCAACACAATCACCAACTGAGATATTTTAAATACCATCAGGAGGGACTTCCCTAGTGGCTCAGTGGTAAAGAATCTGCCTGCCAATGCAGGAGGCACAGGTTTAGATCCCTGACCCAGGAAGATCCCACGTGCTGTGGAGCAACTAAGCTAGTGCACCACAACTATTAAGCCTGTGCTCTAGAACCCGGGAACTGTAACCACCCCGTCCACGCGCCCTTAGAGCCTGTGCTCCGCAACAAGACAAGCCACCGCAATGAGAAGCCCATGCACCACAACTAGAGAAAAAGCCCACAGAGCAACCAAGATCCCAGTGTAGCCAAAAAATAAATAACTAAAACCATCATGAGGCTCACAAGTGTGTTTATTCTATTAACTAATAGTCAACAGACACTATTAAGTAAAGTGGCATGCTACAATGAAGCTGAAGTTAGGGCTTTGAGTGCTTGGTTGACACTATGAATTACAACATTAAATCAACAGTTCATTGATTATTTATTGAGCACATATTTTGTGCCAGGTACTGCTCTAGTCATTGAAGAGATGGCAGTAAATAAGTTTCAGCCCTAGTAAATGTATATTTTAATACATGTATGTTTCTGTGGAGGAGGACAGAATGTAATTCCAGCAGAGCGTGACAGGGCAGAGGATGGGGGCTGGCAGCTGGGGAGCCTACCGGTTCAGGCTGGTCAGGGGACGTCTAAGGAGATGCTACATGACTAGCACCCTGAGTCAACCAACGAGCGGACCAGGTAGCTATCTGGGAAAAAGTGACTTAGACAAAGGGAACAACGTCCAAAGCTCTGGAGGTAAAAACATGCTTGGCATATCTGAAGAATAGCAAAAGGGCCATGTGGCTAGTGTAATAACTGAGGGGGATAGAAGCTGGAGATGAGTTCAGAGAGCCAGTCAGGGGCCAGAGAATATAAGGCCTAGTGTCCATAGTAGAGAAGAGTTTGGATTTCTTCTAAATGTGATAAAAGTCTAATGGAAAATTTTAGAGGAGGTAACATGATTTAACTTGCATTTTAAAAAGATGATTTTGACTGTTGTAGTATGGAAAACAGAATATACAACAAGAGTAAAAACAGGGAGAGCAGTTATGAAGCTACAATATAGCCCAGGCAAGGGTTACTGATGACTTGGGATTTGGGTCACAGTAGAAGAAGAGGGCAAGTACATTTTGATGCTATATATTTAAAGGAACTTCTTACAGACAACAGGTGTGGAATGAAAGAAAGAAGAACCCAAAATTTGGAGCTTATACAATGAATGAACAAAGGAGCTATTTATGGGTTGGAGAATACTTGGGAAGGAGGAGTCTGGCAATGAAAATCAGAGTTTAACTGGGCCCATTCTATTTGAGATGCTATTAGGATTCTAAGAAAGATGTCACATGAGAAACTGGATACAGGAGTTAGAAACTGGTGTTAAGTCACAGGACTAGGGGAGATCACTTAGGAGCCAGCCAAAGAGCAAAGACAAGGAAGAAGTCCAAGTACTGATCCTCCAGTCATATCAACATTTGTTGAGAAAGAGAAGGATCTAGCAAAGACTTAGAGGAAGCAGCCAATTAGGTAGAAAAAAAAACCAGCACAGTGTGCTTTCCTGGAAGTCACAGAGAAAATCTCCAAGGAGTGAGTGAGCAGATAGGTCACGCTGCCAAGAACTTTCAGAAGACTAAAAACTATTTGATTTGGTAATATAGGAATCAGTGGTGATAGTGGCATGGCAGTTTCACTTGAGTTTATTGGAGTAAATGAATTAGAATGAAGATAGGCAACTTTTTTCAATGAGTTTTGCTTAAAAATGGTGCAGGGAAATGGAGTGGGAGCTAGAGTGGAATGTGGGTCAGGGAATGGTTTAAGATGGGTGATGCTATAGCATGTTATATGCTAAATCAGAATGATGCAGAAGAGAAAAACTGACAACGCAGCAAAGGGAGGTGATGACTATATGAACAAACCTTCTGAATATGTGAGAAGGGACGGGGTCGTTACAGGAGGAGGGGATGGATTAGGACAGACACATACAGTTCATCCATTCTGATAAAAGTACAACACACGGCTACAGATGCAGGTAGACTGGTAGTATTGTTGGTAGAAGATGCACAGATTCTCTTCCTATTGCCTTTATTTTCTGAGTAAAGAAAGAAGCAATGCCACTGGGTAAGAATAAGGGTGGGAGCACTGCCCTTGAGAAGGTATGAGAGTTACTCCAAGTGTGGGAGGATAAGTTCACTAGGGAGATGCAAGGATCACACAGCATTAAAGACCTGCTTGAAGTTTACAGTTACACACAAAACCTGCTGGGGTATATTTGGTGTTTTTCCTTAGTTGAATTCATTTGTATGGAAGCAGGCATGGAAAGCAGGGGTTTCCCTGGCAGTTCAGTGGGAAAGAATCCGCCACTCCAATATTCTTGCCTGGGAAATCCCATGGATAAAAGAACTTAGCAGGCTATAGTCCATGGGGTCTCAAATGACTCAGACATGACTTAGCGACTAAACAACAATAACTGGCATGGAGAGCATGGAAAGGGGGGATTTAACAAGAACTGAGCACTAGCCAGGTGAATGTGACAGAGTGAAAAAGGGAAAAAAGAAATTAAGAGTATAAGCCAAGGACCAATTTCAAGACGTAACATAAAATTTAAGTCAAGTAAAGAAAGAAGTAGGGATGTGGTGAGAAGGTAATGGGAAAAAGACAGTAAGGACAATGTAATGTACATTCCAGTGGGGTCAGAAAGATGTTGGGAGGTCAAATACTAGAGGGAGAGCGCTACAAAGATACACTCTGCAAATGGTGTGCTTAAAATGGAGATTTTGAAGGGGGTGTATGAATTAGGCATACAAAAACAGAGGATATGCTTATAGGAAATGGGTACCTGAGGTAGAGTGGAACACAAGATCATGGAGGGAAGGAAGGTTCAGGAAAAGATACTAAAACCACTGAGACTGCTAAGAAAAGTGGGGAGAAAGCAAGCCAGCGAGCCCAGGGAGTGATGGCCATCGTCAGAGTACTGAGTGGTGAAGAAGTATGCTTGTCAAAGGAGATATCATTCAAGTATGATGAGGGTGGAACAAGGTCTGGGAGCGGCAACTAGGACGACTAAGGAAGATGCTATTTCTCATTCATATTCTTATCATTTATCACAACTGTTAACAAAAACATAAAATAATAAATCTTTCAAAACTTAAAAGTTGAAATGAGGAAAAATCTGGGAGAAAAATAACCAAATGGTGATCTAAATTAGGCTGGCTATCTGTTTCACATATGATAATATAGATTGCCAGTCCAGGTTTGATGCATGAGACAGGGTACTCAGGGCTGGTGCACTGGGATGACCCTGAGGGATAGGATGGGGAGGGAGGTGGGAGGGGGGTTCAGGATGGGGAACACATAGAAATAAAAAGTTAAAAAAAAAAATTAGGCTGATTTTTTTTTTAAAGATAAAAATTACAATTAGGGTACAGTTTAAAAAAAAAATGTAGTTCATGTCTCCTTAATGGCTGTAAAATCAATTTAATGAGTCACACTCAGTTTTTAAAAATAAATTAAGTAGAAACAAAGCTTGGGACACAGAAGCTGTAAGCACTGTTTTGTAATACTTTTGTTTCCCTTATAAGCATTTGTACTGGGTGGTAATGAAAAACAATTCTTAATGTGGATGGCAATCAAATCAAAAAGGTTTGAATATCTTTGATCTAGGGTTGTAACTATAAAATAGAATCACTCTTAAGACTATGTAATGGCTCTCATTAAAGATATTAAGATATTAATAGGATAAACTTATTTATCTTAATTTCTGGATTACTGAGGGATCTTCTCATATCTTTTATCTAGACTCCAGAAGTTCAACAGTCTCATGAAAGGCTGACAAATCAGTCACCACTAAGCATGTAACTCCTTGCCCAGGAGATCATGCTACAGAAACTAAAACACACAAAAATGCTCTTCTGAGTTGTAACATATATCATGACTGTTACTGAACGCATATTTTGCACTAACAGTATAGCAATTTGTATAAGACTATACAACTGAGTTATAACTCATACTTACTTCACCATCTTTGGCAAGCTTTCTACCACACCTCATGCTGTTTCCCTCTAGTTCTTCTTTATTAATTTCTTGAGGCCTAGAAATATACATAAAACATGAAATCTCATAGAAAATAAGCAACTAATAATTGAAAAATAATTGTGAGTTCAAAGCAATAGGAATCAATTGCTACTACATTCAAAATTTTGTGGTATAGATAAAGATCAAAATGCAGGGATTAAACCTAGCCCATTACCTTTGCTAAATAAAAAAATTTTAAATCTTTAGTGTTTCACTTATTGCCTTGACTTCTAGAACACTTTTACAAGAGCACAGTAAAACCAGAGAAGAGGTGGGGGAAATCTATGAGAAATTCTGCTTACTAAGAAAGAAAAATACTTAAAGTCTAACTATTAAGTAAAATTTATTAAAATCTATTATATAAGATGTGACTTGGTATCATCTATTATTACTGTTTCACACACAACCCATTTTTTAAGAGTAGAAAAACCAAGTTCAGCATTTAACAGAAAACTGCTGTAGAACTTTATCAATTAATCTTTACTTGGCCCTTTAAAAACCATAATCAACTAAGATAGACAGTGTTATTTTAGTATGAAATAATAAAATGACATTATTACTAGCTTAGAATACCAAATGATAAAAGTAATGTAATATATTCATTCATATATAGCATTTGTTAAGTACCAAGATACTGGGGCTATCATCATCTCATAAATATACTGAAACAAATACAACAAATAAAAACTAATTAAATGTAGATAAAATAAAACATGCCCTTGACATCCAAGACCCCAGTCTAGTAGGGAGCTAGACTTAAGTAATAGTATAATAATGTGGAGAGAACTAATGTTAAGAGCATGAAGAAGACACAGGTTTATTGCCTGGGGTTAGAGTGGGATCATCATGGAGGAAGTATTATTTGTGCATGAGAAGGAGTTTCTTGAGGTAGAGGTCAGGGATGACCTCTGCAGAAGAAGGCCATTCCATGCAGAAGAAGCTCAGTAGGTAGAAAAGGACCAGAGCATGAAAGGATACCAAATGTCTGAAGAATGTAGTGCAGGCAGAACCTAAAACGAACATGAGAGACGAAGCAAAAGGCATTTGGGACAGACTGCTGAAGGGCTGCCCCTGCTACACTAATGTAAGCTTTAAGATGAGAGAGTTCCCATGTATTTTTTATTACTTAAAATTTTTTTCTTATGAAAAATTTAAAACATGTAAAAGTAAACAGCATAATGAGCCAATTTTTTTCTTACCATCTAGGTTCAGTAATTTTTAGTTTTACTCTCAACCCACTTCTCCCCACACTCCTCCCAACTGACTATTTCTGAGGCTGATCCTCCAGACACCATATCCTTTAATCTGTAAATAGTTCAGTATGTACTTCTTAAGAATAAGAACTTTCAAAAAATATTGACACAGATTTATCACACATGAAGCAATAATCCCTAACTAACCTCAAGTGTCCCTGGTCCTATTTAAGCAGGAAAGTGAAATTATATTTATACGTAGGAAGATAATCCTGTTGGCAATGTGGAAAAGAGTTTGGAAGAGGAGAACCCTGGAGGGAGACTTACTTGATGATAACTCCCTAGAGTCCAGGGAGTACACTGTTTTTCTCACTTTACTGGCCTTGCAGTAGCAAGAAGATGCTCAGCATGTGTGGAATAGAGTGCTTCATTAGGGGCAATATAGTCATATACTTCTGAGGGCAAGAAAACCACTTATTCTAGCTCAGACTCTTAGGTAAGACTCTATATTATAAACTCAAAAAGGGTATACATGAGAAAAATCTTGGGGGAAAAAAAAAAAGACCATCCATCATATAAAAACTGAATATACAAAAGAAGTAGGTAGGATGGTTTATAAAATATTTCATACATTACAAAATTCACATCCGAATTCTAATAAATAATTTACTTTCATTGTTTGGAGGGATTTTTCTTATTCCTATTCCAACTATCTTACTATATTTCTGCAAAGTAAGTATGCTGTGAATATATCTGGGAGAAGATGAGATATAAATTATAAGTAAATAGAAACTAAGAACCCTGGATAACAATCTTGTAATCATTATCATGAGTTTACAGAATCCTTTCACATACTCACTGTTTAGATATAAACACACTAGACTATTATTTTAGTAAGTTTTCTGGTATATAAAAATAAATTAAGAGAGACTGGGGCAGGAAAAAAATTAAATGTAAAGCCCTTCTATAAACTTATAGGTGGACTGTCTATTCATACTGCCTATACCAAGGAGCTAGTATAAAGATCAAACAATAAATGTGGAAGTACTTCTGTGAACTGCAGAGCACTACACACTGATAAAACAGATAATATGCTTCCTCTTAAAATGAATTACAGTATAGAAATATTTTGTAGAGGCGTCATGTGCTTTTGACAAAGACACCTATATCTAAATGAGTTAATTCACCTTCAAAAAACCTATCACATTAGTGAAAATTTGACAATATCACCACAAATGAGAAAATCAGCTTTACCTATACATATATATGCAGATCATGCTTTATGAAAGCATTATTCCAAGTAACATTTCAATTAGGTTAAAAGAAAACTGTAACACTGAGACAAAGCACATAAATTATTCAATTTTACTAATAAAACAAATGACAATGCAAATACCCCATTATACTAATTGACCAGAAAGATAAATATTTATAATATTGACAGTTAAAGAAATATAAGAATAAAAGTTGATTACATGATCTTTTCTCTAACAGCTATTTATTTTCATACTGTTACTGTTTTTTCCAACATAATGAGTCCATTTAAAAATTCATAGCAAAATCCACACACCTATCATCAATTAACCTACAATAATGGAGACAATAATATACGAAGGGGAAAAGATAGTCTCTTCAACAAATGGTGTTGGGAAAGCTGGACAGTTACATGTAAATCAATGAAATATGAACACTTCCTCATACTATATACCAAAAAGAAAAAATAGTTTATATACCTAAGTATAAAGACATGATAGCATAAAACTCCTAGAAAAGAATAAGGAAAACATTCTCAGATATAACCCAAGCAGTATTTTTTTTAGATCAGTCTCTCATGGCCAAAGAAATGAAAGCAAAAATGAACAAATGGGACCTAATCAAAGTTAAAAGCTTTTGCACAACAAAGGAAACCATAAACAAAATGGAAAGACAACCGACTGAATAGGAAAAAATACTTTCAAATGATTTGACTTTCAAGGAATGTTAATATCCGATACATACAAACAGCTCATACAACTCAAAAAGAAAATGAACAACCCAATCAAAAGTGGGCAGAAGACCTAAATAGACAATTCTCTAAGGAAGAAATACAGACGGCCAATAGGCACGTGAAAAGATGCTCAATATCGCTAATTATTAGAGAAATACAAATCAAAACTACAATGAGGTATACTCTTGTACCAGTCAGAATGGCCATCATTAAAAAGTCTATAAATAATAAATCTGGACAGGGTATGAAGAAAAGGGAATTTTCCTACACTGTTAGTGGGAATGCAAATTGGTGCAGCTGCTATGAAAAAATGGTGCAGAGGTTCCTTAAAAAGCTAGATTAGAGTCACCATATGATCCAGCAATGCCATTCCCAGGCATATATCCCAAAATGATGAAAACTCTAATTCAAAAGGATACATGCACCCTAGCACTATTTACAGTAGCCAAGACATCCAAGTAACCCAAGGGCCCATCAACAGATGATTGTCTTAGAAAGATATGGTGTACACACACATAAATATATAAAGTGGAATATTACTCAGCCATAAAAAAAGAATGAAATAATGCCATCTGCAGTAACATGGATGGATCTAGAGAATACTGTACTATGTGAAGTAATTCAGACAAAGACAAATTATCATATGATATCACTTATACATGGAATCTAAAAAACAATAAAAATGAATCTATACAAAAATACCCAACAAACTTGCTTATAAAACAGAATCAGATTCACAGGCATAGAAAACAAACTTATGGTTACTAAAGAGGAAAGGGTTGGGGGGTAGGGATAAATTACAAGTATGAGGTTAACAGATACAAACAACTATACATAAAACAGATAAGCAACAAGGATTTACGGTAGAGCCCAGGGAACTACATTCAACATCTTGAAATAGATTATGATGGAAAATAATCTGAAAATAAATAAATAAATAAATAAATATATATATATATATATATATATAACTGGATCTTTTTGATGTATACCTAAAATATAATATTGTAAAATCAACTAAATTCAGTATTTAAAAAAAATGCTTTTTTTTTAAATAATGCTATGATGTACCATGGGGGCTTCCCTGGTGGCTCAGACAGTAAAGAATCTGCCTGCAATGTGAGTTCCATCTCTGGGTCAGGAAGATCCCCTGGAGAAGGGAATGGCCACCCCACTCCAGTATTCTTGCCTGGAGAATTCCATGGACAGAGGAGCCTGGCAGGCTACAGTTCATAGTGTCACAAGGAGTCGGACATGACTGAGTGTCTAACACACACACACACACACACACACACACACACACACACACACACACACACACACGATATACTATACTTACCCCACCTCACTGTCTTGTTCTGCTCGGAGCATAGCCAGCCACTGCTGTTTATATACAGAAGATAGCCATTCTAAAATGTAAAAACAAATATAATATAATAAGAAATATGGAAAAACAAAGGATTTAAAATTTTAAGAGGTTGATAAAATTTTTACCATCTTAAAATTCAAATTTCAAATGGCAATAAGTAAAGCTGGTAATTTGTATTTTACAAATATGCTACAACATATGGCCTCATGATCTTTAAAGTGGTAAACGTTATCTTCCTTTGCCTTAGGACAGACTCTACTTTAATCACATATATTTAAATCTTTAGATAAAAGTATATTCTTACATTTAATGGTTTTCTCTTCATAGCTCATACTGATTTTCATGTGAGAAACATACCAAAAGTATTCTTTTCAGTGTTTACAAAAGCTTTAATAGAAAATTGAATAATGGAATGTTCCTGTACTGAATTATCTAAAAGCAACTAAATAATGAGAAGTAAACCATTTCTAAATTATTAGATGAATCAAGCACACTCAATAAATAATTCTGACACATTAGGTTTAGATAACTATTATAATTAAAATTACTATAAATGCAATATAATAGATGTTTTCCTTCAGTAGTAAGCATATTAATTTTTCTATAAAATGAGATTTTGGAAGCTGAGATTTTAATTATTTTACATAAAAACATGGACTTACTAAAAACCTAAGTAGAACTGGCTTAGCACCATATTTATTTTTTTGTTCTTATTTATTCCCAACTAAAAGGACAGTTTTTCTAATTTTTAAGGTAAGTGATTTGTCTATCTCTACTGAAAGGCAGGGGGAAAACCCTACTGCAATTAAAATCTGGATGTTCATGTCATAATTCTCTACCTAATAAAGGTACCCAGATGATTTGCACTGATTTATTAGTGTCCTTCCTCAATATCCTCCATAAATATACTTTTGAGTGTTTCTTTCCTCAAAATAATGTTGCCATTATAAAGAATAACTGCTAAATATCTAGGTGATAAACAATTCATCTTTAGTAGGTAAAGATTAACAGTAAAGTTTATGTGACTCAGTATAACTACAAACATATTCAATCTTACTTGCAATGTATTTGGATTTTTAAGTTTTGTTTTACTGTATTTTATTTTTTTAAAAAACAGCTGACCCCTTCCCATTAAAATGATTTCTCAACTCACTGCAGGTTATGCCGATAGTTTGAAATTCACTGATTTAGAGATAGAATATGGCTTTTCATTATTCACTTATAAAAATGGAATGAAAAGGTTATACATTCACATTCACAAATATATAAGCTATATCCCATGAAAATGATTTAAAACTTAGTTTCAACAACTTTGAATAATCTCCTTTAAAACTAAAAAACATTTTTTTTTTGGTTGTGCTATGGAGTTTCCTAAAAACATTTTTAACAAGTTAAAAATGTATGTAGATATTTTTGTCCCTCCTTTCTTGCCTTAATCTAAAGGTAAAAAGTCAAACTAGAAATTTTTTCAGTCACTGGTAGTTCATCCAATAGCATCAGCTTCAAATAAGTCAACAGAACCACTGGTTCGAATGCAGTGCTGACAGATGATACATAAGGAGAAATCCCTGAAAAAAACAAGACTGAAAAACATGGGATGAAAAGTGAAACAACTGCCTTTATGTAGAGCTTTTAATATGATTATATGCAGACAGATTATATGTTTGCCAGAATCCTTTTCAGCAGTTGGTGTTGTGGAAAGATTCTGAAAAAGTGCCTTCAAGAAACTTCCACTTAGTAAAAATAAGTTCAACCACTTATTTTAAACTTTATCGGACCAAAATCCAAAACAAACTCAAAATTGGCACATCAAGGTGGCACCGGATAGCACTATAAATCAGCAGTTGCATATGTAATGATAACAGTCTTAAATGTAAACACAGTGCTTTTCTAATAGAAAAAGGTCAGAATGAATTTATTTAGATAATTTCTCTTATCTTATACAAAGGATATGGGGGAGGGGGTCTCCAAGAGCAAACCGTTTGAAAATCTAAATGTCTTAGATTTACAAAACTTTAAAAAACAAACAGAAAGATGAGATACACCCCTAACTTGCTTAAATGAAAAAGTGTATATTCAGGTATTTCCTGAAAAATCTGTATGCAGGTCAAGAAGCAACAGTTAGCACTGAACATGGAACAATAGACTGGTTCCAAATAGGAAAAAGAGTACGTCAAGGCTGTATATTGTCCCCTGTAATTTAACTTATATGCAGAATACATCATGTGAAATGCCAGGCTGGATGAAGCACAAGCTGGAATCAAGATTGCCAGGAGTAATATCAATAACCTCAGATATGCAGATGACACCACACTTATGGCAGAAAGCAAAGAAGAACTAAAGAGCCTCTTGATGAAAGTGAAGGAGAGTGAAAACGATGGCTTAAAGCTCAACATTCAGAAAACTAAGATCATGGCATCTGGTCCCATCACTTCATGGCAAATAGATGGGGAAACAATGGAAACATTGACAGACTTTACATTTTTGGGCTCCAAAATCACTGTAGATGGTGACTGCAGCCATGAAATTAAAAGACACTTGGTCCTTGGAAGAAAAGCTATGACCAACTTAGACAGCATATTAAAAAGTAGAGACATTACTTTGCCAACAAAGGTTCATCTAGTCAAAGCTATGGTTTTTCCAGTAGTCATGTATGGATGTGATAGTTGGACTGTAAAGAAAGCTGAGCGCAGAAGAATTGATGCTTTTGAACTGTGGTGTTGGAGAAGAGAGTCTTGAGACTCTTCAGAGTCCCGTGGACAGCAAGGAGATCCAACCAGCCCATCCTAAAGGAAATCAGTCCTGAACGAATATGGAAGGACTGATGCTGAAGCTGAAACTCTAATACTTGGGCCACCTGATGCTAAGAATCGACTCATTTGAAAAGACCCTGATGCTGGGAAAGATTGAAGGCGGGAGGAGAAGCGGACGACAGAGGATGAGATAGTTGCATGGCATCACTGACACAATGGACATGAGTTTGAGTAGGCTCTGGGAGTTGGTGATGGACAAGGAAGGCTGGCGTGCTGCAGTCCATGGGGTTGCAAAGAGTCAAACACAACTGAGCGTTTCAACTGAACTGATATTCAGGTATACACAACATACAAAAATCTATTCACAACCAGTAAAGCTTTATAGCAAAAAACAGCCTATAGGTTGAACTATTATATGAAGCACATTGTCAGAATTAGATCATGAAGGTGTAGGAAAAAGCCTACATAATAAAAATTCCTATCTGGATAAGTAAGAATATCTTGTACAGAGCATCTAGGTATATTAGTATAAAAATGGAGTAGTTCAGCCCAAAGATCTTCATGTATAATAATCTAAAAATCTAGTTCCAAAAGATGACAATTTAACTTACTGAGTACAGTATTTTTCAATAAAACTACTTATATGAATTTCTGTATTATATCTTTCATTTTAAGCAACTTATTTTCATAAAATTCATACTTTAATGATTATCATCTCTACCTAACTTACAAAAATATTAAAAGTTCCCCCATTATACCCACAACAGTAATTCCTGACATTAAAAAGTTACAAGGATACCCATAAGGGACTAAATCTATTTCACTACTTTGTTATCAAGAGCCAAATCAAACATACTTGAAAGAATGGTGACTCAAAATTACTGCTTAAGTTTACACAATTGGATATGTAATTTTAAAGAGATTAAACCTAGTGGAATTCTTTTAAGTAACCAGTAAGTTGCAGTTGGGGACTTCCCTATAGCTCAGATGGTAAAGAATCTGCCTGCAATGCAGGAGACCTGGGTTCAATCCCTGGGTCAGGAAGATCTCCTGCAGAAGGAAAGGCAACCCACTCCAGTATTCTTGCCTGCAGAGTTCCATGGACAGAAGGGCCTGACAGGTCACAGAGTCCAACACACACTTACTTAGGCTAAGCGACTAACACACACACAAGATGCAGTTAAAAAAAAGGGGGGAGGGGTGCTTTAGAACAGGAAAGACTTGGGCTGGCATTTGAGCTCTGCTTCTAACTAGCTGTGTGACAGGACAGTAATACTTCATGTATAATACGGAACAATTACCTTGATAATTTTAAAGATTATGTTACATAATAGACATTAAATGCATAATCTGGCATGTTACTGGGACACTAAAGAATTTACACATTTACTTTTTCTTCTCCTCTTTATAATTTCTTAGATTAGGAATTAGAATATGAACTTATTTGATAGAGTAAATGCAGTGTTGGGCCATATGTAAGTTAGTATGTTTTAGGACACAATTTTAGTTCACACAAACTGGGTGCCTACTACCTATCAAGTACCTAAGAGAAAAAGATGAAAAACATATGGCCCAAGAGAACCACAGATATATTCTGTACTAGAGTAACCTAGCAAGAGATAATGATGCCTTAACAAGGAAGTGGTAGCAGGTACCGAAAAAAAAAAAAAAAAAAGGTTTGAGAATTATCTAAGAAAAAAATATACAGGACATGGTCAATGGATGTGGAAGAAAAGAGTCTGAGGAGGAATAGGATGACTTCCAGGATTCTGCCATTTTTGAGAGGCTGGGCAAGTTATTAATGTTGATGATTGATAAGCAAATATAGGAAGAAAAAAGAATGCAGGGATTAGGACTGGAGGGGAAAGATTAAGTATTCTTTTGAATAGATGAACTGAAGCAATTTATAGATGGCAAGCTATCAGTTAGATATCTAAGTATGAAACTCAGGGAAGAGGTCAGAACTGTCTTCTTTCAATAAATCATAGGAATGAAGGAAATCATTTGGGGACACTATGTAGAATGAAAAGATCAATGGGCCAAGGGCACACTTAGGAGGTTAAGAGGTGGGCAGAGTAAGAGAAGCTTACAAAAGAAAATGAATGGTCAGACAGGGAAAGAATCAGAAGAGTATAGTATTTCTAAACTAAGTACTGTACAGAATTGAAAGAAAAAATAATAAACCATGATATAAAATGCTAGGGAAGTTAAAACAGGACTAACATAAGACCACTAGATTTTAAAAACAGGACAGTCCTAACTTTTGCTAGAAAGTTTCAGTAAAACAGTGGGGGCAAAAGACAGATTGTAGTGGGTTGAGAAAAGTCTGAAAGGTAAGAAGATGGAGACAGCAACTATAGACTACTTTGAAGAAGGTGATTCTAAGGCAGAGGAATAGTTACTATGAAGGGGACTCAGGGTCCAGACGGGAGTGGGGGGATTTGGTTTGTTTTTTTAATAAGAGGTTTGACCATATTTATAAGCTGAGGGAGAACAGGAGGGGCTGAAGATACAGATTATTAAATGATAGCATAAAATTATAGGATTATGAACACAGTAGGAAGCTGGCCTGAATAGGAAGGGAGCACTTCAACCTCTGGGACAGGACAGGAAGGAGAGGTGAGTAAGACTAGAAATCTGAATAAATCTTTGCCTGATTACCTTGAATTTATATAAAAACAACAGAGTTCCCATGGGCTTCCCCTTGTAACTCAGTTGGTAAAGAATCTGCCTGCAATGCAGGAGACTCAGGTTCGATTCCTAGTTGGGCAAGATCCCCTGGGGAAGGAAATGGCAACCCATTCCAGCATTCTTGCCTGGAAAATCCCATGGACAGAGGAGCCTGGCAGGTTATAGCCTACAGGATCGCAAGAGTCAGACACGACTTAGCGACTAAACCACCACCACCCACTGATAGTGAGGTGACTGGAGAGGAAACTTGAACAGAGGGGCAGAGGTTTGATAAACAACTGCTGAAGCAAATTTTAAAAAGTCACCAAGTAAAAGTGATATAAGGAGTTGCAAGGTCCAAGCTTAGCAATGAAATATGAGTTTGCAGCGGCACCAATATAAAGTTATAGAATGTTCTGGAGCAGTACTCAGCACAAAGTAGAGGGTATTAAGAACAAAGAAGGTTTAATTTAGTTTTAGAATTTTGTAAAGTAGGACAAAAAGTTGAAGGCAACTGTGAGAGAGAGCAGTTCAGATGATCTAACATGAAATCCAGGTCTGAAAGGAAGAAAAAAGTAGGAGGCTTGAAAGACTGGCAGAAAATGGAGTTCAGAATGGACTGGAAATCAAATAACAGTGTAAGAGGGATGAGACTACGAACCATCTAGAAGGTTATTTATAGCCTGCAAACTACTGGATTTCTGATGCTGAGAAATTTTAGGTTACAGGAAGATTCAAATGTAGCAAGTGCTTAATGATTAGCAGATAAATGTTACAGGAGTTAAGGTCAAATTACTAGGAGGCTAGTAAATGTAATGATAATATGGACACATTACATTATTGAAGAAGGGTGGAGAAGCAGCCAGAAATCAAGTGTCCAGGTCTTAAATGAATGTGAAAGAAAGACTGGGGTTCAGAAGAGAAAGAAGAGAGTATGAGCTGGATCACATGCAACAGGGATTTAGAAAGGGCACTCAGGTGGCTGGGCCGATGACTATGTGGCCTCCTAACCCTTTATTAGCAGGATGTGTTGAGAGAAAGTCCTCCACAGAGGGAAAATACTCTCTTCTGAGAGAGCTAAATAAAATGGAGGGAATATAGGAGAGGATGTAAAGAGAAAGGTCTGGGAGAGATGGTAACAAGATAGGTCAGAGGTATCAACGGGGAGGGAAGCATGACAATGAGAGTATAGAACAAAACAGACTTAATGACCTCACTTAAGATAAATCTAATTTGTGAAAGCTGGACCACAAAAAAGGCTGAGCACCAAAGCACTGATGTTTTCGAATTGTGGTACTGGAAAAGACTACTGAGAATCCCTTGGACTGCAAGGAGATCAAACCAGTCAGTCCTAAAGGAAATCAACTCTGAATACTCATTAGAAGGACTGATGCTGAAGCTGAAGCTGCAATACCTTGGCCACCTGATGCAAGGAGTCTACTCACTGGGAGATCCTGATGCTTGGAAAGATTGAAGGCAAAAGAAGTTGGTGGCAGAGGATGAGATGGTTAGATAGCATCACCAACTCAATGGACATGTATTTGAATAAACTCCAGGAGATGGTGAAGGACAGGGAATTCTGGTGTGGGGCAGTCCATGTTGTCACAAAGAGTCAGATACAACTGAACGACTGAACACAACAAATCTAATTCTATGAAATAATGGAATTCAACTGTGCTTAACACAGTTAAATCCTAAACACTACAATGTTTCTACACAAAGTCTGGATTTAATTTGGAATTAACATATCTCTATTAAAAGTTTAATTTTTTTCTCTTTTAATTTCCATTTGAATTTAATTCTGACCTAAAGATGATAAAAGATGTATATATTAAAATTCCCCAGATTACTGAACATATTAACTGTGAATAATGTTAACACATTTGGCACTATTTCTGAAAAATGATCAGCGAATTTCAGCTACATAATTGAAATATATACTAAAACTATTATAAAGCTGCTATACTAAAGGGGAACATGATCTTCAAATGAAATGGAGACTGAGCAAACAAACAAATCTCAGACCCACAACCACACAAATATAATACAAACGAATAATACAAAATTAGCAAAAAAGCACTCTGTCTGTAAACCTGCCTGAGTAATTTTATTACAAAACGCATTACTCTAACTACCAGAAATGTTAACTCTCGGTCTGGTTTCCACTGAATACCTTTATAAATAAATGTACAGATTTCAACAACAATTTAAATCTATAAACACAATTATGTTAAAAACTAAGGTGTCAAAAAATTGTAATTTTCAGACAAATCTATACAAATTTACAAGTAAATCTTCAAATACTACTTTCTATTTCTTAAATGTGAATATAGTACTAAATTTAATCCTACACAAGCACTAGACACTTAACTTAGAAAATTAAAACAGTAATTGTTTCACAAGTTTTAATCATAACTAGTAAAGATATTATATTTGCTTTGACATAAAGTTTAAGACTAGGATACGAACAGAAAACAGCAAATTTAAGCAGTATTAATAGAAAAAGAAATTGACCTCTAAATAACACTTCGAAAGTCAAAGTCTAGTCCAAAATAGTGTACTGGTTAAGCAAATTAAAGAACACCCACATTATAGAATACTATACATCCACTTAAATGTTCTGAAGAGTATTTAAAGATATGGGAAGATACTCACAATATATAATGTGAACACAGAAAATTATCTACATGGTATGATTCTGCGTGGTATAAAAATCCTTACTGGAATTAAGGATAACTTCTATTTTCTTCATTATTATTTTTCTATGATATATATTACTATTATAATCAGAAAGATTTTACTTAAAATCACAATTTTATCATGTTCTTACCTGAAGGTACTAGAGAATCTTGTTCAATAATTCTTGCAGAGGCCAAATCACTGATAATATACTGTAATCTTAAATGTCTGAATACTGACACAAATGGTTTTCCTTGCTCAGTTTCAAGGAAGGTCATACCTTCAAAATCTACAGAACAAATAAAACCAAACAAAAAAGCTTAAACTAAATAGCCATTCTTTTCAAAATCTATTAATTTATCTATTTGAACTTGGGGAGATTTAGAAAAAAGCCCCAGGAAATTAACTTTGGTCCTAATTAGACCCTTGGGCTGGGAATTCAATTGATGCCTTTCTGGGGATTGGAGCTTACAGAACATAGCCCAGCAAGGTGGAAAAGGAAGGCTTAAGAATGGTGGTTGAGGGTAGGATATCTTTCCAGAATCCCTTTTCCCAGGGACTGAACACTTCAGTGGAACTCGAGCCCAAATGCCTCACTCAAGGGTCTTCACAAGACACAAAGGACCTGGAACATTTCTTGGCATCTTTCTAATTTATACTTTAGTTACAAGTGATGAACATTACTTAAAACCTTAATTCTGTACTACAATACAAAATAAGATACAAAGACACTGTAGCTGTGAATCTGCAACACAAGGGTAGTATTTATTGTTAAAATAATTCAAAGTTATGAATTTCTTCTTCAGGGAGAATTTAAGCTTATTTCCAAAAATACTCTCAGCTGCATTCCAATATGCTCTCATGAGTGGGAAGGAAAGGTCTGCTGCTATCAAGCGTGGAGTTGCACATAATCCTTAGCCTGTTTTCTGTTACAAGGTGTACCCACAGCAGTGGACTCAGCCTTGTTGCTATTAAGGATAGGAAATAAAAGGAGCAATCCTTAAGTATAACTATGCAGAAAATTTTCTAAATTTCTATTGTTCTCTTGGTCCTGATGCATATATATCTGAAAAGACAAATAATTAAGATAACCTAAGAGAAATATTGGGCTTCCCCGGGCTTTCCTAGTGGCTCAGACGATAAAGAATTTGCCTGCAATGAGGACCCAGGCTCAATCCCTGGGTCAAGAAGATCCCCTGGAGAAGCAAATGGCAACACACTACAGTATTCTTGCCTGGAGAATCCCATGGACAGAAGAGCCTGGTGGGCTACAGCTCATGGGGTCGCAAAAGAGTCGGACACGACTGAGTGACTAAACAACAACAAAGAGGAATACAGTAAAATGTAGTGGGTAAGGGGACTACAAGTGATCTTTTTGGGCTTATTTTCTGGGTATTTGTCACTTTTATAATTTAAAGACTGTTTGAAATAAACTTCTGAAGTCCTCTTTGAAAAACAAGGGCATCAGGCCTTATGCAGTAAATGTTTCCCTGAAAAGTTATCTTAAACTGTATACTTTTATACTACTGAGGCTGACACAGAGGGCCTAGAGTGGGAAAACCAGAAGGCAGAGGGGACCACAGCTTCCTATTCTAGTTTCTGCCACTCAGGCTGCAGAGTAATTTCTCTCTTGATAGACTGTTGCAGTTAATCCAACTGGAGCTCAAATGAGCATAAATTTATGTCAAAATTTATCTAACATCTACTGTTTCTATTGAGCCTCTTTGTCTTTTTAACTTCTCTACCTTCTTTATCTTTTCCAGCTTTAACTTCTGTTTTTTAACTTAAATTTTCTCCTCTACTTTTTTCCTTTACAATTTCTTAAATCCCTCTTTAACTTCCATAAAGTATAACTTAAGACGGAAATTTAGTGTTTTATTCTTAAAGCAAATCAAGTTAGATTTTATTGCTATGGTCATTTACACATTTTTGGTCATGAGCTTCAAGGAAAAATAATTACCTAGTAAATCTCACTACATAATTCTAGAAAATTTATTTAAATAAGACTAAAAGAGCACACTGAATTTTAATATAAGAGTCTCTATTCATCAATACACCTTTAAAAAAGTTAAAAAACAATCTAAACTGAAAGATAAATGCAACACATATTTGTGACAAAGAATTGGTTAAGAATATATAAAGAATGCCCATAAATCAGTAAGAAAAGACAATTACAATATTAAAATAGGAAAAAGACCTGAACAGACATTTCACAGAAGAAACATATGCTGATAAACACACAAAGAGCTGTTCAATCTCTTTAGTTTTCAAAGAAGTGAAAAGCAATACCACAGTATGAAATAGTTCAATAACAACAAAAATAGGATGATATGTTGTCCAGGAGTAAGTTGAATCTGGCTTGTACTGGCTCACAGGAGCTGATGGCATGCATTTCTTTCCAACTCCACATTCAGTAGTATCATGTTAGCCTGAAATTAGTCATGCTAAGAAAATTTGTTATCATTAAAATTAAAAAAAAAAAAATGCTATAAATAAGTGATTATTTTTTCAGAAAGCCAGCTTACCAGCACATCACTATGTTATGCATTCATGTTAAGACATGTGTAGAATGCCATAACATTATTTTTTAAAAGCAAGGGAAAAATAAACACAAAATTAAAGACAGTGGTTGGGGAAAGCTGAAGTGACACAACAGGAAAGAAGCACATGAATAGACTGAATTATTAATGCTCTAGTACTTGATTAGTTCATTGAGGTTCAATACTGTTTTTTTTAAAGAAAAAGGTAGCTATGCATAGGTAAACAATGATAGTGAATTAAGAAAATCATGAACTAAGGACTGTCATTTTTATCCACTTTTTTGCTCCTGATGGCCATTAAATTTTTTTTTTCTGTAATCTCTTTTATCCAACCTAAATTTTTTCAGTATAAATAAGGGACTGAGTTAGATCATTGCCAAGGTCCTCTTCAGTGCTAAAATTCTCTATCAATAAATCAGGGTTCAATTTTAATTAAATTTCAATTAAAAAAAAAAAGTTTGAATAACAATTTTAGTCACACCTTTTCTCCTCTTAGAAAACCAGACATCTGTTTCAGTCAAAAGCTGTTTTAAAGATCCATTCCAAGAAGGCACAAGTTGAAGGAACATCCACTAGATTAAAAAAAATAAGTAAGAAAAAAAAACCCGTAAAACTTCATCATTTTGAGTTCACATTTTCAAACTGCTCTCTTAAAACATAGTATCTAAAACATGTAATTTCCATTTTATAAGCAACTGAAAGAAGTACAACTATTACATGATATGCTCATGATAAGCCTTAAATTCATCATGGCATTAATTGTGGTCCAAAGAGAAAAACTAGATGAGCATATAAGGAATAAGCTAATACCTGAAAAATATTTATGGCTTCAAATGCACTATAGTTTTAGTATGGAAAAGGTAAATGTTCTACATGTGTGTGGGTACACACATACATATAAAATATACTATATTATAGAGTGTAGACACAATACACACATATATATACAGTATATAAAATTTACTAATTTATTTTACTCAATTAACAATTAAATTTCACTACATACTATGTGACGTTAAAAAAGAAATTAAATATGGGAAAAAGGAGTTTCTCATTGTCTAACTGCTGTTGAGACAGTATGCACAGTAATGAAGAACATGAATTTTTAAATCCTGGCCCTGTCAATTAATAGAGAGGGAAATCACCTAATTTCTCTGGGCTTTAATTTCTTCATTTGCAAGATGAGCATGATAATATGTCAACTTCACAGGATATTAGAATTAATACGGGTAACACACTTAGAGCAGTGCCTAGCACATAGTAAGCATTCATCAATACTTACGAGAAAGAAAGAGTGCTACCAGTGGCTCAGAGATAGAAATGGGCTGTCTACCTTCCTTTAATGATAGGTGACCACATTACTAAACTTCTTTGAGGAAAAATAGTAATAGACTCTCAGCCAGAAGGTGACTCATTCCCAGGTTTCATGACCGTATTAATGTAAACTTGGTGCTAAGGACAAAAGGCTAACAGCAAAATCACGCAGTGGGGAAAGCAACAGACTAGAACTCACAGACCTGGGTTCTGTCTAAGTGTTACCATCTACAGAACAAAAGTAATAGCCCATTTGTCTCTTCAGAGTTGTGAAAACAAAATTATACTAAAAATGTTGAAACCTTACAAAAGGATGAAGTGAGACATATGCCTTAAGTACAAAAGACCTTTAAAAGAATCTCAACGTTCTCTAGAAAAATGTGTGAAAAATTCATCATAAAGTTATTAATTCAACTAAAGCTCAATTCTGAAAACATTTCTGAAAACCATATAAAATATTTAACATTTCTGATCATGTAAATAACATGTTAATTATTGAAAAAAAAAAAAACCTTGGAAAAAACAGAAATGTATTCCTAGAAGAGGAAAGTATAAAGAATACAATTAAAATTACTCATGATACCAATTCCCTAAAGCCTAAAGACTTAGCATTCTGGCATATTTCCTTTTCCTTTTCTTGCATGTATAATCACTCTCTTACCACTGGACACTAGCTGTTTTCAGTTTTTCACTATTATAAGCAACGCTGAGTGGCTATCTTTACACACATCACATTATGGAAATACCTTTTTAAGGGCTGTGTATACATCCATCTCCACTTGCATCACAAACAAGTTAGATGAACCAATGAGTTGTTTCATGACATTTATACTAGAGAAGATAAAACAGAAGTAGTGAGCCTCGCTTTATACCAAAGTTAAAGACCTTGGTGGAACTGAAAACTTTTTAAAGTCTTTTTTATTGAAAGAAAACACGGAATTAAAAAACTACATCAGTCTTTTTGCCCAAGACAAAGAATCTTAGACAAAAACAATCTATTTGAATGTAAGGATACTTATAATTCAGACTGTATGCTGCAAAAGGTTTTTTCTTGCACTGCTGAGGAAACAAAGAGCTTGCTCCGCTGATTAATAATGGTGAAGCAAAGTCCTAATAAGATAAGTTTTAGCATACTCTGATAAAGTGGCAGCCTTCCCTTTCTTTTGCCTTTCCCTTTTATTCAATTAACAAAAATTCTGTCAAAATTCACTGAAGGAGATATATCTTCAAAGTAACCTTTTACCTCTAGGCTTGAGAGAATTGTTTAGTCATAAAACAAATTTTTATTTTATTAAGGAAGTAATATCAAGAAATAAGTGTTAGTGTAAATTTAGAATGGAAATGATATTACTAGCTCTTTCCTTTTTTCCCTTTCCCCCCACTACCCTCAACAAGCCAGAAGAGCATCTGAATTTTTAAGGTGACCACTATG
The DNA here is from genome assembly GCF_033118175.1 of Dama dama. Taxonomy (NCBI): domain Eukaryota; kingdom Metazoa; phylum Chordata; class Mammalia; order Artiodactyla; family Cervidae; genus Dama; species Dama dama. The sequence continues at coordinate 37,339,067 of NC_083691.1, forward strand.
ATTTATCTTCCTTTGGAAAAAAGCTCAGTGAGAAGAGAAAAAGTGTTTCTAATGACTTTGTTTATGTCTTGACATCATTTAGGTGATGATTTTCTAGTTGAATACAATACTTCTCAAATCTTTCTATCAAAGTACCTCTTAAGGGCAGATGAAAGGAAAGGACCCAGGAATCTAGGAGAAGGCTAGTCATAAAAATAACATCCCTATTAATTTTTGTACTTATAAGCCCAAAGAAACTTGAATTCTCTCTATTCCACGATGTATTTAAACATAAAAATGTTTACTTCTCTCCTACTCCTCCCTACTCTTCTCCCCCAAAAAGTCAGCAAAACTGACAAACCAGTAAGCCACTCAATGTTAAGCCTTTGGTTTTGTACATTTCTATCAGAATGCTATATACTCCCAGGGACATTTGTACCCCTGTTTCAGAAAAGGGTACTGAACCCTGTTCTGCAACCCTGAAACCCTGAAAGTGTTTACAGAGTCTCTGGTCTTTAAAAGTTCATTCCAACTCTGAATTTCTCAGACCCATAGCAGATTTGTTAGCTCCTTTATTACAAATAAATTCAGAGAGAGCAGAGACCATGACGTAATTATCTCTGCCTCCTTCAAAGCCCTTAACAGAGCACCTTTACATATAGCAGCCATTCAGAAGCTACTTGAAGGGAGGAAGGAAGAACAAGCAAACCAGATCAGAAGCCCACCTTAATTGTGAATTTAGTTTCATCAGTCTTAGTAACATGTTTAAGACAACTTTCTCAAATGTAATTTCTGGATAATAAGAGATGGTAGTTTTTAAAATAAATGTTTAGATTCTCTAAGAGTCCAGCAAAAGTGAGATAACCCTAGAGACTTTCTATAGTTTTACAGCAGCAATGAATTTTTCCATTAAAATTGATCAAAACAGTAGACATAATATGCACTGTATCAAAAAAATGCATTGTATCATTTACAACAAAGGAAAGAAACTTAGATACATTTCGTTAAGTTCACTTTTTCATAATATATTTTTGTTTTATACAAAAATGTCTTGCATACTTTAACAAATGAAGAACAGTATTTTGGATAATTATGAAGCTTTTTAAAATTCAAATACCTGAGTTCTTTAAAAAGTTCAACATTCTGGTGAGTCATCAAATTGTTCAGAAGCCATTCAAGGCACCTGAAATTAAAACATGGAATTATTTCATTATACATTATATATTTATGGTTTATTAAGTAGGACATACAGTTAAAGTAAAAACAGAATATTAATCTTGCTAGGACATGCTCAAATATTTTAATTTAACAACTGGAAATTTAGTACTGTTTTTGTCAGCAGTTAGTAAGGGAATATTCCCTTAATATTAATAAGAGCCTTTCTAATTAAGACAACTTCAAGTTTGTGTTAAATGGTTTATGAAGGGCCTTACATACTTCTGTTACCTTCTTTATAATTTGAAAATGGGTACTGCAATTCTCAAGAGTTAAAAACACTGCCAGTAGTTGCACTGATATACAGTCAGCCCTCGGTATCCGCGGGTTCTCTATCCGTGGATTCAACCAACCGAGAATTGAAAATATTGGAGAAAAAATAATAATTTCAGAATGTTCCAGAAAGCAAAACTTAAATTTGTCACAAGACAGCAACTATTTACATAGCATTTATACTGGATTTATAACTATTTACATAGCCTTTATACTGGTATTATAAATAATCCAGAGATGATTCACTGTATACAGAAGGATCGTTATTTGAAAATACTACACCATTAAATAAGGGAGGTGAGCAAACACAGATTCTGGTATCCACCCAGGTCCTGGAACTAATCCCCTACGGATAGTGAGGGACGACTGTAATAGCTACTATGCCTACTGCTTTAAAACATTTAATAGAAATGTACTGTAAAGAGGGATCATAGTTTTTATAAGCATGTATAACCCACCCACAGTCACAGAGACCACACTTGAGGAGTTTACTAATTAGTCCAAATATAAAAAGGAACCTTTTATAGCAAATTCTATTCTTTTTTTTTCTCTCTCTTTTTTTAATAGCTATACATTCTCGTAAGAAACCAAAGCAGTCAAATTCCCAAAAGTGGAATGAGAGGAAAAACAAGTAAGGTAACTCACTTTTTCTTTACAGAGTCTAATCCATAGGTCCCTGCTGATGTATAATAGCCACACACAGTTTTCACATTAATTGTCTCCTTCATTGTCTCACCACACTGCTGTATTAAACCATCCTGTAAATATAAATAAGCACTGGAAAGGCCCATTTCATGTGGGAAAAATTAGCTCTGAATATGTGCTTTCACATATTAAAAAGAAAAAAAAAAAGGAAGAAAGAAAACCATTAAGTGCAGCAAGCCTAAGTCTTTTTTTGAAAGTCCAGTAAAACTTCCTAAAAAAAAAAATTCAGCAAGTATTCAACTAAATACTTGAACTGAAAAATGGAAGGGAGAAGGTAAAAGCAGTAAAACAGATAAAAATTGCTACTCTATTTTCTGTTCTCCTCCTCTCTGGACCTTTGCAAACTTAAGCAGCATTCTGTTTTGCCTGTTCTTTTAAAACTAAGACCTTTTTACATAGTCAGATGACTATGTAATGGGCTAGGCAAGTACACAGTATGAGTCAATTTAAACTTATGTTGAAATTTTAATCTAAAATGTTTATATAGAAGATTTCAAATAGCTAATTTTATTTAATATAGGGAAAGAATTCTGTCATTTTTTACTCAAATTTCTGAGCTATATTCACCATGCAAGAGTATTACTTTAAATAGCTAAGTCACAAAGATAATGCAGAAAGTGAATTTACTCAAATTTCTGAACTACATCCACCATGCAAGAGTATTATTGTTAAACAGCCAAGTCACACAGATAATGCAGAAAGTGAATTTAGAATAAAACCGAAACAGGATTAAAGTTTAAAAAGTATAATTACTGAAAATAAGTATTGAAAGGATCAAAACATTAAAAAAATCAAATTACCTCAGCCAAGGATATTTAACAAGCTATTAACTATTATTTCAAATAAATCAGTATAAAAATGCCACATCAAAAGAAACTTAACCTTTTAAAATGATCGAAATAAAATGTTGACTCAAATTGGGATTTTAAACTTTCCGGCAAGCTATTCTAGACTCCGCCCTTTTCCTTTTAACATCCATCTGTGTCATCAGGTCTAGAGCATAATCCCTGCTTAACCTTGCAAGTATCCAGTTTTCCTCTTCATGCTTTTACCCTCATCTAGACCCTCCCGTGGATTACTGCAATAGGATTTATACTCAACTTTCCTTTCAGCTCATCCTTCACATTGATAAAGCATTCTTTCTAAAATACAACTCTGTCTTTCCTCTGAGTAGAACTTTTCAAAAGCACTTATAATATGCAAAGTGTTAACTTTTTAAAAGGTACTGAGGGACTTTCGTGATCTGGCCTCTGCCTCCTTTTCTCCAACCCTTCTTCTGTTCTATGCTAGATCTGTGTTCCTCTCAGATTTCTCTAATGCTCCATTATTTTCTCATTTCTATATCTTAGTTTTCTGCATGAAATGCTCTTTCTTCCCCTCTATTCTTACTTTACAAGATAAACACATATCTAGTTTTTAAGACTCAACCTCAAACACAACTTCCTTCTTTGACACTACCAGGTTAAAGTGACCACTTTGCACATCCACTAAATGCTACAGAAAGTTTATCATCATATCTATAATATTGGACAGCTCTTACTTTACTCTTTGGGCCTATATATCAACCCTTCCTCCTTGACTCTATACACATTACATTGTGAGCTTCTTGAAGGCATAGATATCTTTATTTACCTCTGGATCTCTATGCCTAGCTTGACACACTGCTCAATATACGTCTGTTGAATGAACAAATCTGTCATTCTACCAATAGATTATATACATTTAGGTGGTTTACACACAATCATTTCCTAAGAAAACATTTACATAGAAAGCACTCAATGTTTTCCGAATCCATGAACTATATGAATTAATAATCAAATCATAAGCCACTTGCTTCATAATAGTCAAGGAAGTCATTAATGAACAGAAAGAACTGAAAGTCACTCAGTCATGTCTGACTCTTTGCGGACCCCATGGGCTATATAACCCATGGAATTCTCCAGGCCAGAATACTGGAGTTGGTAGCCGTTCCCTTCACCAGGGGATCTTCCCAACCCAGGGACTGAACAGGTCTCCTGCACTGCAGGTGGATTCTTTACCCGCAGAGCCACAAGGGAAGCCCCATTAATGCATAGAAATCTATAAATGGATTTAGACAAGTATATTTGTTCCACATTATAGTCATTCTAAGATCTCTACATAGAAACAGCCTGCATTCATTTTACACAAGTATCAAGACCCTCCTCATTTGTAGTAAAGTTTTTGGTTAAACATTTTAAAGGACTTATCACAAAAGAAGTATTTATATATTTATTTTAAAAATTATAAAAAGCTAGGTTTTATTATTGTTTTTGGAAGGGATACCTTGAAACAAAGACACAAGTGTTACTCTTTTTTGAGTAATATGCATACTTACCAATTGCAGCATACAAGCTGCTGCCAAAATGGCAATGACTCGACTTGGCTTTATTAAGACATCATCTCGATACAATGACCCAAATGCCACCTGAAGTGCTGAAATCAAAATACACAGATAGAATGAAATAACAATTTTAGCTGTAAGAATATTACAAGAATAAGGATAGTCTTTATACACTAAGACATATGTCTAAATCTAGTATAAAAGGATAAGATGATTATCACTAATAAAACTACTAGTAATGGTTATGGACTGATGATGCTTTAATAACAATGTTATACATTTCCATCAATTCTATCAAATCATGCTGGATTCTCCTACATCTAACCTTGTTATCAGTTAGTGGTCAGAATTAAGACACCCTTGGAAAGAGTTTTATGACGATATCCCCGAGTAGTTCAATTATTAAGTACAACTACACAGACCAAATGACAATCTTAACCCTGGTGTTTCAGTGCTTCACTGCGGAGCATGGGATCCTGGTCCTGTGAGTGAGTGCTCAGTTGTGTCCAACTCCTTGTGACACCACGGACTGTAACCAGTCAGGTGGTCGTCTGTCCATGGGATTTTCCTGGCAAGAATACTGGAGAGTGTTGCCATTTCCTCCTCCAGGGGATCTTCCTGACCCAGGAATTGAACCTGCATCTCCTGCGTATCCTGCCACCACAGTTGTTTGAACCTGTCCATCCTTCTCTCTACTGCCATTCTCATGTGTGTCCTGCAGGGTTTGCTTTATAAATATTCTTTGCCTATGAGGTCAGTACTGGGTACTTCCACTTCAGTTATCAAAGAGAGAAGCGGGAGCACCAGGATAGGAGTTAGAACTATAGTCTGATCCTACCTCACTAAGCTGCTCTGAGACCTAAAATAAGTCTCTTAAATCCTCCTGGCCTCAGCTTCCTCATCTAAAGGCCATTATAACTCTAAAACAATACTGACTACCTGATACATCTACTTGTTCCCAGAAAAGATCTTTATGTATAGGGAATAATCAATGAATACTGTTTACTGGCTTACTGTTTATTGGTCATACTTCTCCTTTCTTCACTCTGCATCCTCTATATCCCAGGCAGATATATTTTTAAACATGAAGGAAACAGATAGATAAAGCTGACATGACAAAGTAAGATACAGAACAGAATTGATAAAGTATAGAGTAAATCAATAAAAAATTGTCACTGTGGAGTGTTAAAAGGAGCTTTTTTCCTGGTTAACAAGGTTAGAAGAAAATATTTTCTGCCAAAAGGATAAAAAGGTTATTTTTTTTAATCATTTTTACATAATAGTAATTATGGTGGCAGTTACCTTCTATATCAATATTCTGGTCAGGAATCTCCAGTTCAATGGTATTCATGCTGGATTCTTTCCAAGAACCACTGAACATACTAGAAAAGTAGCCAGACTTAACAAAATGAAAAAGAAATTATGATAAAGACACTATTAGGCTTATCAAAATACTATGTTTTTAATTAAAGAAAACTAAATTCTTATATTACTATCTGAACTGAATTCTTATGTTACTACTTGAACCAACTAAGCTTTTCACTAAGTGGAACAATTTCTGAGTATATTACATATATATGTTTTCCTTTTCAATAGTACTCTAAATTCAGGCATAGAAATTATATATTTAAGTATCTCATAAACATATGACTGCACACAAGATGGACATAAAATAATATACTAAGGAAGAGAGAAAAGAAACTAAACACTGTTGAGTCCTTATTCTATCCTCTTCCCCTAACTTTTTCCACTTTTGTCAACAGAAGGCACTAAATTAAGTACCTCACTGGAATGACAAAAACACACTCCTAGGCTGCTGTGACAATGAAAACTCAAAATCTGTTTCCTAGACCAAACTAAGTTTTCACTAACAATATTCACAGTGTATCTCTTACAGAATGAGACTTTCCATCAGACAGGACAAATATTCATGCAGAAGACTACTGTGAAATACAATGAGAAAGAACAAGACTTAAAAGAATTTGAGTTGTTTTAAGCGACTACCTTGGCTACTCAAAGAGAAAAATAAAATACTTACTTGACATAAATATATTTTGTGTAAGCTCCACTCTTCTCCTAGAGCACAAATCTTAATGTCACTGTTTTCACCATTTAAAAATAATGTTTGATAAATATATTTGGATGTACTCTTCAGTTTTTTCCTGTTAAAAGAAATGCAAACATTATATATGTGTAATACTGAGTATTTTACTTATTTTGCATGTAACTCTAAATACTCCTTTTGCTCAATTTCTATTAAATAGAACCAATCTGCCCACGGTGTAAAGATAGAGATATTATACATTCAAATATGCTTATGTATGGAAGGGCACATTAAAAAACTAATAATAGTGGTGATCTCTGGAGTACTCTTCCCAAGAGGAGCAACAGTGGATAGAGGGGGGTGGAGTGGGAGGGAAACCTTTCACTATACACCTTTTTGCAATTTTTGATTTTTGAATTAAGTCAATTACCTATTCAATAAAGATAAATCAGCATGATGATTTTGTTTATTTCCCTGTCTAGAAATCAGCACTATGGACAATGTCAATATAGTTGCAATAATACTGCAACTACAAAATGAAGAATAAGACCTACCCAAGTATTTTAAAAGTAAGTTACATTTGCTGTTACTTTAGTACCAAACAACTTTTTTTAAATGTAATTTACTTTTATTTTTGGTGTGCTTGGTCTTCATTGCTGTGCGGGCTTTTCTTTAGTTGCGGCAAGCAGGGGCTACTTTCCAGTTATATAGTGTGCGAGTTTCTTATTGTGGTGTCTTCTCTCATTGTGGTGTCTTCTCTCATTGTGGATAATGGACTCTAGGACACGCAGGCTTCAGTAGATGCAGCTCTGGGGCTCTAGAGCAAAGACTCAGTTGCGGAGGCACATGGGCTTAGCTACTCTGTGGCATGTGGAATCTTTCCAGACCAGGGACCGAACCCATGTCTCCTGCATTGGCAGGCGGATTCTTTATTATTTAGCCACCAGGGAAGCCCCCAAACTATTCTTAAACTCCTAAAAATGTGTTTTTCCCTAAATTAGACAAATAGTTCACAGCCTCAGACCAAAGGTTTTCAAAACTATGCTCAATGGAGCAGTGTCTTAGGCTTTACAAAGGACAGTGAGGAGTGAACTCTGGGTATCCCATCTAACCTCAACCAGAACAGCATCACATATTATTATGCATCTGTAAATATCCTGGATCTGTGCATAAGGTTTAATTTAAAGGAAGAATTGTGTAATTTTTGTTTTGACAATCTGTGATCAAGACGGTCCATCCAGTAGGTGAGGAAACCCCTAGGCAGAGGTTGCTCAATATTTTTTATACTCCTGGCCAATTCTGACAGCTTTCCTAGTAAAACTTTTAAATGTTAAAAGAAAAAAAAAATCTTAATCATTGATTATTAATGAAAATGTAAAATTAATAATTGATTACATTTTTTATTACATGTTAAAAAAAATCAGTAATCATTCTGACGGCGTCTTAAATCTGTGTATTGAATACCTCTTCCCAACAGACAATAAAAATTGCACATGCTTTGGTGGTAGACAGACTTGGCTTTGAGTCCCAGCTCTATGACAGCTCAGTTACCTTACATGTGAGAAAAGGGTATAAATAATCACTCCATTGGGTTACTGTAAGAGATAAATGAGACAAGTAGTCTCCAGTTCCTAAAAGCACTCTCTCTAGATTATATGAAGGTTAAAAGTGCAGAAAGGAATAAACCCACAACAGGAATAAGGTGAGGTTGGGCTTATCACGTGATGAGAAAATTCCATGGATCTGGAAGTTAGAAAACAAACTGGAATGGAAAAGAGCAGTGAAAGCCACAGCCCAAAATGTATCAGGATCTAGAATGGAGGGTGAAGCCCTTCAGAACTGTGGGGTGGGGATGGGGCTGGGAGGACGAGATGTCAAGAGAAAAAGAAGGCAGAAGTGAGGTAGAAAATGGGGAAACTTGTTCCCCTAATGACCTCCACCACTATGAACACAGAGCATAGGTAACTCCTGCAAACAGAATCCAAGGTTTTTCTAGAAAGAAACAGAATATATTTATCAGGAAGAATTAAGACTCTGGTGTAGGTGTTGGAGCCTCATCCTGGCATTTGAGCAATCTGTAACGTGTTACTTGCCAACCTATTCACCAGGATTTAATCCTGGTTCCCAAACAGTGTACCAAAGCACCTGGAGCACCACAGCAAACTCAGGGAGGCATGTGAAATATTCCAAACTTAAAGGAAATCACAGCAACATCATTCAGATACTATGTGATCTACACTATTAACTTGTTTGGACCTGACTATTAAATATTTCTTTAGGGCCAGAGGTGCCAAGAAAAATATTACTGAGACACCAAGGGTACTGTGAACCAATAACATTTAGGAGTCTCTGTTCTAAAACAGAGCATGCTGCACCCATATACAACCATATACAACTTAGTAGACAATCTTCCTACTCAAAGGGGAGGCTCAGTAGTAATAAATCTATTTACTCAACACACACACACACACACACACACACACACACACACACAAGCTACCCATTTTGAGGCAGACAACCAAGGATCTCCCAACATGAGGAAAATTAGGAGTATTAAAGACTATTTTTAAAAAGAGAGAATTTGGCATCAGAGGAAATGTATAATTCAGGGGAAAGAGAACTTTAAAAAAAAAATCCCAACACTTTAATTATAACTAGCACACCTACAGAGTTGAGATTTTTTGTTGTTCAGCCGCTCAGTCAAGTCCAACTCTTTGAAACCCAAGGACTGTAGCACGCCAGGCTTCCTTGTCCTTCATCATCTTCCGGAGCTTGCTCAAACTCATGTCCATCACAGTGGTGATGGCATCCAACCATCTCGTCCTCTGTCAACCCTTTCTCCTCCTGCTTTCAATCTTTCCCAGCAACAAGGTCTTTTTCTAATGAGTTGGCTCTTTGCATCAGGTGGCCAAAATACTGGAGCTTCAGTTTCAGCACCACCAATCGAAAGCATCAATTTCTTTGGTGCTCAGTCTTCTTTACAGCCCAACTCTCACATCCATACATGACTACTGTAAAAACCATAGCTTTGACTAGATGGACCTTTGTCAGCAAAGTAATGTCTCTACTTATTAATACACTGTCTAGGTTTGTCATAGCTTTTCTTCCAAGGAGCAAGTGTCTTTTAATTTCATGGCTGCAGTCATCATCTGCAGTGATTTTGGAGCCCAAGAAAATAAAGTCTGTCACTGTGTCTATTGTTTCCCCATCTGTTTGCTATGAGAGTTGAGATTATTACATTTATAAAATAGGATGCTATGATAAAGGATGACTCAGAAGAAGAGGGAGAAAAGAGCTCTCAGGACCAAAAACATGGTTGCTGAAGTTAAAAAAAAAGAGGAAAGACAAAGTTAAAGAAAATTTCCTAGAACATAAGGCAAAAAGGACCTAGAAAGAAAAAAAAGAGAAAGAGGTGCAGTCCAAGAGATCCAAAATTCAGTTAAGAGGGGTCCAAGAAAGAAAAAACAAAGATAATAGAAGAAAGGGAATTACAGAAGAAACTTTCCCCAAAGCAGTCTTTAGACTGTAAGGATCCACAAAGCACCAAGGCCATTAAAAGACCTATACTTAAGCACCTTCTAAATTCCAAAATACCAAAGAAAAAATTCCAAAAGCTCCAGAGAGAAAAAAAAAGTCACCTAAAAAGAAAAGAGAATTAGACCAGTATCATATGAATTAATACCATCAAAGATATAAAAAGTTATTTCAGATTAGACTTCTATACTGAGTCAAAAGATGACTAAAGTGAGAGACTAAATTTACAACTAGGTAAGCACAAATTACCTTCGTTAGCAATTTTCTTAGGAAAATATAGGATGTAGTTCCCTCAGAAGAGTTCAGAAAAGACACAGGCTATAGAAAACAGGGTCTAATCCTACAGACAGGGTCAATGTCTGTCCCAAGATAAGTGTTGACCTAGCAGGCAATGAATCCAGATTGGAACAGGAGGATGAAGGGACCTGGGAGGGAGGTTTGGGTTTAAATAAGACAGACTCCACGCAAGTGTGTTTGGAAAGAGAAAAATCTGAAGACAGGATGAAGGAATATTATTTTTTTGTCAATGGTAGGGGTGGAAGCCAGTCAGAGAAGTCTAGGAAAATAAAAAAGCAACACACACAAAAAAGAGTACTGTTCTAATAAGCTACAAATGAAAACAGGGTCTGAATTTAAACGCTTAATGGAATGTAAAAAAAAGAAAAAAAGAAAAAAGATTTAATTTAATTATGAGGTTAGAAGATTTCTCCCAAGAGAAAAACAAGTGGTTGTGACTTTGGACCCAGGAAGTACGATTTATAATCCTAGCACACTACGTGACTCTGCGGTGAACAACATTTACATAGCTCTAACAACAAATAACTGTTCACTAGATTTCCATTTTGAGACACTCTGTAGAAAAGAAACTAAAGATCTGGTTGCAGAACAGCTGAATTTTAAGTCTTGTTAATGTAAAAGTAAAACATGAACTTGACAAAAGGTATTAGGTAGAAAGTGGGCCTGGAGACCAAAGCTTTTCATGGAGTGGTGGCTGAGGTAGAAGTGCACACGAGACAACCTCAGGAAGTGTATCAGCGATAACTCACAAAATTCCTCATCTTAAAATTTTCTTACACCCTTTGTCCATGCTGAGCTGAATAAACTAGGCATCTTATGCTGGTATACTAGTATAACACACTAGATTCTGATATACACTTCCTAATAAAGATTTGCTTTATTAGATTTTCCATTCCACTCTACTCATGTAATCTGGGGGTCGGCAAACTTTTTCTATAAAGGTCTATATGGTAAATATTTTCAGTTTTGTGAGCCAGACAGCCTTCAAGCTAGTTTTGATGGCATGCCAGTGGGTGGTTTCTTGCTAGCCTGTCTCAGCCTTCCACATCTTAGCAAACTTTTCTACCATCTAGAGGGCCACAACTCCTTTAACATTTGAATCTCAGCTTGGAAAAGGTGTCCCTATTCCAAATTTGTTTCTTCCTTGGATAGTCTGTCTCAGCCCTAGAAGTAGTGACTGCTCCCTATGTCCTCTATTCTTGTATTTTTCAGAGATCTCTTTACTTCAATAATGGTTATATTAAATTTTCTCTACTCAAATTACTATGTAATTTCTTTCAAACGGACCCGGACACATATATTTCTATGTGTGTGTGTTAGACGCTTAGTTGTGTCCAGTTCTTTGCAACTCTGTGGACTGTAGCCTGCCAGGCTTCTCTGTCCATGGAATTCTCAGGCAAGAATACTGGAGTGGGTAGCCATTCCCTTCTCCAGGGGATCTTCCTGACCCTGGGATAGCACCCAGGTATCCTGCATCGCAGGCAGATTCTTTACATCTGAGCCATCAGGGAAGTCCCATATATTTTTATAGTGACATTAAATACAGAGGTCTAAATACTAATTGAAAGGCAGAGATTATCGTATTGGATTTTTTCAAAAACAAGACTCAACTAAATGCTGTCTACAAAATACTACTTTAAGACACAGGTTAAAAGGGAATCAAAACAAAGTGGTACTGGCTATAGTAATACGGATGTAAATATCTTTATATTTTGTAAAGATAAGGGGAGCCGATTCATCAAGGAGACATAATATTTACTGACTGCTTCCATACCAGGCACTGTGCATTGTATTAGCATCTCCATTTTAGTCATGAGGAAATAAGGCTATTAAGTGCAAAATATAGACTAGAACTCAGAACTTGAGCTCCTAAAACTATACTGCACTAATTCTCCAAAAAGGGAACTGAACAGTTTGACAGTCGGGTCCATTTTTGTAAATATAAACATAAAACTGTATGAAAGGATTTAAAAATCAAATTACTTAGAGGGTATTATGATACTCTTATTTTACAATAAACATGTACGTGTAGCATAAAATTTTACACTCTTTTAAAGTTTCCTTTAAAAAATTACATCTATGTGACCCACTGATAGCCTCAAAAAAAGGTAGCAACGAGACTGTTTATGTGAAAATATATTCAACTTACAAAGGACATTTTAGTTTCCAAGTAAACATTACGTTTTTCAACTCTTCTAAAAAAAAGGTTAAGCAAGCTGCCTTACACTTGCTCAACGAATCTGAGTGCTAGAGACGCTGAAAAGACTCTGTTGCTATTGAGGAACAAATGTACACACTACTGATAAATTTCACCTTTACAGTTAAAAAGAGCTCCTGTATGTAATCATTTCCCTTCCGCTGTGGGACAACAGGGGTGCCCATTTCAGGGCCTGAATGTACGTGTCTCGTACTATTCAAGGCAGCCGGATGCAAAACAACTTAATTCTACTGCCACCCACTCAAGAGAGGACCAAGGTGTATTACGGAAGGCCGGCCGGCTGGCCCTGTCTAAGGTTTAACGAGGCGCAAGCCTTGGCTTGGCGTTTCTCAGTCTCATCTTGGGGCGGTAGCACCACCCTGGCGGCGTCTGCGGTTTACAAGCCAGACCACGGGGCGTCTCCCCAGGTGCACCCCATCCGGCCCACCTCGGACCGACTCTTAGGTCTACCCAGTCAAGGGCACGTCCGGCTCTTCACAGGCTGGGGAGCGCCGCAGCCCCCGAAGCCCCCAGGGCTCATCCCCAGGCCGGGCCTCGGAAGCCGCCCAACAGGTGCGAGCGCGGACAGTGCGGGCGTGTCCCCCTCCTCGCCCCGTACCTTCGAGGGGTGTTGAGGAGCCGCTGCTGCTCGTCCCCTTCCTCCTCATCCTCGTCGGTCTCGGAATCGGGGTTACAGTAGCAGAAGGCCCCGCTGCTCCGCTTGCGCTTGTGACTGCCCGGACAGTAACAGAAGCCATGGCCGGGCGCGTCGCCACCAGTCTCCGGCCTCCGGGCGGAGCCCCCAGCCCCAGAAGCCGGCTCCTGCTGGGCTCGGGCTCGCCCTGGGTGGCGCAGCACCCGGCTGCTCAGCGAGCCCATGGGTCACGGCTCCCCGAGACGGCAGGGAGCGCACCTCAGGGAGCCCAACACAGACGGTCTCCCGCCATGGCCCGGCCACCACCGCCAGCCTCCACAGAGCCCGAGTTGCCTACACAGCCACCTTCTCACGCGCGGCCACGACCGTTGCAGTGGACACCACAGCCTCCATCCTCCGCCCCGCCCGCTGCGTCTGGCCGCCACTCGCGCGAACCGCAGGACCTCACCCCCTAGCTTTTGCAACAAAGCGCGGAACGTAGGGCGCATGCGCACGGCGAGCCTCCGGAAGGGGCGGGGGAAAGCGCGCGTACGTCACAGGTGGAGCCTGCGCAGAATGGGTTGAGGGCGGGAACCGGGCAGCGCGTGTGCTGTCCCCGGGGTATTTACGCTGAGCTTGGCTGCTCTCTACAACAATCCTGAGTTGGAGGCAGAACTGCCGTTTAGCTTTAGTTTGGACATCACTTTGTGTTAGCAAGACTGACAATTCTAGCTTATTCGTTCTTTCTGCAAAGATTCCCTAAACTTCAGATGTCTTCTGGGCCCTGTGACCGGCACGGGGCAAAAAAGACATTGCTGTTTGGGGGTCTTTTTTGGAGGAGCTCACCATGTGTGAGCTTGGCGTTGCAGAGTCCGACACGACTGAGCGACTGAACACCAACCTTGTGCGAGGGTCACGCCCTGCTCAGGCTTTCCAAGAGAGGAGGACCTCGAATGTGGAGCTTTGCTAAGCCCTTGGATTTTTGTGTATGTGTGTTTTATTTTTTAATGTTTTTTTTAATCGAAGGATAATTGGTTTACAGAATTTTGTTGTTTTCTGCCAAATATCAACATGAATCAACTATCGGTATGCATATGTCCCTTTCCAGCCCTTGGATTTGTTAAGGGGCACCTCTTGTCTGCTCTTAACTGATTACGGCGAGTCATTCCCAGGACTCTTTTCCTTCCCTCCCAGCGGCAGTGGGATGTCTGAATAGGCTTCATACCGGGCCTGTCAAGGTTTAAAGTGCCTTCTGGAGGTTCAAGCAAAACTTACAGGTGCTGAGCAAAAATTAAAGTTGTACACATGGAGTATGCAGCCATTGCTATCAGCTAAAGCTGACTGGGCAGTCAGCTTTCATTCTCTGATTACCTTCTGCTAGTTTTTAAATGAAATATTTATAATGACAGTGAAAGTGAAAGTCGCTCCGTTGTGATTCTTTGAGACCCCCTTGGAATTTTCCAGGCCAGAATACTGGAGCGGGTATCCTTTCCCTTCTCCAGTGGATCTTCTCAACCCAGGGATCAAACCCAGGTCTCTAGCATTGCAGGCAAATTCTTCACCGGCTGAGCCACAAGGGAAGCCCTTATAATGACAGTATTTATAATGAAATGTAAATGGAATACTTAAAATGAATTACTCTAATATGATAAATACCTATGAACTCACCACAAATATAACTTAAATTTTAGTAAAAACTTCAGTATATTATGCTAGCTTTGATTCATTCAAGTAGAGCAATACAGATAGGCAGAAACTCCCCTCTACACTATCCTCAGAATGGTTAGATCATTATTCCCATGCATGTTTTTATATGTGTACCCATGGCAATATATTTTCTTTTGCGTGTTTAGACATGTAATTAAATGGAATCATTCATACCTATCATTCTGCACCTTTCTTCTCTCAAAATTATACTTTTGAGACTTAATCAGTTGACAAATCTCTAGTTAATTTTCACTACTCATTTTGTGACTAATCCAAAATTTCTTTATCTTTTCCTTCACTGAGGGAGTTAGATTGTTTCTACTTTAGTGTACATAAGAGCAGCAATGAATACCATATGCAGAGATTCACTAAATAGATCCCCAGAAGTGTTTGCTGGGAACTTTATATAACTTTATTATCTATTGCCAAATTACTCTCTGAAATGATTGCACTAGTTTATACTCCCATCAGTGGTATATGTAACTTAGGGTCCCAGTTACTCACTCAGAAATATGAACTGAGAGAGGCTGGCTGAGGTAGCTTGGAAGGGAAATGGGGAGGGGAGGAGCGGATCCCCTGCTGCACCGCCAGAATACCTTTTGTCAGCACAAAAGGATACACATGGAACAGTTGTGGGTCACTATAAGACAGCAAACATGGGATCATCTTAGATCCTGTCTGAAAGGACTGGGTGGCATGACAGACTTTAGCACAGAGCCTGAGTTTCTAGGGGCTGAAAAAGGAGAACTGCATTTGCTTGTGAAAGGAACCAAAGATGAGTAGTTCATTGACGATGGAGTTGTAAAGGAACGCAGGATTGTCTTTAAGAATTAGCCTTTAAACATCTGATAGCATCACACAACATTGATCATCTACCATCGCAGCACTAGTAGGTAAAAAGTTTCCTGTTCCCCTTTACTCTTCTTCCTGCTAGGTTGGGGGGGGGGAGGTTTAGAAGGAAGCCAAGGTGAAAAAAGAAGCCCACTGTCTCCAAATGCCAGCTTCTTGCTGGCAATAAACCAGAGCTGAACAAGGGGAGAAGCCTCAGCTGTAAATGAAGTTTGGAATTTTAACTGAAAACATTCATTACTGAAATGACATATTTATGACCTGCACAGTAGGACTTTTTAAAACCTAAGAATGATCAGAAAAGTCACAACCCTATCCTCTATCTAGAATTTTCATCTAAAGACAGGAGAAGAGCTAGACCCAATGAATAAATCTAAATGGATAGTGGGAGAAAAAAACTAAGTTGCTTTCTAAGTATATTACAAAGTTGTGCTTATTCAACTTAACAATCATTCCCTCCAGGGTGGCTTTACCGCCTCTCTAGAAAGCTTCTCATCAACATATACAATTTGTTTTAAAATTCTGGCTAAGTCATATATTGGGTTGGCCAAAAGTCCATTCAGGTATTTCTGTAACATCTTATGGAAATACCTGAATGGACTCTTTTGGTCAACCAATGTAATTTAAACATAAAATCACCAAAAATTTGGAGTGCTTCCAAAGCTAAATAAAGTTGACCTGGAGATTGCATGCTTTTCTAGGTAGGTATTGAAGCAGCAGTACTATTTCCTACAATTAACTGCAATGACTAAATATTCATGTAAATAGCTTTCACCAATAGTCAAGCACTTGCAGTAGGCAAGAAGAAACAAATCCCTATATTTCACCCATCAAAATACAACAAATATTACAGAATGAACAAAGAAGACAAATATTCTTATTTAATATGAATGTTCTACTTATTAGAACTGAGAGCATCACTCATTTCCAGAGATAAATTAAATATACTATTTTCTATCATTAAGTAGAGTTTGGTATATGTGAACATTAATTTTACAGGGTAAATATGTTATTTTCCTTAATGCTGTACTTTCTAATAGAAATTGAATAATATAACTCCTTCAAAAAGATCTTACTTCAGAATCCAGGATGAAAAAACTCACAAGCAGAAAAGTCAATCAGAGAAAGCATATACCTCATTTGAAAGACACCATATTTTATTGGAATTATTTTTCTGTGTTGTATGCAAACTGAACTTTTAAATTAAATCCAAGTATACCTTTACAATAATTCTAGAGTTGAAAGGCACAGTGCAAGTGTAAATCAACAAAATGCAAGTATTCAAATCAAATCAACAAAATTAAAAATTATTTTAAAAATTAATTTTAGCACAAAAATTTGTAAATTCAGAGCACTACACCATCACCAGAATATGTAGTTTGACACTTAATTTTTTCACATTCATCTTCAAGCTGGCTTTAAGACCATTATTATTATTATATTATTATTATTATTAACCCTAATATTGTGGAATGTTCAGCATTTATGTTTGGTAGTCAGACATATATGATCTGTATAACCACACAGAGTTGAATTTATTCAGACAAGTCAGTGAGTTTGTTATACTTCAACCTGGAGAGTCTAACTGACCTAAATGTAAGATGTGATGGAGGGAGTCTCCAATGCTGAACTGAGTACTAAGATCAACTAGCACTTTAGATGAAAACCTAAACAAAGCAGATGTGTAGATGCTTTCAAACAATGACTGTAAAATAGCAAACTGGATAGATATTCTTACTAACTAGACGCTGACAATTTCAAATCAAGAAATGACTAGCCACTCTAACAATAGAATGAGGGAATAAAAGAGGTTTTAGAACAGTCTTCCGGTCTTCCACTTCAATAGTTTTCACCAAAAAGAAAATATGAAATAACGTCATATATCCCAATTTCTGTGAAACAAAAACAGGAAGAGATCTGTTGAAAACATGGAGCACATTCTTATTTCTAATTTGAAATCTCCTTTTAGGTTTTATGAGCTTTGAAATGCAAGTACAGCTTTAAAGCATCATAGTGGGTAATTATAGATGAATAATAATACAGGCTATATCCTAGGAGGCATCTGTAGGCGTTTTAATTGGAAATAAGCATTCTGAGATAATGCTAATAGCAGTGTAGAAAAATTAAGTTAAAAAGAATTCAAAGTGTAGGGAATCTTCCTGTGCTTTCTGGATTTTATTTTAATCATCTCCTCCACAGAGAATGAGCAGCACCTTCCTGTAGTCTCCGGATGTGTCACCCTGGTGGTGGGGGGGGCAAGAAAAGCAGAGTTCAGTCAGAGAAATGGGCTTCAAAATAGAATATACAGCTCAAAGTCATCTAGGTTAACTTTTCCAATCTTGCCTGGATTTTTCTAGGAGAAGTGTTTTTGGTTTTTTTTATTTTTTTTTTATTTTTAAATGACATTTGTTATTTTTATTACAAAAAGAACACTTGTTCAATGTAGAAAATAAAGACATAAAAGAATATAAAGATCATCCATAATTCCAACATCTAGAGATTACTATGCCTAACATTTTGGTTTTTGTATATCCTTCCTGACTTTTTTCTATGCATATAGATTCCTACATGATGAGATTGTAGTATTCGTCTGTATTCTGCTTTTTTACTTAATATTGCTGATCTCCTATTATTAAATATTCCTCCACAACATCCTTCCTTAATGGTTACAGAGTATTCCATTTTACATAGGTAAAATAATTTATTTGATCTCCGCCCATTGGATATTTACGTTGTTTCCAATTTTTCACTATTAAAAACACTGCTGTAATAAACATACATTTTTGTGCATTTTCTTAATGATTTATTCAGAATAAATTTTCATAAAATGGGAATTGCCAGATTAATGATCATGCATTTTCCTTTAATATGGTTTGCAAAATAGCCTTCTGGAAAGAAGAAATAATTTTTATGTAGAATTTTTCATGGTCTAAATAATAGATCAGTTTTTGTTAGTGCTTCATGGGTGACTAGAAAAGATGGGATTGGATTCAAAGTTTACTGTATATTATTCAAATCAACCTTAATACACCCTTGTTGATACTTTGCCTCATTGATCTGTCAAAAGATAAGGATGTGTTAAACACATCCAGCAAAGTATCCCCATCAACATCTTCTTCTGAAGTCTCAAGTTTCTTATTTGTATATTTGAATGCAATACTGTTTGGCACCTAAAGTTTCATGGTAATTTAATCTTGGTTGTAATGTGTAGCTTTTATCAAAATACAGTGATCCACTTTTTCTCTGTTTAATGCTTTTCCCCCATAAATTCTTTTTTTTTTTTTTTCTTTCTGGCCATGCTGCACAACACGTGGGATCCCAACTAGGGACTGAACTCATGCCCCTTGCATCGGGAGCCGAGAGTCTTAACCACTGGACTGCCAGGGAAGTCCTGAATTCTTCTTTTTACTTTTAATATAACCCCTGCTTTCCTTTTATTTGTCTAATGTTCTTTTCCCTGGCTTTTTCTTTTAAAGCTTCTTACATATCACTGTATTTCAGTTGTTCTTTATAAACAGTATGCAGTAGGATTTTGTATTTTTACCTAAACTGGGAGTTTATATATTATCATAACTTATGTTTTTAACCTCACTTCTGTCTTTTTTCTATTATTTACATATTTTCTATTTCTATCCTGCTCCTTTTGGCAATTGTTATTGAATGGGCCATGGAGTCTTTATTTTTAGACTTTCCAGTGTTGTATGATATGAGTGTGTGTAAACACATATATTTGCATATTTATACATATACAAACACATAATGTAAATATATTTGTTGAGCTGTTTCCCCAAGTCAATATTTTTTACCCCATCATTTTAGGGTCTGTGTAGTATTCCATTGTATAGATTTTCCATAATTTGAGTCATCCCCTATTGGTTAATAAAAATGAAAATAATATGTAATAAGCTCTGTAACCACTAAGTAAGAATTTCCTGTTCCCCTCTTTCTCCAGCCCCTTATAACCTCTAGTGTACTTTTGGTCTCTATGAATTTACCTAGTCTAAATATTTCATGTAAGTAGAATCATATACAGTATTTGTCCTTTTGTGTCTGGTTTATTTCACTTAGCGTATTTCCAGAGTTCATCCATGTATCAGAAACTTCATTCATTTTATGTATGTATCTACCACACTGTAAACATTCATCTGTTAATGGACCCTTAGGTTGTTTTCACTTTTTGGTTATTATGAATAATGTTTACATTGGTGTACAACCTTGTTTTCATTTCTTTTGAGTATATACTTGGGAGTGGAATTGCTGGGTCATGTGGTAATTCTATGTTTTAATTACTTGAGGAAGTACCAAACTGTTTTCCACAGTGGCTGCACCATTTTACATTCACACCAGCAATACACAAGGTTCCAATTTGTCCACGTTGTCACCAACATTTGTTATTTTCCATTTTTGTTTTAATTTTAGCCATCTTAGTAGGTATGAAGATAGTCAAACCCTCTGTGATTTTTTAATTGGATTGTTTGTCTCTTTGCCATTGAGCTGTAGGAGTTCTTTATACATTCTGGATAGTAAACTCTTACTAGATATGATTTGTAAATATTTTCTCCCACTCTGTGCATTAGTGCACCTTTACCTTATTATTTCCCCTAAAGAAATTCCTAAACACTAACAATAGCTACATAAGAGGTATAGTTTATTTTTTAAACATTTATTGCCAAATCGCCTCCTAGGAAAGTTAGACTAGTTTACAGTGCTTCTGTAATAGCTGGTGAGTTTTCCCCAAGCCTTTCTCAATGCTGGTTATGAGCTCTTTAAACTTTGTTAAGGTATTTAGTGAAAAATGATGATCCATTCTTATTTGTAATCTATTATGTATTAGTGAAATTAAACATTGTCCATATTTAATGTCCATTTTGTGTTTCATCTTTCATTGAGCTCATGTTTTCTTTTTGTTCAGGTTTTTCCTTTTGGATTTTTCCCCCCTTTTTCTTAGTAATTTGTACAAGCTCTTCAGATAGGGATATTAACCCTATATTATATGTTACAAATATTTTCCCATAGCTTCATTTACAGTCATCCTTGAATCTTAAAATTGTTTTACTTACAGGTAGCTATATTTCAGCACTGCAAAATAAAATGACCTCACAGATTGTACAGAAATAGAAACAACTTTCTGAATGCCTTGTAGACATAGTTACAGACTCTGCAGTTCAAATCACCCAGTAGCTACACCTCTCCAAGCTATGAGTAGGATTCAGAATATTTAATTCACAGATCAAATCCTGACTTGACATTTACTGTGCTGGCAACACCAGCTTCTAGGGACATGAGTCTTGGTTTCATATTCCTTGGCTTCATATTTCATGTTCCTTCTGGTTTCCTCAAAGAGCAAAACTGCAGTAATGAGGGGTTTTGAGCAATGTCAATCATTTCTCATTACTCCCCATGCCATGTTAGGACGCAATGTCTGGTGCCAGGTAAAGAACAGCAATCCAGGACAACTGTCGTGTTTTCCCTTATTTTCAGCAGACCTCAGCTGGCCCAGGATGGGGTTCTGGATGACTGATTCAATAGCTTAACTTTTATTGTAAGCAGGTAGAAATGGAAATTGTGCTCTTAAAACCATTCATTAAAATATAATCTTTCTCTGTCTGGGATCCACATGAAATAATTACTATATTTAGAAGGCAAATATTTTCAGCTTCTAACCAGGCAGAGATTTAAACATCCATGTGAAAGGAGACAGACTGGAAATATTTGAGAGTACCACTTTAAAGGGAAGGATATCTGACAAGAAGGAGATGATAAGAAGTGTCTAAATACTTAGGTCAGAACCTGCTCCTTTCATCAGTGTTTTCCCCTGGCTCCCGTGACCCACCTTGATGAAGGAGTATAGAGACTTTCCATAGAGCCTCTTGAAGTTTGCCCGGATGTCCAACATGTCAATCTCCGCTCGAGAAACCATCACTCTGATAAGGGTGTCGTCATCGGTGCCCAAGCCCTAAGGAAGAAACCAGATCCCTGCATACAGAGCTGAGCTGGTTTTCAGACAGGGCCCTTCGTTAGGCTATCAAGGCAAGACTAGGTATCAGTCTTCCATTGACACCCTTTGGACTACAACCTTAGGGGCCTGTGGAATATTGCCCCTCCTCACAGAGCTGCAGGCTTTCTCCAACTTATGTTTTCAACCCTCTGTGTGCTGACCAGAGGGGACCACCCTCTGCCCTTCTGGAGACACACCCTGTGCTCTCCAGCCCGCCTGCCTCACCTACAGAGATCCACCCACCATGTTATCCTTCACAGCTTCACCATCCTTCCTACCATGTAAAATCCTCTGACATAAAACTTCCTTTAAGGTTCTGCTTAAATATACCAGTTCCTTATAAATTCATTTTTGATCCTCACCCCCAAACAAGCATTTTTAAAAATACCCTTTCCTTTGTGTCCTTAAGATATTTGGATCCTCAGTGACTGTCTTACATTCTGTTTTGTTCTTATGGTGTTTTGCACATACCTGCCTTCCTGTCTAGAAGTCCTGCCTTCCTGTCAAGGCTAGAAGCTCTCTGAGAGCAAGGACAGATTTTGATCTCTCTTGCCCCTCAGCAAGAGTGCTTCCACAGAGTACCATTCATGGTTAGGAGCTGGGGCTCTGAAGCCTGTCTGCCAGTGTTGGCATTCCTGCTCCATTAGGACCCTGAGCAAATTGCTTAGCCTCTTTATGCCTCAGTTTTCTCAACTATAAAATGGATGTTGGTAATGGTACTTGCCCCACAGAGCTGTTGTGGGGATAAAATTATACATATAAAGCATTAGGAAGAGTGATCACACATTATATAAGTACTCAGTACATATTATCTAGCATTATTATTAGCAAGCACTCGGTGAAGTATTTGAAGAATTGAACTGAATAGCTCAAGCTGATTTTGGCTACTTTGTGTGGGGTATGTAAATAAGCATATGAAGGTGGACATGTAAGACCCTCAGAGCCATTCAGACGCCAACAACAAGGCCATTTACCTTCATGGATTTATAAAGCCTTTCAGCAAAATATGCAGATTTGTTCCTCATGCACTTTACTGTCAAGAGATTAAAAAAAGAAATGAAAAACTTACAGATAAAATCTACGAGAAAAAAGTGACAGTTGTTCCCATTGTTTCTACAAGGTCTGAAATAGTATCTCTTGATTGTTTTGTTGGAAAAATGTAGCCAACAATGTTTTATGAGCATAGGCTATGCTAAATGCATTTTCACAGGTGGAAAGTACCCTCAATTTATTGTCAAGTTCCTGAAGAAATACTTAATAACGGCCATTAAAGCAAAGACACCAAAAAATTTCAAACAGATTATTGTTATCTGTACCATATGAAATAGTTATTAGTTCTAACCATTCACAGACTTGCAAGAAGCAGCTAGTATAGGATTAACCCTTCCATGTACTGAGATATAAAGGCACAAAGGATATAAAAATATATAAAGCCACATGGTACAATAACAATCAGGCTGTATATAGTATTTCTCACTTAAAATTCTGGCTTGCACATCATGAGTGCTTTTAAAAAATTTTTACCCCCCCAAAAAAAATTTCTACAACCCATGATGACAAATTGAGAACAAGAAGGAAAGCCTGTAAAAATTTGTTTCTCCACTCCCCACTCCCTACCAGCTTACCTATGGCCAGCAGAGCATCTTCAAAGCTGCCAGATGTTTCAGATTTAATACTCTGTTCAACATCCTTTTGTGCTATCCTTTTGTATTCATCAAACACTACAAAAAATAACAAAATGAAATTATAAAAAATAAAAAAAAAGAGGAAACTAAAATGTTTAAGAGAAAGAGCATTTTTAACTAGACTATACTGGTTATTCTCCAGCATTTTTCAAGAGGAAACTAGTTAGCAATGTGGGTGAGAACCAGGGTGCCTATGACAAGTGGAATGGGCCAGAGATGTGGAAAGAATGTTGCGAATCTTGGAAGACATAAGGCAAGTCATTTCCCTTCTGTGGGATCTGTTTTCACCACATAAAGTGGAGATTACCTCTGGAGAGATACACTTTCTTAGCAGAATGTGTCTCTTTAATTTTTGCCTTGGTAATCACCTGTATATTCATCTTCCTTTCAGCTCATTAAAACTAGAGCAATTCTTATTTACATTACAATAGTCAAGACATGGAAGCACCTAAATGTTCATCAACAAGTGAATGGATAAAGAAGATGTGATATATATAAATACACACACACACACACACACACACATATACACACACAACAGAATATTACTCAGCCATCAAAAAGAATGAAATAATGCCATTTGCAGCAACATGGATGCACATAAAGATTATCATACTAAGTGAAGTCAGAGAAAAACAAATATTATACGATATCATTTACAAGTGGAATCTAAAAAAATGATACAAATAAACTTATTTATACAACAGATGCAGATTCAAACATATAGAAAACAAACTTATGGTTACTAAAAGGGAAATGTGGGGGAGGGAAAAATTAGGAGTTTTGGATTAGCAGATAAAAACTACTATATATAAAATAGATAAGCAACAATATCCTACTGTAGAGCACAGGGAACTATATTTGGTATCTTGTAATAACCTATAAAGGAAAAGAATCTGAAGAAGAATATATATACGTGTGCACATACACATAACTGAATCACTGCTGTATAGTGGAAAGTAACACAACATTGTCAATCAACTATATTTTTTAAAAAAATTAGAGCAATTCAACCTTTTCTAAACTTAGTCACATTTGATAATATCTGGTTGCATCTTTTAATAGACTTTAACATAACTAAAAATTCTCTCCTTTCTTAACAAATATTTTTAAATGTTAAGGATCTTCCCATGTGTCGCAGTAGTAAAGAATCCAGCTACCAATGCATGAGACATGGGTTCAATCCCTAAGTAGGGAAGATTCCCTGGAGGAGGAAATGGCAACCCACTCCAGTATTCTTGCCGGGAAAATCCCATGGGTGGAGGGGCCTGGTGGACTGCAGTCCATGGGGTTGCAAAGAGCCAGACACAACTGAGCAAAGAAGCGCACACACACACTTTAAAATATTATGTACATATTTTCCTCTCTTGCTGCCTCCTCTGGAGCCTACTTAGTGTGTGTATCTGTTTTATCTTCTTAACACTGCTTTCTTTGGAATGCTATCCCACAACCGCATCAGTCATTCTCACAGGACTGTCAAACCAGGGACACTCCTTTCACTGAACATATATCATAAGCTCTAACAACTGAGTGAGCAGTTCATTCAACTAGGACCAATCAGCCTTACTCTCCTGGATATTTTTTTACTGAGCAGACCATGAGGATGGCTAAAAGCACAGTAATTTTTAACCTTAGAGAATGTAAGCATCATCTGGGAAACCCGTTAAACTACTTGGGTGTCACTCTCAGAAATTCTAAATCAGCCTATCTGAAGTAGAGGCTCAAGAATCAGCATTTTAATTTTATTTTTACTTATTTTTGCCTGTACTGGGTTTTGGTTGCTGCACCTGGGCTTTCTCTAGTTGCAGTGAGGGGGAATTATTCTCTAGTTGCAGGGCTCGGACTTCTCACTGCGGTGGCTTTTCTCCTTGCAGGGAGCACAGGATCTAGGGAGTGCCAGCTCAGCAGTTGTAACACACGGGCTTAGCTGCTCTACGGTATGTGGAATCTTCCCAGACCAGGGATGGAACCCATGTCCCCTGCATTGGTAGGCGGATTCTTGGACCACCAGGGAAATCCAAGAATCAGCACTTTTAATGAAAACCTGATTTTTGAAAACTCTGCCTTAGAAATAAATCCATGACTCCCTTCTACTGAGATTTCCCAGAACTGCCTTGATTTCTAGTCTTTTTAGAGCTGTTCAGCTCTCTTCAGTACAGTGGACTGCTAGCATTTTCCATTTCTTTTTTATCCCATTCTATATTGTCTCCTCTTTTCCTATGTAATTATTTAATGTGTATCACTTGGAATTAAAAAATCCAATTGACACATTTTCTAAACCTCAGTTTTCTCTACTCTAAAATGGGGAAAAGAAGAGAAGTGAAAGGCAAAAGAGAAAAGGAAAGATATATCCATCTGAATGCAGAGTTGCAAAGAACATCAAGGAGAGATAAGAAAGCCTTCCTCAGTGATCAATGCAAAGAAATAGAGGAAAAGAATAGAATGGGAAAGACTAGAGATCTCTTCAAGAAAATTAGAGATACCAAGGGAACATTTCTTGCAAAGACAGGCACAATAAAGGACAGAAATGGTATGGACCTAATAGAAGCAGAAGATACTAAGAAGAGGTGGCAAAGAATACACAGAACTATACAAAAAAGATCTTCATGACCCAGATAATCACGATGGTGTGATCAATCACCTAGAGCCAAACATCCTGGAAAGCGAAATCAAGTGGGCCTTAGAAAGCATCACTCTGAACAAAGCTAGTGGAGGTGATGGAATTCCAGTTGAGCTATTTCAAATCCTAAAAGATGATGCTGTGAAAGTGTTGCCCTCAATATGCCAGCAAATTTGGAAAACTCAGTAGTGGCCACAGGACTGGAAAAGGTCAGTTTTCATTCCAATCCCAAAGAAAGGCAATGCCAACGAAGGATCAAACTACTGCACAATTGCACTCATCTCACATGCTAGCTTTCCTTGTGGCTCAGCTGGTAAAGAATCCACCTGCGATGCAGGAGACCTGGGTTCGATCATCCCTGGGTTGGGAAGATCCCCTATGGAGAAGGAAAAGGCTACCCACTTCAGTATTCTGGCCTAGACAATTACATGAACTGCATAATCCATGGGGTGGCAAAGAGTCGGACATGACTGAGTGACTTTCACTTTTCTTTCTTTCACATGCTAGCAAAGTAATGCTCAAAATTCTCCAAGCCAGGCTTCAACAGTACATGAACCATGAGATTCCAGATGTTCAAGCTGGATTTAGAAAAGGCAGAGGAACCAGAGATCAAATTGCCGACATCCGTTGGATCAAAAAAGCAAGAGAATTCCAGGAAAACATCTATTTCTGCTTTATTGACTATCCCAAAGCCTTTGACTGTGTAGATCACAATAAACTGAAAAATTCTTAAAGAGATGGGTATACCAGATCACCTGACCTGCCTCTTGAGAAATCTGTATGCAGGTCAGGAAGCAACAGTTAGAACTGGACATGGAACAACAGATTGGTTCCAAATAGGGAAAGGAGTACATCAAGGCCATATATTGTCACCCTGTTTATTTAACTTATATGCATAGTACATCATGAGAAATGCTGGGATGCATGAAGCACAAGCTGGAATCAAGATTGCCAGGAGAAATATCAAGAACATCAGATATGCAGATGACACCACCCTTATGGCAGAAAGTGAAGAAGAACTAAAGAGCCTCTTGATGAAAGTGAAAGAGGAGAGTGAAAAAGTTGGCTTAAAGCTCAACATTCAGAAAACTAAGATCATGGCAAATGGGGAAACAGTGTTAACAGTGACAGACTATTTTTTTGGGCTCCAAAATCACTGCAGATGGTGACTGCAGCCATGAAATTAGAAGACACTTGCTCCTTGGAAGAAAAGTTATGACCAACCTAGACAGCATATTAAAAAGCAGAGACGTTACTTTGCCAACAAATGTCTGTCTAGTCAAGGCTATGGTTTTTCCAGTAGTCATGTATGGATGTGAGAGTTGGACTATAAAGAAAGCTGAGTGCCGAAGAATTGATGCTTTTGAACTGTGGTGTTGGAGAATACTCTTGAGAGTCCCCTGGACTGCAAGGAGATCCAACCAGTCCATCCTAAGGGAAATCAGTCCTGAATATTCATTGAAAAAACTGATGCTGAAGCTGAAACTCCAATACTTTGGCCACCTGATGCAAAGAACTGACTCACTGAAAAAGACCCTGATGCTCCCTGAAGGCGGGAGAAGAAGGGGACGATGGATGATGGCATCACTGACTCAGTGGACATGAGTTTGAGTAAATTCCGGGAGTTGTTGATGGACAGGGAGGCCTGGAGTGCTGCAGTCCATGGGGTCGCAAAGAGTTGGAAATGACTGAGCGACTGAACTGAACTGAAAATGGGGAAAATAATGTCTGCTTTCATTGTTATGTTGCAACAAACAATACTTATAATATACTAAGCACTGCACCTGGAAGATAGATTTTAGTTATTATGAATCCTCACTATTGTTGGTTGGTAATTAAACTATGATGTTTGTTCAAATAATGCTTAAAAGATTTTCTTCCAGTGGCTTACAAGCACAAGTTACACTACTGACTTGTGCCTAGAAGCGAAAATTGTTGAAAATATATTAATATTTCCATTAAATCCACTTCTGAGGACATGCAGTTCCTGAAAAGTATCACCAGGGGGAGATGTGCTTTATTAATAATCAGGCAAGGGAAGGCAAAAAAATAGGGAGCTGAATCAGAAGTTGGTGCATCTGATGATGCGTGCGTGCTCAGTCGTGTGTAACTCTTTGCAACCCCATGGACTGTAGCATGCCTGGCTCCTCTGTCTGTGAAGATTCACCAGGCAAGAATACTGGAGTGGGTTGTCACTCCCTTCTCCAGAGCATCTTCCTGACTCAGGAATTGAACCTGGGTCTCCTACATTGGCGGGTGGATTCTTTCTGAGCCACCTGGGAAGCCCTGGATCTGATGATAGTTCATGACATTTAATAACTGGAATAATCACTTACTGTCAGTGTGGAATACCTGAAATAATTGCAACTTTCAAATATATTGTAATTTTAAATTATTTTTTAAAGTTTTCAATTTAGCAAACTCTTTCGCCTCAAATTTCTCACCAGTTTTGTAAACTGTGAGTGATTATAAGGGCATGATGAGTTTATAAAATTAGGATATAGCATAAAGACCTAGACAGCTTATATAAAACATGAAATATCTTACTAAACCTTTATCACTGTTTACAGGAAGAAAATAAACCAGACAACAAATATTCTACAGCTGTATAGTGCCTTCTCCCCAAAGAACTCAAAAGTACATTACAAAGACTAGCATTATCAGAAGCAAAACAGAAACTTTACACATAGGAAATAAAATTTGAAATTATCCACTCTTCATCTTATGCAACAAACCCACTAAAGTAATCACTTCTATTAGCTTTTACAACTTGGATGTTAAACAGGAATAAATGTCAACCAATATTTCTATTTTAATACTTGCTGATGTACTAAAGATTTTGTCTTATATAACTAAATTTAAATAGAGCTACTTTAGAAAAAAAGATTGACTATGGAAGTGGGTGAAAGTGAAGTTGCTCAGTCGTGTCCAACTCTCTGTGACCCTGTGGACTGTAGCCTACCAGGCTTCTTGGTCCATGGGATTTTCCAAGCAAGAGTACTGGAGTGGGTTGCCATTTCCTTCTTCAGACCATGGAAGTGAGTTTCCTACAAACAGGAATGCCAAACCTCTATGAACATATCTGCTGCTGCTAAGTCGCTTCAGTCGTGTCCGACTCTGTGCGACCCCAAAGGCGGCAGCCCACCAGGCTCGCCCGTCCCTGGGATTCTCCAGGCAGGAATACTGGAGTGGGTTGCCATTTCCTTCTCCAGAACATATCCGCTAATTACTCATAATTAATCTTCCAGCAATTGACTCTCATGCATATCATTGCACTCAACAGTTCTCAACCTAAGACATTTAAGACAGTTCAGTACAATTAGTAAAGTACTTTACACCAAGTAAAGGAAAAAAGGTTATCAGTTATGGGTAATATCATTTTCACTATCTTTCAAATAGTTTCTTTAGAAAAAAAACCAAGTGCCTTACCATGCAACAGATGATTTCGATTCCGAGAACAGAGAATAGTTAGAAATTTCACCTCATCTGTCCCCCATTTCTTCTCTCCAGCCTCATACAGGTCCTGAAGCCAAACAAAGCACGAGTTTAAAAGACAACAGAGACGGTGCCAGAACATCTGTAAATACTTCCAGAACTTCAAAGAGCGGGAGTTGGCTTAGTTTTATTTTCCTGGTGACGGGGGTAGAAGTGGTGTTGGCAGTGAGTGGAAATGACTCAGGATTTTTCCTTAGGTATAAGACTAACGGAACTCTATGATACCTCCCGGAGAGTCAGAGCAAACATGCAGACTTCGTGGTTTGTCTTAAGAACCAAAAGGAATGCTTGACTTGGGCTGTTCCATATGGTAGCCACTAACTACATGTGGCTATTTGAATTTTAATTAACTAGAGAAAATTTAAAATTCAACCCCCCAGCCATACTAGCCACATGTCAAGTGCTCAATGGCCACATGTGGCTTAGTGGTTACCCATACTAGACTCAGAAGGTGTAGAGCATTTTCAACATTAAAGAAAGTTCTATTGGACAACACCACTCTGGAATGACCTGTGATTTACTTCTCTCCAGTGGCACGTGGCTTCTCTCCCCACTGTTCATTTATAACCAGCAGCTGGCTTGTTAAATTTCTCAAAATACCCTTCACTGATACATTTTGTCACTCCTTGGGCTTACCTCCATCTACTCAGCTGTTTCTTCACTTCCCTCTCTACTGCCACATGATTAAAGAGTCAGTTCTCAGGATCATGGAATTTTATCATTTTACAGTTGATTTACAATGTTGTGTTAATTTCAGGTGTTTAGCAAAATGAATCAGTTATACATATATACACTCTTTTCTAGATTCTTTTTCCCATACAGAGGACTGTGGAATTTTATTTTGATTTATTTATTTATTTTGGACTGTGGAATTTTAAAGCTGGGAGGACACAAAAGGTTTATCTAGTTCAGTGTTTCTCAAATCTGATTCTCAGCAGGCTTGTGAGTGCCTCAATCAATAAAGTACAGTGGCGGCAACACTGATTTCTGAGGCTAGGTCATAAAGCTCAGGCAGCTTTGATTCTCATGGAATGCTGGCTTTCTAGGTGGTCCCTCTTGAAAGGCAGCCGCCATGCTCTGGGAAGCCCACACCACCTGAAGAGGCCTGAGGTATGAGACCCTTTCGAAGCCTGAGATGAGCCCCGTGTTCATAGCCCAGACACCAGACACAAGTGATGGAGACTCCTACCCCCAGCCATTTGAGCCACCTCTAGCAGTTCAAGTCTTCCCAGCTAAGACCTCTGACATTATAAGCTTGAGGTAGTTCTTACACAGCAGTTGTAACTACAACATGTGGGCAAACAAGGAACTTTCCATCTCTCACAGAATGATACTTTTGTAAAATACCAGAAAAACTAACTTGAAAAGGGTAAAGTTTTAGTTATGGGTAGAAAACGGTATCTTTTTGTGTTAGTTTTTTTAAATAACTAGTGAGGTTGGTCATTTTTTGGTGTATTTGCCATTTCTATTTTTCTTTTTTTTTTTTGAGTTGCCTGTTAATGTCCAATGTCTTTTTTTTTTTTAAAGAAATGGGGCATTCTTATTCAGAACAAATATGAATAAGTTTCAATAACAGTATTGAAACTGTAGTTTACTTATATATTTTCATATTAAGCTTACTATACATAGGGTGAAATTTCTCCCCATTCTGTCATTTGATCTTTAATTTTGTTTGTGGTATTGTTTGGTAAAACAACTCTTTCTTCTTAAAATTCAGCCAAACTACCAATCCTTTTGCTTTATGGTTTCTATCTTAAAAGAAAATGCATACAAAATCCTTTTCCAGTTCCAGATTTAAAAAGAATATTCAACTTTTTTATACTACTTTTATGGCTTACTTTATTTATGCTAAAAATTTCAATCTATTTGGAATTTATTATGCTGTCAGGTGAAAGTTGGGATCTAACTTTATTGTTTCTCAAACGGTTAGCCAATTTTTCCAACTCCACTGAGTAACCTGTGCTTTCTTCACTGACTTGAAATGCATATATTCTGTATATATTTCTGTATATTCTCACATAGGCCTTGTTCTGCTCTTAGACTTTCCAATTATTCCGTTGACTTCTCCCTATCTTACACCAGGACCACATGCTTTAATTCATTTGTACATTTATTATACATTTAACTATATATTAGGGCAAGTCTGTCCATACCCTTCTTGTTGAGATTCTAATCTCCACTGTCTTTCCTCTATAGTCCTCATCTTATGTGATTGTTTTGTCTTTTTTTTCCCCTGAAAATTGGAGGCATTTTCAGCATTGCCTTTGACAACAATGACTGCTTTGTGCAATGTCATTTCTGATCAGTGCTGCTTCTAATAAACGTTTATTCTGTCTTTCCTTGTTTCTTTTTAGAATATTTATTTATTTTTGGCTGCATCAGGTCTCAGTTGTGACACACGGGCTCTAGAGCACAAGCGTCAATAGTTGCGGTGCTCGGGCTTAGTTGCCCCTCAGCATGAGGGATTTTAGTTTCCCACAGGGACTGAACCCTAGTCCCCTGCATTGGAAGGCAGATTGTTAACCACTGGATCGCCAGGGAAGTCTCCTTTCCTTGTAAGAACACTTCCCCTCCGCTTATCTAGCCTTCTCTTTATCTCTGCTTGCCTTCATGCAGTTCCATTTTCAGCTCCATTATTTTCTCACTGCATCTTTTTTTTTTAAAGCTCTTGTTTAGGTAATTAAAACCTGTCATTCTCTTGTATGTCAGGATCCAGAGCGATCTGAAATCTGTCTCTTCCTTAAAGTGAGCCCCTGTTTGCCTCCCTTTGAGCCCCAGTTTCTTCACAGGCCACATAGTATTTGAGTTGAGATTAGTGGATGTTCATGATCTTTGATCTTGAAATGATAAACAGTTTATCCAGACCTGGTTTTCTCCATACAACACAGTGCAATGGACTCTTCTTTGAGCTCCTCACTTTTCATCTGGATGAATTTCAATCAGGAGGACTTGCTGCAGGTCCAGTGGAGGTGGCTGAGACACAGCCCAAGTCTTCCCTGAGGAGTTTCTCCATTTGCAGGAAGCCACTCTATTTCCATCGGGGGCAGTGTGTGTGTGTGTGTGTTAACTTCTTTTCTGGGGCAGCAATGACTCTCCGGCATCCTTGGCCCAGCTTTGCTGCCCATCTGGCACGGTTTCCAGTTTTGATGCAGATTTTTCTCTATTTTTGTATTTCCTGGTTTGTTTTTCAAAGTGAATCAAATATGTGCCATATTCTAACAAAAGCTCTGAAGGGCATTTTCAAAGTGCTTTTAATACATTATAAATTTCTTTTTCAAGTAGGAATTCTGAACACTACCTGTTATTTCCTTGGGTGTGGTTTTCATCGCAAGAATAGATAAAATTGGACATTTAGCTTCTCTATATTTTAAATTTTCTACCTTTGATAATAAATTACTACCTAATTTCCCCTGTCCTGATAATTCTTTTCATCACAAACTAATTTACTTGCCTCAAAATCCAGTTCCATAATAGCCAAAGTCTGCAAATGGCCTTTTGCTGATGCAGCTTAAAGAACAAAGGCTGACCAGATTTTCCTCTTGTTTTATTTTGGAAGAAGAGTGGAAACCTTGGAGAGTGGTTCTTAAATTCTTTGTTTCTTTGTAAGACTTGGAGGATACAGAAAAATGAGTTCTAGGCCTTCCAGCTTCCCCCAGCCCATATTTGTTGTTAAGCACCTTTTCACCTGGTCACTTACAAGGAGAACTATGCTCCTTGAAGGACTCCCAAATATTTGTTAAATTGCACTGTTTTGTTGTGTTTTTTAAAAATTAGGTATAATTGATATATAACATTATGTTAGTTTCAGGTGCAGAACATAATAATTTGATATCTGTGTACACTGTGAAATGACCCCTCCCACAATGAGTCTACCATTGGTAGACACGATGAGTTTTACCATCTGGCACCACATATAATTACAAAGTATTTTTTCTTATGATAAGGACTCTTAAGATCTATTCTCTTTGGAACTTTCAAGTATGCAATATAGCATTAGTGTTTTTTTAACACAATTTTATTTATTTACTTTTGGCAGCACTGTGCAGCATGCAGGATCTTAGCTGTCTGACCAGGGATCAAACTTGTGCCTGCTGCAGTGAAAGTAGAGTCTTAACCACTGGGCCGCCAGGGAAGTCCCCAGTATTATTAACTGTAGTTACCATGCTGTACATTACACCCTCATGACTTATTTATAACAGAGTCTGTACTTTTTGACCTCCTTCACCCGTTTTGCCCACCTCCACCCCTGCCTCTGGCAACCACCAGTCTGCTCTCTGTATCTATAAGCTTGTTTTTCCCTTGGTTGTTGTTTGTTTGTTTCAATTCCACATGTAAGTGAGATCATATAGTATTTGTCTTTCTCTTTCTGGCTTATTTCAGGTAGCATAAAGCCCTCTAGATCCATCCACATTTTTGCACATTTTAAGATTTCACTGTTTTTATGGCTAGAGAGCATTCTTCTATTCATATATATGACAATTTCTTTCATTCATCTGTTGATGGGTACTTAGGTTGTTTCTATTTCTTGG